>NC_085137.1:439608766-439915018 GCF_035046485.1 Aedes albopictus | reverse complement strand
TGGAATGGTGTTACCCATGTATTTCTGGTGCAGATTTTGAAACTTTGAAGATAATTAAGGCAATTCAAAGTTCATACTGCATATATTACAAAACTGTTTGAATTTTTCTTAAAATTCTTCCAGCAAGAAAAAAAAAGTTACTATTTTGTGGTTAAAAATACTATAATTTATCAGTCAGCCGCATCAACCATTGTAAGTTGTGTTTTTTGCTGTAATTTGTATGAATGTTAATTCAGATATGACTGTGGAGTGCGACGCAATATAATATTTTTTGAATAGGGTGCAGGCACCGGTTTTGGCCAGTCTAAGGGAAATCATGTCTATAAAAATAACCAATAATCCTATGAAAATAACCAATGTGTCAAATGAAAGGTTTTAATCTATATTTTGAAGAAAAAATGCAGAAATCAAGCCAATACTTGATTTTTGTATTAAAAGTGGCACTGGCCAAAATAGAAGCACTGCCGCAGTTTTGGCCATATTCTTAAGTTTGGTTTCTATTTTGGCCAATCACGTGTATTTCTTATGGGAGTGGCCAAGTTAGAAGCACCCTGGCCAAAATAGATATATGGGAGCTGATTTTTTAAGGAAATAATTTTTTTTTTCCAGTTTTTAATCGAAATGTGTGGTTTTCACAGCTGTTATCATCATATTGTATTAGGATCTACGAGTAAAAAATAAATTTACGCCGATTTAGATCGCAACAGGCTTAATACCGCACTATGGCCAAAACTCCGGACAGGCCAAAACTGAAGCTTCTACCCTACTAGAATTGCAGTTCAAACAAAATGACACTCACAAAATTCACAATTCATTCGATTAGGCTTAATTTACCTAAAAGTTTACAAAAAAAAAACAAATTGTTCGCGTACCTTCCCAAGCACACACATGTTATATAATAGTTGCGACAGCGCAAGTTTTGGTTGTATAGAAGTTTATTTTACATAATTCTAACATTGTGTTGGAATAACGTCAAATAAACTTCTATACAACCAAAACTTGCGCTGTCGTAACTAATATATAACATGTGTGTTGCTTGGGTTATTTAGTGATTTTTGTTCAAGTTTTTAGCTTTTTTTTTATTTTTCGCCCATAGCCTCTGGGCAGGCCCGTGCACAAGGGAGAGGTTTAAGGGGTTAATCCTCTTCCATTACCGATGTTCCATGCACTAGGCGCCCCTCCGCCCTTTGGTCAAATTAGGAAAAACCCTAGGAAAAACCCCTCCCTTGTCGCCTTTGCTGTGCACGGGCTTGCCTCTGGGCAATCTTTTGGGCATGCCTCTGGGACTTATGCTTCGACAATTTCTTTGGAATTTTTTCAGTAATTTATTTGTGAGTTTTTCAGTCTTGCTTTTAGAACTCCTTGTGGCAATTTTCATAGAATTTTTCTCAGTTCGTATTTTGAAGGAATTTCTTCACCTATTATTTTGGGAATTTTTCAGAAAATGCTCTTTAGAAATTCCTTCCGCAGTTTCTTTGAGCATTTTTTTGGCAAAACTTTTGGAAATTGCTTTGGAAATTCCCCAGTACTTGATTCGGCTATTACATTGGAAATTTCTCAGGATATTCTTTTGGAAGCTTATTCGGTTATTCCAGGAGCTTCTTCGTTCAATTTTTTGGGAAATCTTTCGGCAATTCTTTTCAGAAGAGGAATTTCTAAAAAAATGTGAGAATTCTTCGGGGGTTTTATTTATGAATTCCTGCGGTAATTGCTCATGACATTCCTTCAGAAACCCTTTAGTTTTCTTTTTTAAAAATTCCTTTACTGCTATATTTGCGGAAAACGAATTGCTATCCCAACCTACCATCGTGCATTCCATTATCTTTTTTATTTGTTTTATTTATTATTTTTATTAACAAAATATCAAGAATATAAATCGTGTAATGCAATACACTCACGGTGTGTCTGGTGGAGAACATTAATTTAAAAAAATCAGTATCGCTAAGACACCCACCAAGCGAAAGCTAAGGGTCCCCCTTTCATTTGAGATTTAAAGGAGAAAGTTCTATCGGCGGGTCTAGAAAAAATTTTTTTTTGAAAAAATATGATATTTTTTCATTTTTTTCGAAGAACACATTTATGACAAAACACTGTTTTTTCCATTGCAAGCATGATTTTCCGACGATATATTTTTTATATTATGTTTATTATTCTTCACATAAAAGCACAATAGTCCCATGTGAATGGGAAATCCAATAGATGACAGTTTTGTGTTTATGGACAGTGTGGTGAAAGTACTAGAACAGTGAGTATAAAATCGAGTTATATGCTGTTCCTTTGAATTCCAATCTAGATTCCAACAATGTGTTTGCATCCTATGACAGATGCGTATACGTCTTTAGGGTCTCGTATTTGTCTGGCACCAGCAGGTCACCAATCGACCACATTTACAGCATTTACCGTCATTTGGTTCTTCAGATTTGTGCTCTTGAAATTTCGGGGTGTGACTTCGTCATATATTCTTCTCAAACAGCTTTTCAACTATTGAAGTTCTGGTCTCAAGACACATGTTTTCTTTCGTCTTCTTCTTCTTCTTCTTCTTCTTCTTCTTCTTCTTCTTCTTCTTCTTCTTCTTCTTTTTCTTCTTCTTCTTCTTATTATTCTTCTTCTTCTTCATCTTCTTCTTGGCGAAACGTCCCTACAGGGACAAAGCATGCTTCTTAGCTTGTTCTATGAGCACTGTAGAAGATGTAATAAGAATAAATGAAATTGTTTGATTTGTTTGAAATTTTCTTATTTTATCTCCTACAAGCACTTTCACAGTTTTTAACTAAAAACTTCTTTTGCCAATTACTAGTTTGCATGTGTATAGCGTGTGATTTGCACGAAAATACTGCATGCTCATTTAAGTCGAGGAAATTTCCTTCACGAAAAGGTCCTGGACTAACCGGGAATCGAACCCGTCATCCTCAGCATGGTTGTGCTGGGTACTCACGCCTTTGCAGCTGTGGCTTTATGGGCACTTTTCGTTATCAAAAACAAATCATTGGTGAACAAAATCGGTTTACTGTTCTGGTCACTCGTTGACGCCGGTTTCCATCTGGATGGTAGTTCATGAATATTTGAGAGCTTCATCTGATCAACCTGATCTCTGGGTTTTGCCCGCAAATATTCAGCAACCTCAGCAACTTTATGAGAAGTCTGAATGATGTTCAACAAGTTTCAATGTACTTCAGCTTTAGTGCAAACAAGCTGCTTGCCTTTGATCATCTTCCTGTATATTCGCCACCATTGAATGAGATAAATTTATTGTCGGGCCGCCACCAAACCGGACTTCGCACAATCAAGTCGCGACGCGACCCTACTCGCGACTTTTTTTAATCATGTCAAAAGTAGTGCGCATCCTTCCCGTTGTTGTCAGCAACACAGCGCACTAGATGCGAAACAGTTGCGACACTTGTGGACCAAGAAAATGGCAATTTTTGATTGAATGTCAGTCTTGATTCCAACCGGATAGACAATAATTAACAAGTCAGAACTTTTTTGTGGGGTAGTACTAACTGCTATCTCTGATATCTTTCAGAAAAAAGTTTTCATAACATCAACAACCTGCAAGTAGAAACAAGAACAAGTTGAGACATTTTCAATCCGTTCTGATTAATATGTATGTGCACAGACATATGTACTTTAATGTAAAACATGTGTATATGTCAATAAAGCTGTAGAATTGAATGAAAAGTTACTAACTCGTCTATAATGCCATGATGCTAGCAGAAGATGTGGAGCGGACCTGGTGTGATGGTTAGAACACTTGACTATCACGCCGAGGACCTGGGATCGAGTCCCACTCCCGACAAACTCGCAAAATGTGAGTTCTTCCTTCGGAAGGGAAGTGAAGCGTGGGTCCCGAGATGAGCTAGCCAAGGGCTAAAAATCTCGTTAATACAGATTTAAAAAAAATAGCAAAAGATCAAACTATTGATATCCGACCGGTTAGCACATTGTTCTTACTACATATACCGTTAGACATGTAGCATTAATTATTCTGTTTTTGTCAGTTGAGTAACGCTACCTGTTCACAAAGATATACTGTTACTAATATTTTTTCTGACTAATTACTCGTTATTAGACAATTTTACTAAACAAATCTAAAACAGTGAATATTAACTGCTTTCGATGTTAATTGTGGCGGAAATACACTTCTTCAAACACAAAACGTACTCTTTGGTTTGGTTTTCCTCGTCACTTAGGGGGTTCTTGTCGTAGTTGTTTCTTTAAAAGTAAGGAGCTATACCTTACTGCAAAAGTCTAAATTAACTAAAAATGTTTAAGTCTTAGGTTCCATAAAGGTGCACAAATTGAACAAATTTCGGCTTGTGATAATTCTATCCGAGCCACGGCATACAAGGATATAAGACAGACCATCACATTGGTAAAATTGGTGTGGAGTTCTAGATCGTTTTATTTATGCTTTTGAACGATTTAAATTGTATCATCAAAAAACATTCAGTTTTCCGAAATGGATTACCTTCCAAATGCTGTGCCCCGTTATCTGAACTACTTTGATGTATGTTCTATTTTTGTTGACATTACTCGGCCTACTTTGATCGTAAAACTGTTAAATCATAAGAAACTGTTAATAAAAAATAAGAAAATTGCAGCCGCAATAACTACTTCCACATAAAAGGCTAAGTTTATTTGTATATATGAAATCTAGGCTGAAATTCTATTCAACTGCCTTAATTTTTTTTTTTTGCACTTTATGTCTAAGCTATATTTTGTAAGGAAAATTTTTAATTTTTGATTTGACCCGTTTACTCTTTTAAAAGGACACGTTACGAATGGGCGACCTCATACTAGCCCATTTGGCTACACTCAAGGTTGAAAAAAGAAAAAAAAAACAAGCCTCAAAGATAGTAATATTTGAAAAAAAAAATGTTCTAGACCCCCCGATAGAACTTTCTCCTTTTAGTCTCAAATGAAAGAGGGGACCTTCAGCTTTCGTTTGGTGGGTGTTTTAGCGATACCGATTTTTTAAAATTAATTTTGTTCTATCAGACACACCGTGGCACTATACAAAACTGTACAAATTTATTGTGGTGCGATAAGAACTATCTACAGAAAGACTCATAGGCTGTGCCATCATTGATATCTATACATGATAGCAGGCAGAAAAAGGCTTTCAAAATTGCTCTACCTTTGCTCCACCAACTGTGTTTTTTTTTTCGAATTCAATGTGCACATGCTTGAAGCGAAAAAATCTACACGACAAGCATTCCAAACTTAAAATGGTAAATAAATCAGTTATCATTAAAGTAAACAAGACAACAGGATAATTTTTGTAGTGCGGTGCAGCATAGACAATGTGTCACTATAATGGTAGAGTCCTGGGATCGAGTCCTAATCACGGTACAAATTCACAAAAAAAAAAATAAGTTCACTATCAGGAAACGTGAATGCTATTAAGTCAGAGAAGGAGAAGTGAGAACGGAGAAAAAAAATATGTTTGTTTTGATATACATCCAGGCCCGTACACAGAAAACACAGCAAGGGAAGGGTTTTCCTAATTTCGGTGAAAGCTGGGGGCGCCTGGTGTATGGAACATCGGTATAATGGGGAGGTTTAACACCCAACACCACACCGAATATTAGAAATATTCGGTTTTGGACCACCCTCAAGGTATGTAATCTCTCAACGAAAAACTGGTGGAGTTTTTGTTTTATGTATGCCATACTTTTGTAAATACAATACAGATGTTGTTCTACAAAAGATCCACAATAAATAAAAAAAAAATACTTCGACGAGCCCCAACAGTAGTTGCCCCAAAGTTTTGTTTTTACTTCAGAGATTCTTCCTACAATATAGCACTTTGAAAATGTGTTCCTTATAACACTACGGTTCTGAAAATTTAACATTTCAATCATATGGCATCGGTGGGCAAAATGTAAATATAATACTCTAAAACTTTTTTTTATGCGTGTTATTTTTATGCATTTTTAATTTATGCACCATTATTCATGCCGTGCATAAAAAGAGGGAAAGCTACTCAGAACCAATATTGTGCATAAGAATATTTAATAATGACGTGAATTGCAACGGTGGCCAAGGGGTGTTTACAGAGGAGAGCAAAGGAAGGTTACAGTTTCGTTTTTGGGTGTTTCCGAAGGTCTTATGTGCGTTACATGGGTCCGAGTGGGTCTTAACGGGGTTTCGGAGTCATTTCAGGAAGTATCAGAGCATTTTAGGCTGGTTTCAGAGGCGTTTTAGAGGTTTTGGTTTAGGAGGATTTTTTGAGGCATTTTAGGATGTTTCAGACCAGGAGTTTTGGGGTGTACGGAGTTTCTCAGGTGCGTTACATGAGGTCTGAGGGGTAAGGACAAGGTTGCAAAGAATCGAAAATGGCAGCAAGTATGGCAACCTATTCCCAGCACCACCCCCCCCACCACCCCTTGTCCACGATCTCCAACATCCCCAGAGGCCGCTCAGAAAATACAGCATTTTGTGCAACTAACCTGATTGGAAGTCCTTGCATATTGCTACTGGCAAGAGCACGTACGATAATCCTTCCGAAATTTCGATTGTTAAAATAATATTTAATCCAAATCTTCAGATTCTTGCCAAATTTCAAATCGCTCCAAATGTTGGTCTTCTTCTTGTCCGTTTTGTTTTTTCTTCACTGATTTTGAACACCGATATAAATCACCACTTTTGATACATTTCCGCACATTGAATCAGCCCATAAACTTGATCGATTGATGATAACACTATGTATTTTCACCCACTTCATTTATTTTAACTGCACAACCAAGATTTATTCAATTTTTTGCCGTAGAAATCGAAGTCAAAAATCAATCAAAACTGATTCCGATCGCGAGTATACTATACTAGTATGTTTACGTAGTAGTGCTCACCGCCTTGCAGTGATGTCGACATAAATAATAAGGTACGCGATTGATTACTTTTTTGAACCTTGAATTTTGTGACACAAAATTACAAAAAAAAAAAACGTCGAAACGATTATTATAATTGTTTAATACAGTTTAGCGAAAAATACATTTGTAAAATGTGAAACTTTGTTGAAAAAACTGCATTTTTGATCACCATCGCTTTTCACAAATAAAAAAAATCCCGCTACTAGCAACCCTGCTCTTACTGTTAGCGCTGTCAAAAAACGTAAACAGAATAGTTTTGTAATCAGTCCAATCGGTAGAATCGTGAAAATGCCTCGCGCATCAAGAACGCGGCGGGCCGCGATAGTCCGCGAAAAGTGCAAAAAAGCGATAAGGAATTTGAAGGACCCCTTATCCTGGACCTACGAGGATCCATGGAACTCGGAATATATGAGAAACCCCGTAAGCGAGCCTGTAAGTACACCGCTTTTGGATGTCGATATTGTGCAGCCTTATCCGTTACTCGGCGACACAAGTGATGCAGCAAACGGCTGGGAGGAAGATGATGATTCGCTTTCGTTCACCAGCTTGGAGCTACCTACTGGTACGTATGCCAATCAAACCGTAAATAAATATTCAGTAATCTTTATTTTGTAATGATTTTTACAGTAGATCTACCAGTAGATGTTTCGTGTTCACCTCTACGCCTTTCAATCGACGAACTAATTCCGGTAGGTGTGCCAGGTGTACCCTGTGAGGACTCGTTATTCATCGTTCCAAGTAAGTATCTGTCGTTACATGTTGACCCTATGTAGTCTTATGATGTGTTGTGATTTTAGCTCTGGATGGTGCGACAGACGTGGATCAAAACAGGTGTACATCTGAGAACGCAGGCGGATCTCACAATAACCAGACAAGGATGAATGATCGACGAAACATGGACGCCAGCATGTTAGCAGGCAGTGTGATCGACCTGAACTGTGCAAGTGGAAGCACGTCGGCGCCCTCCTCAGGTAGGACATAATTGGAATAATGACCACCCATATAGTACGTCACGCTAAGAGGGGAAGAAGGAAGTATAAAAATGTGACAAGCAAATGTAGTTAGATCGGATAAAACCTTGTGAAAATTCCTTGTTTTAGCCTGACGTGCTCAATGAATGCTCTCTCATAGGTAATTTTATTTGATTAAAATATGATCAATTTTAGGTACGCAAGGTGCGGAGCATGCAATGGAAGAAGAACAAATTTTATCTCATCAACAACCTTTGGAGCGATACGATGACCACTACTCCTTCGACATGGTGGCAATGGGCATGAAGGCTGGATCGGAAACGTCTGGCAAACGTAAGTAGTTTAGATTACAGGGGAAAGTGTAAGAAAATTAAATTGTGGTCCACGAACTACCACGTACGCTTCCTCAGGAGTCCAAATCTCATAAAGCATTGATTATTTTGAGTGTTCAGGGTTAACGCCCTGACCGTTTCGATTTGAATGTATGTGGAATTTAATGTTATTTGACTTCAACGACTACTAGCCAAAATCATATGAAACATTATCACTGAGTATTTTGGACGTTCAGTGTGAACACCATGAGCGTACCAATTTGGGTGTAAATGGGATTCCATGTAATGCGACTACCACGACCACCCTCTCAGTAATCAAAATCATATAAAATACTAGTTCTGAGTATTTTGGGCGATCAGTGTAAACACCCTGACCCTACTAATTTGGGTGTAAATGGGATTCCATGTAATGCGACTACCACGACCACCCTCTCAGTAATCAAAATCATATAAAATACTAGTTCTGAGTATTTTGGGCAATCAGTGTGGACACCCTGACCGTACTAATTTGGGTGTAAATGGGATTCGATGAAATGCTACTACCACGACCACCCTCTCAGTAGTCAAAATCATATAAAATACTAGTTCTGAGTATTTTGGGCGATCAGTGTGAACACCCTGACCGTACTAATTTGGGTGTAAATGGGATTCGATGAAATGCTACTACCATGACCACCCTCTCAGTAATCAAAATCATATAAAATACTAGTTCTGAGTATTTTGGGCGATCAGTGTAAACACCCTGACCCTACTAATTTGGGTGTAAATGGGATTCCATGTAATGCGACTACCACGACCACCCTCTCAGTAATCAAAATCATATAAAATACTAGTTCTGAGTATTTTGGGCAATCAGTGTGGACACCCTGACCGTACTAATTTGGGTGTAAATGGGATTCGATGAAATGCTACTACCACGACCACCCTCTCAGTAGTCAAAATCATATAAAATACTAGTTCTGAGTATTTTGGGCAATCAGTGTGGACACCCTGACCGTACTAATTTGGGTGTAAATGGGATTCCATGTTATGCGACTACCACGACCACCCTCTCAGTAATCAAAATCATATAAAATACTAGTTCTGAGTATTTTGGGCGATCAGTGTGAACACCCTGACCGTACTAATTTGGGTGTAAATGGGATTCGATGAAATGCTACTACCATGACCACCCTCTCAGTAGTCAAAATCATATAAAATACTAGTTCTGAGTATTTTGGGCAATCAGTGTGGACACCCTGACCGTACTAATTTGGGTGTAAATGGGATTCGATGAAATGCTACTACCACGACCACCCTCTCAGTAGTCAAAATCATATAAAATACTAGTTCTGAGTATTTTGGGCAATCAGTGTGGACACCCTGACCGTACTAATTTGGGTGTAAATGGGATTCGATGAAATGCTACTACCACGACCACCCTCTCAGTAGTCAAAATCATATAAAATACTAGTTCTGAGTATTTTGGGCAATCAGTGTGGACACCCTGACCGTACTAATTTGGGTGTAAATGGGATTCGATGAAATGCTACTACCATGACCACCCTCTCAGTAATCAAAATCATATAAAATACTAGTTCTGAGTATTTTGGGCGATCAGTGTAAACACCCTGACCCTACTAATTTGGGTGTAAATGGGATTCCATGTAATGCGACTACCACGACCACCCTCTCAGTAATCAAAATCATATAAAATACTAGTTCTGAGTATTTTGGGCGATCAGTGTAAACACCCTGACCCTACTAATTTGGGTGTAAATGGGATTCCATGTAATGCGACTACCACGACCACCCTCTCAGTAATCAAAATCATATAAAATACTAGTTCTGAGTATTTTGGGCGATCATTGTAAACACCCTGACCCTACTAATTTGGGTGTAAATGGGATTCCATGTAATGCGACTACCACGACCACCCTCTCAGTAATCAAAATCATATAAAATACTAGTTCTGAGTATTTTGGGCGATCAGTGTGAACACCCTGACCGTACTAATTTTGGTGTAAATGGGATTCCATGTAATGCGACTACCACGACCACCCTCTCAGTAATCAAAATCATATAAAATACTAGTTCTGAGTATTTTGGGCGATCAGTGTGAACACCCTGACCGTACTAATTTGGGTGTAAATGGGATTCGATGAAATGCTACTACCACGACCACCCTCTCAGTAGTCAAAATCATATAAAATACTAGTTCTGAGTATTTTGGGCGATCAGTGTGAACACCCTGACCGTACTAATTTGGGTGTAAATGGGATTCCATGTAATGCGACTACCACGACCACCCTCTCAGTAATCAAAATCATATAAAATACTAGTTCTGAGTATTTTGGGCGATCAGTGTGAACACCCTGACCGTACTAATTTGGGTGTAAATGGGATTCGATGAAATGCTACTACCACGACCACCCTCTCAGTAGTCAAAATCATATAAAATACTAGTTCTGAGTATTTTGGGCGTTCTTATAAAACAGTATCTTTGAGTACTTTAGATATCGGCTACTTTTGATTGATTTTATTTTTTTTTTTTCATTTAAATGCATATGTTATATTATGTTACACAAGTTTTTTTTTATAGGAAACTTTTTGTTTTATTTAATTCAAATGTGATTAAATTATTCGTTAGTTCCAGTTTGTTTTCGAAGATCGGGTTTTGAATATAGTATACCACATTTAGTTCACTACTGGACTGCGAACTGCGACATTATAAGTGCGAAAACGTAAATAAAAGTGCGCGATTGCATCAAATCAGGTTGATGTCTTCGGCGCACTATTTCTTCAATCTATGGAGAACAAGTGCTCTGAAGACACCGAGTTGATTTGATGCAATCGCGCACTTTTATTAGCGTTTTCGCACTCGTGAAAACTAGTGCGATAGTCCAGTGGTGAACTAAATGCGCTATAACTAAGAATTGATTATTATCCTGTTTTTTTTTACTATAGGATCAGATGTTGAAAGCTCAATGAGCGATGATCTTCGTGGCCATTGCTCTGAACAGCCACCAACAGGTACCCCCGATCCTGATGAACAATTCGAATATAAAGGTATACGACTAACCAAATCGAAAACAAAAATCATTGAAATTCCTGCTCTTGTCGCTGGGCAAATGATTGATCAAAAGCTAGATTGTTACTGCGCTGCTTGCATAAAGTGGGCTGCATATCGGAGTTCAGCAAGCATATCTCAAGGCGAGGAACTAAAACATTCATCTGAAACAAGCACTGAAACTCCAGTAGCTGAAAGAATGACCCAAATTTATCGCTGTTTTGGTTCATTACGACCAAGGAAAAAGGTTATTGAGCGGCTCGGGTGTTTTGTGCCAAAATGCAAACGGAAGCGTGGATTGACCAAAAAAGTTGTCAAGAAGAGGTAAATATTGTGTGTGTGACTTTCGTGTAATGTAGATGTGCCTTTAAGGTTGAAGGATTCTTCATTGACCTCTTCAAACCCCCCCCCCCCCCTTGTGCACGGGCTTGCCACTGCGGAAATAACAGATTTGAACGAGAAAACTACTTTCGAATTTTCGATGATGACAGTTATATCAGAGACGAATCTTCCAACCTTAATGACTAGAATGGTTGCATATTTGGGCATATTGGATATTTAGAAAATATCGAACTTTCAAGTATTACTAGTTTTTTAGCAAAAAAAATTGTTTCTAATATTAGAGCATCCTAAATTCTATTAACTTAGAAAAAATGCCCCATTATTTTGTAAGTCCCTTGTATCCCTATCTCTCGATGTTCAGTACTTTCACCCCTGTAGGATTATTGTAAGTTGAGGAAGTTTTATTTTTTCGTTTCAAGGGTTCAGGTAATAGATGCCGATGAATATACAAAAACGGAATTGTTTCAAGAGGATCTCATTCAAGGACGTCGAATAGTTGACTATGAATATTTCATTAAGTGGATCACAATGGCCCAGGCTGTACATTCGCAAAAGTGCAAAGGTCTGTTGTGTCCATATAAAGAAAGTTTTAAATCTATGGTCTCCACGTTATTCTTGAAATGTAATGTGTGTGATGTCATCGTGTGTGGATACTCGGAAAAACCTAGCTCAAAAAAGAGACTAAGGTTTTGCCTTGACTGGGGAATTCTCTGCAGCGGTGGAACATTTACAATGGCAGAAGAGCTTTTTTCCTTTCTCAACATGCCGTTTACATCCAAAAACTCGTTCATTAGGGATGAGACCTCTATGGATGGAGTAATTGAAGCAGCGCTCGAACAATCCATGAATAATGCCATCGAAGAAGAGAAAACGGCAGTTAGTAAGGAACTTGAACAGCATGGTTTAGTACCTAACCAACAAGAAATGGTTGAGTCATGTGCGGCTTTGGATGGCTCCTGGGGCCAACGAAGTAACGGTCACCGATATAATTCGGCATCTGGATGTGCAGCAATAATGGGTGTCAGATCCAAGAAGGTTTGCTACGTGGGGGTCCGAAATAAAAGATGCTTTGCATGTTCTCTGAATGTACGCCGAGCTAAGAATAAAAAAGAAATACGGAACCATAAGTGTTATCGTAACTATAAAGGGGCTTCCGGAGGCATGGAACCTGATATAATAATCGAAGGATTTGAAAAACTACACAAAAAAGGAATAAAGTTTACTACCGTGGTAACAGACGGAGATTCTACAACCGTTGCGCGACTGAAAAATAAATGCAAATACGGTTCTGAAATTCGCCAACAACTCTGTTGCAACCATGCGATGAAAAGCCTTGGAAAGCGTCTTAGAGAAGTGAGTATTTCATTTGAAACACAATAATAAAGCAATTCAGATATGAAAAAAAAAAAAAATTAGGGGATTCACTAAACAACGTAAACCGCTGTGTGTGTCAATATTAATCTGCATAGGGTAGTGCACGTATTTTGGCCCAGGGCAGGTATTTTGGCACACCTTTTTATCATATAATCTCTACAAAATCATATTTATCATATAATCTCTACAAAATCGCAGCAAATTATTATTTGAATCTTGGCAAACTATTAATGGAAGTTCCAATAAAAAATTGCCAATTTGTAGAGAATATATGATAAAATTAATAAAATGCCCAAGGTGGGCCAAAATACCTGCCCCTGGCCAAAAACATCGCGATCATGTGGCGCTCTTACAAGAGATAGACAAACTGATCGGGACACGCAAAGTTTTCTCATGTTGTTGACGACGATGAATTGAAGAAAGTAATGGTATGCATATTTTTTTTTCTTCGTATTAATAATTTCACATTAAGGCAAACGTTTTTAGAACCTCATTATATAAGTCATAAATGATCAAAATTTCATTGCATTCGGCCCATTGAATCAGGAGATATACATTTGTTTTTAGACAATAGTCTAAAAATAGTCTTTTACGAGAACGGTTCTAGCTTCGTGAAAGATTAACCAATCGAGCTTTAATTTGTACCAATGATGCACATATAACAGGTTGCCAAACAGTCAAAATTTGGAAATTTTTGATGCACTCTATGAAAAGTTACAGCATGTTGAACTTTTTTGTGAGCGTAAAAAAAGTTGCCTTTCCCAAACATTTTGGCCACCTCCTGTGACAGTTGGCTATAGTATAATTATGCCTTTTTCTAGAACCTTCATAACTTCGTGAGGAATAGCCCGATTTTCTTCCAAATTTGGACCACTAAAACACAACTAGTTGATCAACTTACTGTGAAAATTTGGGAATATTTGATGGACTTTTCGAAAAGTTATATTTAGCTAGTTGACCATTTTTTGAAAAGTGAAATTTTGCCTGTCCCGATCATTTTTTCTATCCCCTGTAGATTATTCCATTTACAATTTCCATAAAACATTTTGATATGCAGAAAATGGATCAATGAAGCAAACTTTTCTCGGAGCTCTTGCCACATCAAAACAAAGGATCCACCATATATTGTGACAGTAGTCGAGTTTTGTCAAACACACAAGGCTACAGTGGCGCTATCTGTTCATTTCATAGTTATTTTAATGATCCATTATAACTTACGCAGCGCTTTACACTTCTTGGTAAATTTCCCAATTATAATATAAACCTATAATAATCAAATTGCTTTTTTTACTATTGTCAGATTTAAGAAAGTTGTTTTTTTATTTACAGATAAAATGTCCGAAACAATTTTCTGATATTGTATCAAAGTCAATTGAACGCATAACACGAGGAATTCGATCAGCTATTAAGCATTGTGCCGAAGAGACAAACGGTCAAGATATCGAGGGTTTGAGACACGATATAAGGAATGCCCCCTTCCACGCCTTCGGTTCTCACGATGATTGCCGATCGTATTTTTGTACAAACAAAGAGAATGTCGCTGATTCTCGCGGGATAATATCTGATTTGAAATGCGCTGGAATATGGGATAAGATCATGTTGGCTGTAGAAAAAACTGCCGCTAAAGCCGAGTTTTTTAGCGAAAATCAAACTAGTAACTTGTAAGTCGTTATAGAACAACATAGGGTGACATTGGGTATTATCAGCAGGTTTGTTCCCTTCGTCATGAGAGGTTTTTGTCGACCGAATCACCTGAAACTTGGTCGTGTAATTCGGCTTGGTTGTGAAGGATTTGAGGTCAACTTTGAGTTCAATAGGGGGCTGTCCATAAACCACGTGGTCATTTTTTTGGGACTTTTCAACCCCCCCCCCCCCCCCCCCCCGCGTGGTCATTAGTCCATACAAAATTTTTTATTTGTCCATACAAAATGGTCATTGGCCGAACACCCCCCCCCCCCCCCCCCCCCCCATGACCACGTGGTTTATGGACAGCCCCTAGGTCTCAGAAACACCCCATGACGAAAAGAACAAAACGACCGAAAATATCCAAGTTCCACTAGCTGGTATAGTGTTATGACTGTTTTTTTTTTCACTAGGGTTGAAAACTTGTACTGTAGGCTGAGTAAGTACAATGTGGGCAAGCGGATCGATACAATGAGCAGGGGCTCATATCAGAGGAGAGTGTATATAACAGTACTTCAACATAATGAAGGTTACAAGTGGCACGACAGATCTATGTTCGAGTATACCGGAGAGAATCCCGGATACTGGCTTCGTCGTTTGTTCCAACGAAAAACTGCTTCATTTTTGTATACTAAAAAAATGCAGAACAGTTCAGGCTTTGTGAGGCGGAAACCAGTGCCATATGACGAAATAGAGAAAGATTATGGAGTTGATGCAGTAGAAGCTTCTGAGCAAGAGATGAACATAATTGTTGACGCTTCAAGCATGAAGCGAATGTATGAGGTATTTTATTGCATACTTTTATTGACTTTTTCTAACATCTAAGAAATTTTATTTAATGTTTCAGCCGAGCGAGTCTACTAAACAGTTATTGAAAAAGGACGTAACTATGTCACAAATGGAGGAGTTTGCATTTGGGCGTATATTGTCTAAATATGTTCCGGAAATAATAAATTCAAGGGAATCTACGAAGCAGAAAAAGTGCGATTTCATTCTCCAAACAACAAATACGTGGAATTATCTCAAGACGAATCGTCCGATCATCAGTCTTATTCTGCGTTCTTTGAAAGATCGACATTCGATTGTGATGGGCGGAAACAGAATATACATTGATTCATGCCACAATTTTCTCTGCTGTGTGCCAGATGGTAATTTTATGTTCATGTTAATTCACGCGCATCTTTCCAACTTAACTTAAGTAACTAAGCAAGGGTGACAAAGGGTATTATCGGCAGGTTTGTTCTCGTCATGGGGGGTTTTTGTGGGTAAAATTGCCTGAAATTTGGGCATATAACTCAGTTTGGTTGGGAAGGATTTGAGGCCAACTTTGAGATCAAAAGGTTTCAAAAAACCCCCCATGACGAAGAGAACAAAACTGCCGAAAATACGTAAGTTCCCCTATCTTCTTAATTTCCTTTATTTTTTGAACATTACACCCGATTTTATTTTGCACGGGTCGTTTTTCTGCCATAACTAAGTCAATTTTCAACCAATTGACTTGATTTTCCATACCTATACGGATAATACTAGCCGTGTCGCACTGTGTATACATTTTCATGCCTCTTTCTACTTCTTCTTTGTGGCTCGATGTTCACATTGGAACTTGGTCTGCCATTGCCACTTAGTGTTCTCAGAGCACTTCCACAGTTATTAATTGAAGGGCTTTCTTTGCCTGCCATTACATGAATTTGTGGATTGGCGATCCATCGCCTCAACCACTAGGGTACATAGACCCTGCAAATTGCATATAAATCGGTTGAAAATTGACTTAGCTATGGCCTAAAGTCGGCTCATGCAAAAAAAAATCATTTGTAAATACATACATAAATACAGTGAAAATACATAGTGCACGTTTTATTGAAGCGTTGTGATACATAATTAAAAATGAAAGTAGGAAAAAATATTCTCTGAAATTTGTATTAGTCGTGAATAGTTGCGCGAGAATTGTTAAAAATATATTTATGGAATGATGTTTAACTTCAATTTTGTATTTATAGCTGTATCTGACGATGGTTCAACGGTGCTGTTGATAAAAAGAAATCATCGGAAAGCAACAAAAGAAGCCGTGCGCAAAACTAAAGGAAAAAACCCAGATTAATCCACCTAGTGGTGATAGTGCCTTTCTCGTCGAACATGTACTCATGATCTTTCCTTGGTTGGGATACGACTGGGATTATTTTGCTTCAGAATGTTGGCTTCAGCCTTTTGAGGGAATCGAAAACACTAGTTTATGATTTTTTCTGACGTTTCGATCTGTATGGGGCCTTTTCAAGGGTTCAATCGGTCAAGGTTTCCTACTCATGATGGCCTTGCCTAACTTAAAAATGTCATACGAAAGTTTTGGTATTTATTGAGTCCGATCGGTTTGAAACCGTCGTGATGTGAACAATCGCCTACCTATCGGGCGGTTTAGAATTCGGTCCCTGTTTTTGGAATCTTCTACTATTGTTTGTTTAGCTAGATTCTGTGCTACACGGAAAAATATTATAACCCAAAGAATAAGTTTTAAAAACTCAAATTTGGCTAAACTGCTTAAAGTTTCAACTCAAAGTTGGGTTGTTTTCTCCCTCGCCCCACCGCAATGTTGTCGAAAACAAAGAGAGAAGCACCGACCTATCCGCTGCTATTCCATGGAAGAAGCCAAATTTAGGTTTTCTTGAATTAACCCAAATTTGCGTCATTTGAGGCCTCCGTTGGGTGAAAATAACTTACCACTGGGTTATTTTTTTTGCCGCTCTCAAACGAGAACTACTCACTCACCACTTTCGCTGTTTAACGCAAATTTGAGTTATTCCACGGAAGACCGGGATTGCGTCAAAACAACTTAAATTTGGGTTGATTTGTAGTTCAGTGTAGGGCCATCATTCCGAAGCATGATCTTTCCGTCGACGTAATGCGAACTGTTCCTGAATCCTGAGAATACCTTATTTAGAAAAGCAATAATTTTAATAAAATTGGGAAATTTATTATTTGAACATATTCCGACGTTACGTTAAACGTATAGACTGGGCTGAAAAATATCAGAATTTTCAGTTGACTGCTTGAGCACCTGCACTATCACTGAAGACCGATCAACATCAAGACGATAATTTCAAGCTAGGATATAACGTCTTTCACAATCACAGATGACTTTACGGCAGGCCTGCTCAACCTTTCGTGACCGCGGGCCACAAGTGATACTCCATACCAGTCGACGGGCCAGACATGAAATTTCGACATCAAATTTCGAAAGCATGAATGCAACAGTGAAATTTTGTTCATCCGATTACCCGTTCTCGCGGCAAATCACAACACTGACATCATTTGGGTCATAAAAATGTGAGCAAGAATTCTTGATTTTTTGCAAAAATCAACCTGAATACTTTTTTTTCTGAATTTTGCCGAACTGCAGGTTGCCTCAAACAATTTGCTGAAATTCAGCAAAATTCCCTGATTCGTTCAGTAAACTCTGCTGTTCAGCAGCAACGTTTTTCTGAAATTCAGTAAATTTTGCTGAAATTCTGCTTCAAATTTGGCTGTACCTTCAAGTTTAAAATTTTAAAATTTATGTATTTAAAGTTTTTAATCTTTGGATTTTTTTTTACAAAACACTCTACCTATTTCGAGTTTAATTTTAATATTAAATTTTATTTAAATATGAAATATCTTCAAATATTTCAATCCTTGGGCCAAGTTTCATTCATCGATTCCGCGGGCCGTATGTTGCACAAACCTGCTTTACGGTCTTCGACATAGTTTTTTCTTCACACTTTAGGCTATATTTTATTATCATAGGTTACAAAATTCATGTAAAATTTGACAAAAAATGCAAGCAAGTGAAATTGCCCATACTAAATCCCATAAGAAAATTCCCAGTAGTTTTAGACGGAAAAGAGGATTGAAAAAACTTTCTCCGGGGATGATGCGATAATTTTCTCATATAACGTTGACCTATCCTACTGTATATTTTTACACCTTTGTGATTTGATTTGATGAGATTGGTTTAGTACAGATAAACAGACATATCATTTGTAACATATTGCTATTATATTCATCGTTACGAAAAAATAATCGCCGAATGCTAATCAGGTTGCGTTTCACTGCGGCTTGATGTTGGTAGTGAGTAGACGTCAAACGAGCAACAACGATTAATATTTGTTTCAACCGTTGAAAAGAAGGACGATGGAGAGTGAGTAGAGTAAGACGTCTGTATGTATGTGGCCTTAGTTCAGTCTAGATTTTGTTTTCTTACACATATTTATCGCTTGCATTCACTTTGTTCATTTCTGAAGTTCCTGCGAAGCACCCTAGGAAGCACCCAATGCTGATTTTGCATCACTATCGGTCTGCCCATGTTCGCATAGTCGACGTAACCACCATTGACAAAATCAGCATACACAAGCTAATACCTGACGCATCTGCGAATATGTGACCAGTTTAATTCAATACAACACAAGATCTAACCTCTAGATAGATGTCAACGTGGAAAAAAATCTTGAATTACGAATTATTCATTGCTAAAATGCCAAAAGTGTGTTGAGAACTACAGTGGCGCTTTCGTCAACTATGCGAATATGGGCAGCGGTAGCCTCTAATGTGGTCTGAGCCTATTTTCTTGCTAATCGTTCCTCATGGTTTAAAACAAGACCGCGGTTCGATGTGTCGCATGCATAGGTTTGGTTCTTTTTGGCATTTGGCCACTTCCGGCTGGACACCCTAGATCGGTCCTGGAACACTATCGGTAGCCTTTATAAAGATCTTCGTTCTGGTCTGAGCCTATTTTCTGACTAATCGTTCATCACGTTATTTAAAAAGCCGCTGTTTAATGTGCCACAGGCATGGGTTTTGATATCTACTACATTTGACCACTTCCAGCGGGACACCCGGAACCGGTTCCGGAACTCTATCGGTTGATCCAAATATGATCTGAAACTATTCTCTTTTATTAACCGTTTATCAGGTTGCCTGAAGAGCTTGCGATTTGATGCGTCGCATGTAAGGGGTTGGTTAACTTTGGCTATTTCCGGCGTGACATCTGGAACCGGTTCAGTAACACTACCGGTTCCGATATGGTCTGAGAATGTTTTTCTGCCTACTGTTTTTCAGGTTATCAAAAAACCCGCTGTTTGATGTGTTGCATGTATGGCTTTGGTTCACATTCATATTTGGTCACTTCCGGCGGATCACCCGGAACCGGTTCCGGAACACTATCGGTTCAGATATGGTCCGAGAATATTTTCCTGCCTACTGTTCATCAGGCTATCGAAAAAGCCGCTGTTTGATGTATCGCATGCATGGGTTTGGTTCACTTTCATATTTAGCCACTTCCGGCGGAACACCCAGAACCGGTTCCGGAATACAACCGGTTCAGATATGGTCTGAGAATATTTTCCTGCCTACTGTTTATCAGGTTATCGAAAAATCCGCTGTTTGATGTGTCGCATGAAGGGTTTGGTTCACTTTCATAGTTGGCCACTTCCGGCGGGTCACCCAGAACCGGTTCCGGAACACTACCGGTTCAGATATGGCCCGAGACTATTTTCCTGTTTACCGTTCATCATGTTTTCGAAAGTGCCGTGGTTTGATGTGTCGCATGAATGGGTTTGTAGCGTTTTCATATCTGGCCCCTTCCTGGGGTACCGATCCGGAACACCTAAATGGCCATAACTCCGGAACGGCTGGACCGATCCGAACCATTTTCAATAGGAAACAATGGGACCAGATTCCGCGTCGAATGAACCATTGGTCATTAAAATCGGTTGAGGTTTACTGCCAAAAAGTGATGTGAGTTTTTTTTGTACACACACATACACACACACATACATACACACACACACACATACATACACACACACAGACATCACCTCAATTCGTCGAGCTGAGTTGATTGGTATATGTGACTCGACCCTCCGGGCCTTCTATCAAAAAGTCATTTTTGGAGTGAACATATAGCCTTTCCAGTACACTTAGTGTACGAGAAAGGCAAAAACCGATGGTTGACAGGGCTACGTTTATTGAAGCACAGGCAATGATGCACATATGTGATGCGACGAAATGTGTGGTCGTTATGCTCGATTCCAATCACCAGACTGATTATCTTTTACATGAGCTTGCTTACGATGACACGTTCTTCAAAGCACGCCTCATTGCTAAGATCACAGAATTCTTCGAAACCTTCATATCAGTAAAGGTTTCGACTAATGAATTGAATGTAAAGATTTGATTAGGATTAAGATTAAGATTTGATTGATTAAGAATAAAGAGTATAAATAACCCGAGTAATACATATTTATTCCCTCTCAATTATGACGTAAACATATTCCTTCACTTTTGTTTTAAACTACTATCTGCAATACCCAAGCTAATAACTATACCGTCCCGTTACTTCAGCATGGTACATAAATATAAGCATTGGAAAACTAAATGATAACAAAAGTTACAAGATCATTTAGGTGGATTGATCACAGCTCTGATGTAAACACTGTTTTGACAGTTCTTTTTTTTATAAGTAGTCGTGAATGAAATTGTAACACTAATACAATCAATATATGTGAATAACGTTTTCGTTCACCAATACTACCAAAAATTTTGTAAACACTCAAGCAACCTTCACCTTAAGGGGGATTTTTGAGGCATTTTAAGACGTTTCAGAGGATTTTCGGCGTGATTCAGAGGCGTTACGAAAGCGTTACGAAGAGTTTTGGGGAGGAGGGGGGGTGGGTTTGGAGCCCCTAAGTTGCGTTACATGGGGTCCGAGGGGGTTTAAGGGGGATTTTGAAGGTATTTCAGGATGTTTCACAGCCTCTTCAGTGGGATTCAGAGGTGTTACGGAAGCATTACGGAGGGGTTTAAAGGGGGTTTTAGAGGCATTTCAAGACGTTTTAGAGCATTTTCGGCGGAATTCAAGGCGTTCCTTAAGTGTTTCGAGGAGTTTTCGTGGGGCTCAAAGACTCTCAGGTGCGTTACATAGGGTTCGAGGGGGTCTAAGGGGGATTTTGAAGGCATTTCAGGACGTTTCAGAGCATTTTCTGTGGGATCGAGAGGCGTTACGAAAGCGTTACGGAGGAGTTTTCGGGGAGTTTTTGGTCTCTCAGATGCGTTACATGGGGTCCGAGGAGGTCTAAGGGGGATATTGGAGGCATTTCAGGATGTTTCAGAGCATTTTCGGCGTGATTAAGAGGCATTACGGAAGCATTACGGAGGAGTTCTCAAGGGTTTCGAAGCCTCTCAGGTACGTTTCAAAGCAGACTCTGAAATGCCTTAAAACGCCCCTCAAACCTCTTGCAACGCCATTTAAAGGCTCCTGATGCCCTGAGATCCCTTGAATTGCCCCTAAAGCCCATTGGAACGCCCCTGATACCCACTTAATACTATTGAAATACCCCAAAATACCCTATAATCCTATGAAAACACTAAAAAATCTTGACAAAACACCCTTAAAAGGCTTCTCAAATCCCCCGAAACAACCCCTTAAAACGCCCCTGAAACACCTTGGAACCCCCTTTTTGGTTTCTCTGGAAATTTTCTGTTAATCCCATTAGCCCCACTTCAACTGTCCAGGAGCAAGACCTGTTCTCGCGAACTAGATTCTATAATTAAAGACCAAACTTAATGTATGCATAAATTTCCCTCTTTTTATTCCTTTTTTAATTTATGCACATTTTTTATTTATGATGTCCCAGCCATGCGCATAAAAAGAGGTTCCAGTGTATAGTATACGTTATATGTAGCGATGTCCCAAAATCTGTATAATACAAAGAAATATATGGCATCCATGACTGGACCCTTTATTACCCAAGTAACACACTTGGCATAGAAGAGTCACGGTGAAGCAAGTTTTTGTTGTGCAGTAGTCACTGGGACTGAATTCTAACAAATAAATACTTACTTGCGAGAAGTAAGTCACAGTGACTTCTGTGCAACAAAAACCTGCGCCGCCGTTACTCTTCTGTGACAAGTGTGTTGTAGCATTACTGGTCCAAAAATCAGCTGTTTTAATGTACGCAGTCTAAAGTTATGAAAAAAAAATGTGTGACCAAATTTTGACCGTATCACCCTTTACTAGGGTACGGTCATGAGTTGGGACTGCCTAAATTTTATTTGTACCCAAATTGACTTCAAGGCTGCCAAAAAGTTTAAAGAGGACAACCAGCTAAAAGCTTCTAGGTCGGGCGGGGGTGGTGCCATGTTGAATTTGAGATGACTTTCAAGACAGGTTCAAGAGAGGTGGGCAAGAGTCATTTGTAGGCATTTCAGGGCATTTCAAAAGATTCAAGAGGTGATTTGAGGGGCTGCACAGGCTCTCAGATGAGCTTCATGGACATTTCAGTTAATTTCAAGGACATTTTAGGACAATTCATGAGACTTTACAGAGGTTTAATCCTCTGGGGATGGATGGGTTACATAAGCCCAGCCAAGAAAATTGACCTTTACAAACGTGTTCAAGACCAGCGAGACTGCATCCAGAAAGACGAAAATGCCATCTCCAATGGGTTAAGGGGGCTTCAAATGTTCTCAAAAGTGCTAAATAACAGTTCCATTTGGGTTTAAGGCGTTACATTAAGCTTCAGATCGTTTCAAGGCGCTTCAGGAAGTTTCTGATGCATCTACGGTTATTTTCACGGAGATTTCAGGAGAGTTTAGAGGCGTTACAATACGTTACCATGCATTATAATGCGTTACAGAGCGTTTTAAGGCGTTTTTGGAGGTGTCAGATGGGTCTTAGGCCACTTCAAGACTCGCAGATGAGCTTTACAAAAACTTCAGGTGGTGGAAGAGTTAGCATAAGTTAAAATTCCCTTATACAAAAAAATAAAAAGAAGAAAATTTCAGGAGGTTCACATGCGTTTCAAAGCGTTACGAGACGTAATAAAGCGTTTCAGAGTGTTGAAAGCGTTTTAGGAGGTTCCGCAGGATTCATATGGGGCTTCACAATCAGCTCTGAGATGAGCTTCACGGGGATTTCAGAGGCGTTTGAAGGCATCAAAAGGCATTACAATACTTCCATGGCGTTTCTGGGCATTTTAGGAGGTTACGGAGGGGCATTCACAGACTATGAGATGAACTTTACTAGAACTTCAGGGAAGCTCAGAAGCATTTCAAGGTGTCACGACGCATTACAATACATTTCAGGGCGTTTCAGGAGATTTCGCAGGACTTTCAGATGAGCATCAATGGGATTTCAGTTGGGTTTCAGAGGCAATTCTAGACGTTACAATGCTATACAATGCGTTTCAGGGGTTTCAGATAGGTTTAAATAGCACAAAAATACTTCCAACAAAACGAGTACTCCTTGTTGGGCGGTAGGGTTTGATTGATTTCGTAAAATTTATTGGTGGAAAAAGTTACAAAATTCCTGGTGAATATAACAGTATTAGAGTTTGTTTAAATTTTGAATTAATAGTATCTTACTTTAGTGTACGCTACCACTCAACAGTAATTATTTAGCTATACTGGTATATCATCCACTATGCACGCAAGTTATCGAAGAATCGGCCTAAAAACTTCAATGCTAAGTTTATTTATGGTTTGAAATGGGAATAAGGTCTGTTACCCTAGCTTGTAGATCGCCGTTTATGGAGAGCACGACTCGATCGAATTACTTTTGGGAGAGTTTAACTTACAGATGTGAGGCTATGGATTAATGAATGACAAATTAATCAAAGAAACTCTACTCATTCATAATTATACCATTCGTTTGGCACCAAAAACAAATCTAATCAAATTTGGACTTCTTCACGGGACGCTTTCATTAGCTGGCTGTAACAATGGGTATACAGTTAGTCGGATAATTCTACACTGTTTCATAAGTCACCAGCTACCTTACATAATATAACTTTGAACTAGCAATTTATCATGCGGAATTCTATGTTCAGTATTCGAATTCAGGGGATCAACATCACTTAATTTCAATAATTGATTTCACAATCCAAAAATTCGTTGCCGAACGAATGTGGTTTCATTTTTCTATTGTCGTTTTTGATTCTTTGTAGTAGTGTGCATTCCTAGTCTAGTTAACGGTCCTCCCAGTATGTACCGGATGTGGCAAATCAGCACTGGGTACAATGGGGAATATGGAGTTTGACGGGCTTCGATGTAGCGTACCCAACACTCCTGTTATTGCCAGTTCTCTTCTTCTGTAGCTGTCGGAACATAAGTTGACAAAGGTTCCTATGCTGCAGGCCCTTAACGATAAAACGAGACATTGTTAGTTAGTACACAGACACATAACACACACAGAACATAAAACATAATACATAATTTGTTGTCCACTAGATTCCTAAGAAGAAGGCACAATAAATGTGTCCGAAACGTCGGATGAAAAGAATCCGTTTTTAATTGCAACAGACTGGAAGCCATTACCTCGAACCAACATATCACAGTCGTATCACTAAGAATGTTGCTCTCCTAGCTCAACGGCGCTCTGATATGCCGAGCAAGCTCGATGATCTTGCCAATCGCTCCTCAGCGGCAGATCTTACCATCAACGTCAACAAGACCAAATCGTTGTATGTAAACACGGTCAATCCCTCCAGCTTTACGGTAGCTAGGCAATCAGTGGAGAATGTTGAAAGTTTCCAATATCTTGGTAGTCAAATGACGGCCGATGGCGGCACCAAGATCGACATAGGTGCATGGATCTAGAAGGCGAGGGCTGCCTTTGCGAGTTTAGGAAATGTATGGAAAAAGCAATTAGATTATTCGACGCACCAAAATCCGAATTTTCAACTCGAACATGAAATATGTGCTGCTATGTACGCCAGTGAAACCTGGTGTGTATCAGTGGAGAACACTCAACGGCTGCAGGTCTTCATCAACAGATGCCTGCAGTATATACAGGGGATACTCAAAATAACTGGGACAGGTAAAATTTTCATTTTTCAAAAAAATGTTCAACTCGCTGTAACTTTTCGAAAAGGGCATCAAATGTTCTCAAATTTTTACTGTAAGTTTATCAACTAGTTGTGTATCAGTGGTCAAAATTTAGAACAGATCGGGCAATTCTACACGAAGTTCTAAAGGTTCTAGAAAAAGGTATAATTATTCGATAGCCAACTTTGAGCTGTTATATCTCCGGATTGAATGAACCGTATGCAATGAAATTTTGATCATTTATGACTTATATAATGAGCTATTAAAAACTTTTGACTTAACTTGAAAATTTTTACGCGAAAGAAAATTATAACGATTATATTATTTTTCTAATGTATCACCAATTTATCCAAAACTTCATCATAGTTTCAAAATTCGAGATAGTAATTATAGTTCTTTTAAATTCCCTCTAATTGACTTGAATATATTTATGTTTCAAAAGAAAGCAACCAAATAGCCGGCAATAAATTGAAAAAGTAATGGGATGCAAAGCAAAGCAAAGCAAAGCAAAGATAACCGTACACATCGTAGTTGCTACTCCGTGATTGACCAGAACAATCGAAGTTGCACAGAGAGCCAATGAATGTGAAAGCTTGGGACTAGCTAACCATTCTCAATGTGCACAATTCGAGAGTTCAGCTATTTAAAGTCAATAACGGCGCTGGCCACGTCCTTACGGTCATCAGGAAAGGGAAGGAATGTTAGTTCGACAACCGTTGCTACTAGAAACCGTGGAATCCACAGCATCCCCACAGTTGTCACGGGAAGGAATGGTGGTTAGCAGGGTAGGGTAAGGTGTGGATCTAGGAGCCACCTCTGTTAGGTGATATGATCCACTAGTTATATGGAAATACACGTCGCGGTCTTCATCACGATTATGATTTATTTGATCACGATGACCACTGATCCCGGATTTCGTGCTCGCGTTTCCATCGCCCTACCGTGGAAACCGACTGATCTACGATTATTGTAGCGCGATTCTGAACCCGGATTTTTCATTCGCACTTCCATCGCCCTACCGAGAAAACCGACTGACCAACGAATATTGTAGCGCGATTCTGATCCCGGATTTTTCACTCGCACCCCCATCACTCTTACCTGAAAATTGTCTGCCATTCGAAAATTCTCAAGCTAATCTGATTCCGCATTCCACACTCGCGCTTGCATGACTCTACCGAGAAAATCGACTCTAAATTGAAAAAGTAATGGGATGCATATGAAAAATAGATAAATTGAAACCACTATAACTTTTTTTCTTATTAATAATTTCAAATTAAGTCAACTGTTTTTCAAAGTTCATTATATTAGTCATAAATGATCAAAATTTCATTGCATTCGATTTATTGAATCCGGAGATATAACAGCTCAAAGTTGGCTATCGGATAATTATACCTTTTTCTAGAATCTTTATAACTTCGTGTAGAATGGCCTGATCTTTTCCAAATTTGTATCACACATACACAACTAGTTGATGAACTTACAGTAAATATTTGAGAATATTTGATGCCCTTTTCGAAAAGTTACAGCGAGTTGAACATTTTTTGAAAAGTGAAAATTTTACCTGTCCCAGTTATTTTGAGTATCCCCTGTAATTCGTGCTATGGTGGCCTCACAAAAGGATCTCCAACGCGGAGCTCCATCGTCGATGTCATCAAAATCCAATAGCGACAGAAATTTGAGAGCGAAAGTGGAGGTGGGTCGGCCACACTCTACGGAGGGGTGGAAACGAAATCTGCAAGCAAGCGTTAGTTTGGGACCCAGCAGGACATCGTAGCAGAGGCAGACCTAGAGGCTCTTGGCGGCTCAGCATCAACAGCAAAATGAAGCAAGTTGACAGAAATTTGACCTGTCCACGAGTCAAGGCGATGCACAGGATGGAGATCTTTCAATTCGACCTTCTTCACCACCATGTGTGCCTAGGACAGAAAGTCAGTAAGGTGATTAGTAAAGTTAAACTTGATAAGTTACAATAATAGTGATTTCTTGTATAACCTGGCCGTAAAATAATTATTCTCACATTTTGGACCATCCTAACGGTAACTGTTTTAATATTTTGATTCTACAATGTTTATTCCCAATAGGAAATTCCAACTAGAATTCATTTCCCACTTGCCCTTTCAAATTCGCATACAATTATGCAAATCATACAAAATCCCGTGCGAATCAGGAAGTGCCTCATTAACAATCTAGAGCTACATGCCAGACTCCCTTTTCACCCAGCTATTCCTGACTTCACCATAAATCCACATGTTTTGCAGTAACTTCCTTTGTCCTCACCACAGGTATAACACCAGCCAACGAGCACTAGGTACATACAGAGTACTAGCAGTCATCACAAATGACAACCTTTTGTTGTGACTTTGTTGTGTTGCATTTTTCCGATTGCGAAAACATCCCGAGCCCTGTGAGGGGAAATGGAAAGGTCCCACAAGGGTCTCTGACTACTCATACCTGTTTTCCCCGAGCAGCAACAGCGGGAACGGCAGCAACCAACTCAACTAAGGGTAATTAATGATTATTTTTGCACTTCACTTTCGCTTCCTCCTCCGAAGCACAGTAGGGGAAAGCGGGGTAAAAATGACAGTACGGCATCAAATGTGAAGTGATCACTAGATAAGTTGTGAACATTTGGCAAAATTTTACCTTCAAACAACAAAAAACATCAAGAGTTTCAATATGATGATACTGTGTTATTGACTGGTTCGGTAACCTGGTTAGTAAAGCACTTGTCTAGCGTGCATAGGTAGTGAGTTCAAATCTCGCCCAAGTCTGAGCTGTTATTATTTTTTTTTTCATAATATTATTCATAATTAATTTATTGGTACTTATGTAAGTTTAGTAAACAACAAATAATTTCAAGTTATTTGTGGATGTTTTTTTAGAGGAAATTACGATTCATTTTATGCAGTTCTCCTGCGATGTGGCTGTTAGCTGCTTTCACTCAATGTTATATTTTGCATGTTGCATTCTGTGTTGCCGTTTTTTCATCCTATTTTATTTTGGTGGTGCATGCTGTCAAGGGAGGATAGGGCTTTTCCCGGTCTTCGGGAGACGGGAGTTTTATTTTTGCGGTGGGCTTCCGTGCATTCACGTTCAAGAGGGCGTAATTTCGCACTAGAAGGGATGGTTTTCGTTCGGATGAGTGCGCTTTGTGATGGAAATTCGGCGGTGCTATTCTGCGAGCTGCACCGGAAAGGTTGCAAACCGAGCGGTTTTGGGGTTTGACTTTTTGCTCGATGATAATTATCCAATTTTGAGCTATTAAGTTTGATGTTTGTTTGTGGATTATGCGTTTTTGATGGGATGATTAATAGATGTTTCATGAAGTGGAATAATTATGTTCATGGTGGATGAAATCGGGAAGAGATACATTCTGTCTTTTTTAATATCAGGAAAATTATTAGAAAAAGCTTTTCTTGAGTCGAGTCTAGTACGAGACACTGAAGACGACCTTACAGTTGAGATCGAAACACGTATCTATCAAAGGATGCAAATTCTTAGTGGAATTAAAAGGAACAGTACTTAACCCGATTTTCTTTTCACTGATGATAATTATATAAGCTGTACTAGATATCTTGTACATGTGAATTTATAATTTCAGAAGCAGTATCTCCTTGGAAAATTTTAAATTGCATTTCAACCCTCCCGATCAATCCGTCAGCGCAAACAGAAAGAAAAAAAACCTCCTACAAGCGAAAGTCAAGATATATTGCGTGAGTGAGAAGCAATTTGGTCCACTGCTCTTTGAAAGGGTACTGCGTCAAAGTTCAGTTAAGCCCTTTTGAGATGTGGTGCCCATTTATGATAGTTAGAAATTCAAATCCACAGCATTTACCACTACCCAGTGTATATGATACTGAAATAAGTTTAAAACTTTGATGTCGAAATTCATTCTATCATGTATTCCCCTGAAATACACTAGTTTACAAAATAAAACGAAAGTCGTGAACTTCTGTCAACGACCAAAATTTTTGAAGCATAATTTAGCGCTGATTTTGAAACCGTGCTTCAAAAAATTTAAAGTAGAACAGTTTTTGAGTTTTAGCTCAATATCGAGTTTTACAACTTTTTAAAATAAGGAATTTAATAAAATTCAAATATCTTGCGTTTTGCTCAACCAATTTTAAATCTTTTTCCATAAATTAAAAGCTGAATACAATTCCATTCGACCATCTGAATACAGGTTTTGCGTCAGATTGATAAAATTCAAGATATTGGCGAGTTGTGGGGACGATCTCCTTAAATTTTAGCAATATTTCCAAAATTATTTGAAGAAATGTATTTTTTTCAATAAGAAAAAAACAATTTAAAAATTCTTTCTCAACGTTTATTTGACATATAATATGTAGGCGAGTTACAGTAAAAAATTCAGCTCAATCGGAGCATTGATTACGGAGAATGAGATGTGTGAAGTGAGCGACTTTGCTTAAAAATAGAACAAAAATTGATTTCAAATCATCAACCTTGTATGGAAAGTCGAAAAAAAATCCGCTCTACTGTAATTTTTTTCCTTCGCGTTTTTGAACTCAGGGCATGATTCTACACTAAAAACAATCATCAGCTTACCGAGTTCAAAAATGCTGTAAACTAGTGATACCAGAGAACAACTCTGTAACCCCCTAGAATGTATCGAACTTATCGCCTTAATAGACATTGCAACTCACTTGAAACATGGACCCAAATCATCCATAAACTTATCCTGAACCTTGAAGCGCCATTAAGCTCCTCTAAAACCCTCCCAAAGCTCTTTTGTAAATCTCTAAATTATTCTGAAATCTCAGCATTCCTCCTGAAAACCCTGAAACGCAGTGATATCTCTCTAAAACCTCCTAGAAACAATAAAATTCCTTGAAGCTCCTTGAAAAGATAAAAAAAGCTTGAAGCTCCTTGAAAGTCCCTAAATTCTTCAGAAACCTCAGCAACCTAACCTGAAATCCCTAAAACCAGATGACGAGTCCTTAAACGCATCCCTCTGAAACTCTTCTGGAGTTCCCTAAAACTCCGTTGGAACGCCTCTGAAATACCAGGGGAGTCCCCTATGAAACTTCCTGAAAACTTTTGAGGCCCGTGAAGAACCCCATTACCAACAGCAACGCCTTGAAAGGTCTTAAAACCCACTAGAATTTCTTCTGAAATCCTTATAAAAACTGGCCTCCATTAACTTCTTATGAGCCCCTAAAACGCTTTGAAGCTCCTGTAAAATCCTCCAATATATCTTTTGAAAACCCTGGATTTTCCCCTGAAGCCTTCAATGAAGTTCCCTCTGAAAACTTCCTGATGCTCTTTTGAAGCCCTCTCTACAACCATCCTTAAATGACTTTGAAATCCCCGGGAATACCCTTTGCAACGTCCGGAGACCCCTTGAAGTACATTGAGACACGCACTGCAAGACCTTGAAACGCCATAATCCCACTCTGAAACCCCCAAGACTCCCACAAACTACTAAACCTCTTAAAATCCCCTGAAATTTTCGGAAACACCTTGAGCAGCATGCAAACCCCGCCTGGAACCGCCAAGAACTATCCTTAAAACCACAAGAACACACTTGATGCCCCCTGAGACTTCTTGGAACCCACTGAAAACATTGAAACTCTTTCAAGTTCGCCCTAAGACTTCCGTAAACTTTTTTCTGAAGTTTTGCTCTGAAACTCCACGAAACCAAGCTGAGGTGCATTAAAACGCCTTAAACTCCTTCAAAAACTTTTAAAACTCCGGAAACTTCCAGGAATTCCTACGGGCCCCTCTGAAATCCCCTGAAACTACCCTGTAGACCCCTTCAAACATTTCCCCAAAATCCCTCAATTGACTTAAACGCCTTCACTTAAACCCCTCTAAAACTTTATCTATACTCCCAGGAACTACTTTTAAACCTCCGCAAATCTACCAGAAAACCCATTAGGCCTTCTGAGGCCCCTGAGATTTTCTGAACATGATTAAAATGCTTTGAACGCCCCCCCCCCTCCTTCTAATGGTCTCCTGGAGTGAAGCCCAATAAATGCTTTATTACTCTCGGAAATCCTCCTTCAGCTCCCACAAAAAAACAAAAACCTATCAACCCCCCTCCATCTAAAGCCCTCTTGGAGCACTATTAAAAGTTTCTGAGTTCTCCTAAAATCACCTCCACCCCTTCTTGAAACACTGGAAATGTCTCATGAAACCACGTGCATCCTCCCCTAAACGCCCTTAAATTCCTCTGCAGTTTCCTTGAAGGTGCTCTTAAACCACAAAAAAAAAACACCTTAAACTTCTTAAGCTTCTCTGCAGTGGTGTCATCGAGGTTACTCCAAGTTACTCAACCAGCTCTTGAAGTCGAACCAAACTAGGAGTTCATGTTTGAATGCCCTCTCCAATATATGAAGAAAAATCTGTTTTTTTTTTAAATTTGTTTGTGGTTCCATGCTTGTAAGAAAATACCTTCTCAGTGAAATTATTAATTAGAATTATATTTATTATCGTTCAAATTGGTATGCAAATGATCTCAACATTAGGATTCATATATTTATGAACAAATACTTAATTGAAAAATAAAAAACTAGGGTCGTCAAATTTTCCGAAAAACCCCAGTGGATTACAAAAAAAAATCCACAGACGCCACCTACTTGAAAAATCGTATCTCAAGAACAAAGCGTCGTAGTCACAATATGTTTTATGAAATCATAAGCAAATTTTCTCATTAATCCCAAAAATACACTGTTTCACACTAAATTTTTCACTGTGGAGAAAAATCGGTTGGAAAAGTCAGCAAACTATTTATGAAGTCCGCAAAAATTCCCTGACGAAAATATTATCAACATTTTATTTTCTTTTAGATTTGTTTACAATTCTTAAGAAATTCTTTCGAAGATTCTTTAATAAATTCTCTCATTGGTTGCCTCAGAAAATTTTCCAGATATTTCGGTATTTCTCCATTTCATAAGAGGTTTGTCTAGGAATTGCGTTAAGGATTCCATCTAAACTTCCCACATAAATGTTTTCAGAAATCTTGAAGGAATTTTTCCAGAGATTTTTGCATTAATACTTTCAATAATTTAGGCAGGAATTCCTCCAGAGATTTCTGAAGGAGTTCATACAGAGATTCCTTCAGGATTGCATCTTGATATTCCTTCAAGTATTATCCCAGAAATTTATCCAGCATTTTCTCTAAGGGAAACTCCAATAATTCCCTTACAGATTTTTGAAGATTTTTTTTTTTCAAAAATATTCCCAAGCACTTTCTATAGATATTCCCTAAGCAACATTTCAAGAGTTTTTTTTTCCTATTTACAACTGCGTTTCTCCAGGTGTTTTTACGGAATTCTTCAGAAATTCATCTTCAGACTTTTCCAGAAATACTTTCAGAAAAGCTTCCAAGAATTATATTGTAGATTTTCTTCAGGAATTTTCGAATAAAGCCTTTATTTTTTTTATCTAAAAATTCCACCAAGGACTTCCTAACAAGTTTATCAAGGTTTTTCTCCAGGAAACCCTTTCCCCTATGTTTCCTAGAATTTCCATGGGATTTCTTCAGATATTTTTCCAGAGATCCAGTCAAAAGTATTTCCTCAGATTCTAACATGGATTCTACTGAAGATTTCTTCAGAAATTCCTTCTGAAGTGATAAAATCCCACCTTCGGGCGAATAAGGTTCAAAGTTTTTCACCAATTTTTCATCCCATACTAAATTTAGGCAGTTTCAAACCCGACCCAGTTTCCAACGATTTATTGTAATTTTTCTAATCATCGTAATAATAATCATAAAAAAGTTTCTGAAAGCTTGAAATCTAAAGAATTTGTTGATATGCTCAACTCAAAACGTTTCGGCCAGGATGTCTTGCCCGATGCTGGGTCATTAGGCCGAATGGTCATTAGGCCGAATGGTCATCAGGACGAATTGAAAGTCAGCCGTTGTTTTTTACCTTTTCCAACAATTTTTGCCAAAAACTAGTTTAACAATGAAACTAGAAAGAATAGCCTATGTTTAAAAGAAGGAAAATTTTTTGTATGAATATCAGCAGTTTCAGCGCCAAAAACTATTTTAGCAATGATACTAGAAAGAACAGCCTATATTTGAAAGAAGGAAAAATTCATGGGTAAAATATCAGTAGATTCAGCATCAATAAAGTATCTTCGTGCCTGTCACACGATACACACATGCAAAATGGTCATTTGCAGAGGAAGCTCTCAGTTAATAACTGTAGAAGTGTTCATAGAACACTAAGCTGAGAAGCAGGCTTTGTCTCAGTGGGGACGTAACGGCAAGAAGAAGACCCAACGACCTTCGGCCGAATGGCATGACACCGTCTTGTCCCACGTTGTTTAATTTTAATTGCCCCGGGCGGCGGAGAAGAAACACTGCTTAACTACGATGGACAATTTATTCCCACCACTGAGAGGCAGTGCTCCTACTCAGTGGTGATATGACGATACACACTATGTAACGTGTGTAACTCGACCAGTCAGTAAAAATATTTTAGATCACTTTGTTGTTAAAAAAGAAGACTTGTCAAATGTTAGAAATGATACCGTAAATAAAGATTAAATCAGCTTTTCACAAATTTTCTGGAAACTTTTATTCGTCACCAAGATGTTGATGATTCAATAATCGCGATAACTAACGAGTATAATAGAATATTGGTCGAGTGTACAACAATTAAAACTGAATCCGTGAAAAGTAAGACCAAACATTGTCCATGGCTGAACTATTACGTTTGGCAGTGGATAAAATTGAAAAGTAAATACCGTGAAAAATGTTAAAAATAATCCTCAAAATCAGCAACTGAAAGAGATGTTAAAACATGTAATAAAACGAACTGATTGTGCTAAAAAGCAATGTAAAACTGAGTACTTCAAGCGACTTTTAAACGACACCAGTAAATCAAACATGTGGAAAAAAAATTATGAAGTAATGGGTAAGACAACTCCTTCTATCAAAATTGAGTTGAACAGCAATGGATCTAAAACGTCTGATAATCCGGAAGTTTGTGAAATATTTAACAGCTATTTTTCAAATATTGGTGCAAAGCTTGCAGAAACTTTTAAGAAAAATAATGCCAATCCGTTAAACACCGTAACTCGTTTAGAGCACACTGTCTTTCTAAATCCTATCGATAAACGAGAAGTAACTTCTATAATAAATGATCTAAATAATGAAAAAAAACCGTGGACCCAATAGTTTTCCTTCTAGTATCATAAAATCTAATACTGCTAAATTTTCATATTTTTTCACTGAATGAGCTCTTCAATGAAATGCTTAGGGTAGGTAAATATCCTGATTATTTAAAAAACGCTTAAGTCACACCTATTTTCAAATCTGGTGATAGATTGAATCCTAGATTGAATCCATGTAACTATAGCGCTATCTCATCGTTGTCTGTGTTTAGTGAAGTTTTTGAGAAACTATTAGTTGGTAGACTTGTTGTGTTTCTCAATAAGCATAAGGTTCTATATAAGTTTCAATATGGTTTTAGGAAATGATGTAGTACATCTACTGCTATCGTTGAGCTACAACTTTCTAGCAAACAAAATAGATAATAAATGCATAGTTGGGGGCTGTCCATAAACCACGTGGTCATTTTTTTGGGACTTCTCAACCCCCCACCCCCCCCCCCCGTTGTCATTAGTCCATACAAATTTTTTTTTCGTCCATACAAAATGGTCATTGGCCGAACCCCCCCCCCCCCCTCATGACCACGTGGTTTATGGACAGCCCCTTGGAGGCCTATTCATCGATTTGGAAAAGGCATTTGATACATTAAATCATGATATTCTTTTAAGAAAATTAGAAAGTTATGTCATACGTGGATTAGCAAACGATATCATTCGAAGCTATTTGAGTGACAGGAAGCAGTTTGTTATGATACAAGATAAAGCGTTTAAACTGTTTTGACCAAATTTGGAGAATTTTCCCATAGTTTTCATAGGGTGACGCTAGAACAAGTCGTTTTATTGCTTTATCTTTTTTGTTTCAAATTTCTCGTCAAAGTCGCCTAAAAACCACTTTTAGAGCTTCCAAAATCGTGCGCTGAGAATGTTGCTACGTCATTCCGTTCAACAGATATTGATGATTTTCTAGAAAAAATAGGCACTTTTCAAGTATTTTTCACTTGAGTTACAAAAATAACACCCCTCTATTTTTTGATATCTTTTATAACAACATTTCTTCTTTTGAATGCGGGCAAAAGATATTTTTTTTATGTTTGCCCGTCATAACACCTTTTTAAAAAACTATGATTTTTTAAGGAAAACGCCTGTAACTTTTGAACCAAAAGAGATAACGCTAAAGTTTGTCTTTAGCAAACTTGCTCAAAATTGATAGATCTACAACTTTCCCGAAGAATGTATATAGTTATTCTTGCAAATAAAAAAGATTGCTTACCAATTTCTTTGAAAATATGGACCACCCTAATTTTCATGCACATTGGAAAGAGGGCCTTATTATTAGGGACAACTTTGTAGAAGACCATATTTGCCTAAAAGCTCATTTGAAGGCGTTGAATGCATCTTTCCTCGTAAATCTGTTTCGTAGACCACTGTGCACTCTTCTTGAGCTAAAATGTGTGTTGGGTAGACAGGGATCCATTCTATCGATACTAAGAGGAATCTTTAGATGAACTCTTGCTTAATAATTTTAAGAAATCCTGTGAGAACCTTTTTTAAGGAACATTTCAGAAATTTTTGGAATTTTTGGTGGCGGTTGGGTGTTCCCGAAATAATTCTTAATAAAGCGCCATAGTGAAGTGATTTCTTTAGGGCGGACCAGTATAAAAATACGGATTTTCAGGAACACATTCTTCAAATATGATTCATGGCAGGGTGCTTTTTTACCGGTAAAAGAAGACGTGGTGTGCAGCGAGCCAGATGGATCGATCAAGTGGAGGACGATCTGCGGACCCTGCGCAGAGTGCGGAACTGGAGACACACAGCCATGGACCGAGTAGAATTGAGATGGCTACTATGTACAGCAGATGCCACTCAGGCTTTAGTCTGACCGGTAAGGCGGGATGCTTTAGTACGATTGTTCTAAATCCGTAAACAGGAAGATGAATGTTATCAGTTTTCAAACACAAAAATCTAAACAAACCTCACTCCAAGAAAATTGCCGGCACGCCTTAAAGCCTCCCACCACCCTTAAATCTCATTAATTGAGCCCGAAATGAGCTGGTTTATGATCTCTCCACCCACCATCATCACTGTGTGTCGTCGTCGTCGGTCGTCACTAATTTTTCTCCTGTTAATCTTGGATCATCATTGTTCCATCTCATCCACCCGTCTCGACCAGACCACCGCCTTCTGCTTTGGATAGAAGCTTCCTACCTTTCCTTAGCCCACGGAGCGGAGGCGAAAATGTAATTAGGCTGCGTGTTATTTGAGGCTTTTCCGGTGGTTTCACCGGGAAACAGAAATCACCTCCTACACCTTGCTTGGTGGTGGTGGTGGCTGATCCCACCGCCACGGCATCGTCCAGTTTTCCTTTTGGAGGCCCGTCTTTCGAGACAGACACGGCTTGTTGTTTCTTTTTCGTTGAACAGTAGAGCGTGCACCGCAGGAGGATTATTAGCGGCGTTGTCGTATCATCTATCTACCCAAGAGGATAATTTTTCCTATGGAATGACCGGAGTCGGGGGCTCATTTCCACTTGAGATGGGCGTAAGTGGCCTCTCGGAAAGACAGACCCGAACCATTAGGTAAGTGTTACGGCTTGTCTTGGGGATATTTGGGAAATGACTAATTGGAAGGCAATTAGGGATTGTGGTTTGATGATGCTTTGCAACTCAACAGTGGATTAAATTTTGTGGACCAGAATGGAATGGAGAATCAACTTGTGTGTAACATTTCGTGAAGATCACCTTGAAATGTCGGAGTGGAACTGACACATTACCTGTATTTCTGTATTTCGTACACGAAAAAAGTTTGCACCCCCGCTTTTATTTTACTATCTCGAAATATTTTACTAGCCTAAAAAATAGATTCTAAAATATACTATTTTTGAGATAAGAAACTTGTTCCATTGCCTTGTGATTTAAAAAAAGCGGTGGCCAATATGAGGCAGTTCTGCCTGCAATGTGACAGCTCTGTGACGGAACTCCGGCGAAGCTCACGAGAGTAATATCTTCTGAATATATAAGGAGACGAGACGAGATATTGGTAGGAGCTATTGATCGTGAACCAAATCGTCGGTTGCTGGGACCAAGCCCGTGCACAAGGGAGTGGGAGGGGGATTTGGGGGTTAAACCCCCTCCATTACCGGCGCTTCATACACTAGGCGCCCCTCCGCCTTTTCCCGAAGTTGGGAAAAACCCCTATCTTGCCGCCACTTCTGTGCAAGGACCTGGCTGTGGCAACCCATTATATACCAAGGGGCATTAAAATGACTTCGAACTAAGCTATTCAGACCCAAAATTTTGCATAAGAAATAATAAATGACGGTAGCTATGGGAACGGCGGCCAGGGAGCATTAAGAGTGGAGAACAAAGGAAGGTTACAGGGGCATTACAAGGGAGTACCGGAGATCTCAAGGGCGTTTAAGGGGTCTTAGGGTCCTGGCACAAATGTCCCAAATAGAGGATAATGTGCCTCGAGATCTGGCCTTCTGATACCAGTGTCCTCTCACGGTGGTTAAGGGGGTCCCATGGGCGTTTAGGGGATCCAAAAGAGGTTCCAGGGGGCCTCAGGGGTGCTTTAAGGGATCTCAATGGGGTTCCATGGGGGTTCCAACGGGTTTCATTGGCGTTTCAGGAGCATTTAAGGGACATTTTAAGTGGGTTTCGGGTGGTATTCGGGTGATTTTAGGGAGTACGGGGAGGCTTTAGGGGCGTTTATGAGTAAAGTGGTCTCAATGGCGTATCAGAGGGCATCAAGGAGGTCCGAAAGACTCCAGGAGATTATAGAAGCTTTAAGGGGTCTCAGGGATGGTTTCATTTATAGGGAACCACTACATTCGATGCATGAATGTTGTTCGCCATAAATATAGCATATGACACTGACACCATGGTTGTATCATAAATCAAAATGATGATGAATCAGGGCTCGTAAGTAAAAAGAAAATCGTGTTAAGTATTGCTCCTTTTAATTCCTCTCAGAATTTTCATCCTTTGTCAGATATGTATTTTGACCTCAACTGTAAGGTCGTCTTCAGTGTCTTGGACTTGACTCGACAAATCAAGATGATGGGATTATGAAACAACAGATTCAAAATGTTGATCTGGAGTTCCAGCGATTCCATCAGTCATGCGGGTAACTCGAGATGCGGAAGTGTGAAAATATGAGGACAGTGATTTTCGGAGCAGGTTTAGAAACTTTTTCGGGGGTCTGACGGAGATTTCAGATATATTCCAGGAAGTTTCAAAACATTTTTCGTCGGGTTTCAGAAACACAACGCAGGTGTTTTTGGTGTTTCAGTGAAACTCAGATGCGTTACAAAGGGTCCAAGGTGGATTTAGGGGGATTTTGATGGTATTTCAGGAAGTTTGAAAGCAAATTTGGTGGGTTTCAGAAGCGTTTTTGGGGGGGTTTTGATGGGTCTCAGGTGCGCTAGATGGGGATCGTTGGGTTTAGGGCTTAGTTTAGGTGGATCTTGGAAGCATTTCAGGAAGTTTCAAAAGATTTTATAAGTGTAACATTGGGCATCAGGAGCGTTTTCTGAGATTCCATCAACTCACTGAACCAAGTCCGATTTTTTTGTCTTTATTATAAGGGGGTGTTTCGTCTCTCGGTCCGAAAAATATTCACATGGCATGAGAACTCTTGATTTATTCGTAGCCACAGAATTTCGATTCACTGCTTCATTGGTGTTTGTGACCTTTGGAATGCACAATTCGAAATTCTTTGTCTCCACTGCCTCACACTTTCGGTTCCCTAGTTATCCGCATGTCCACCAAAGAAATCGTATTTAATGCACGAAACAGGCATATACATACTAAAGTGGAGGCCATATCGAAACATATATACGATAACTGCAATTCCATCCAACATAATTTACGATTTCTCGAAAAATTTCTAAGATTTCGCCGATTTTATCCGTCTTAATATACGATTATGCATGATCTTATAACGATTGAGAGTACCAATATACGACGACGATATTGGTGTTCAGTGGGAATCGAACTTAGGTCCTTTGATTGAGAACTGCGCGTAATCTCTATTGGCTATATTGCCAAGTTGAAAATAGAGAGTTCAAAGTGAATGGCATGAAACGAATAAAAATCAGCATCCCTAGCCTTGGGTTTCAAGGGTTTTGCATAGGAATCTCAGGAGTTGAAGGGCATTTACCCCCCACAAAACCCTTGAAAAACTTTTGAAACGCTCTTGAAACCATCATATTCCTATTGAAACGCCTTTGTAATCTCCAGAATCCATTTGATATACCCCAAAAATCCCCCGGATTTAACCTTCACGTACCCGACCCTCGACAACTAATTTTGAAATGCTGGCATTTCGTCAATTTTCATCCCATTTTTTCTAAGTCGCCCTCAATCGATCATAAATTGGTGCAAGTTCATTACACTCAAGTGGCCATGTATTATTCGGAACCATTCCGGAGATATTCTGGATTAATTACATATATTATTCGAATAGTACTTAGAACTTTGAAAAATGTTTCGAGAAAGTAGCTAATATCTTGGCGTTAAGTCAAAATTTGTCCTTTTTTGCCATGGCGTCCCGTTACGCTCTATTTATTGAAATTTCTTGAAGTTAAAAGTTCCAATTTTCATTTACAAAGCATGAAATTAATCTTCTAATCAAATCTGATCGTTTGATATACTGGTTGGCATAACTTAGAATTAAAATTGAATTATAGATGACGGAGATATCACCAAATCACCTTTCCATGTTTTACGAAAGTGACCCCAAACTTTTGGCTGATACATCATATTGAGGGGTGACCCCAAACTTTTGGTCGATGACATGAAGAATTAATTTACTTATGAGGTAAATCCGATGTTGTCCTACTGGAGTGGCTCCTGCCAACTCCAGCGTATGAAGGGATGTGATATGTGGAGGAGAGTAACGACACTGATGCCGTCTACCTTAACTCTAGTTTATTTACAATATTTTACAATCTTTTATACAGAACACGGGTACATATCCAGAGGAAAATATCCTTCAACATTTAGAGAAACCTTTTATCCTCAAATATGTTACCTAAGTAGGAAACATTTTGAGGATGATGGTGGTAGATCACCACACTTATTAACTTTTTTTCTAGATTTTTTAGCTATGTTCTGTAAAAAGCAGTTGAAAGCTAATAGAAAATGGGTCATATTACCGCTCTCATCTTAAAATTTGGTCGACCCAATTTCCAGCGACACTGCCGTAAGTTTATAGGGTAACTGTACCAATTATGGCACTACATAAGGAAAACTATTTGTACAAAAATAACAAGAAGACCAACGAATGTCATCGATATGTTAAAAGATAGTTTAGTTTCCATACTTTACAGGAAAAATATAGAAACGGAGCCAAAACTACTTTTAGTATTTAGTACAGCGTGTGCCAATGATTGGAACCCTGTACCAGTTATGGCTACATGTTTTAACTTCGGTTCCTTTTCGCACTATTTGCATGCATTTCTTATGGAGTTAGCCATAATTGGTACACTATGGCGAAAAAGGGTGCAAGGAAGCCGACATTTTAAGGAAAATGATTTATTTCTACCTTAATTTGAACAAAATGTGGAGTTTAAATGAGTGCAATCATCTTTTGTGAACGTGATCTGTTGTTCACATTTTTTTTATTGTTGATTTACATCGTTAAAGGGTGAAAATCAACTATCGCGAATAATTTGTACTATATCCATAATTGGTACACTTACCTTATTCATTTTTTAGAAAATTTGACAACTTTGGGTTAAGTTAACATACAATTTTTTTTTTTGAAAAAGTTTCTTTTAAATCATGTTTAAAGTTTCTTTGACTTATTATCTTTCGAATGAAAGCTAGGGTTTTGAAATCGGACGCAAATTGGCGGAGATATGGGCCTAAAAAAATGACATGTTTGTGAGGGGGTGACCCCAAACTTTTGATCGGGAGTGTACGTCAAGAAGAAGAAAAGGTTCTCAGAGGCGTTTTGAGAGGGTTCCTGGAGGTCCCACGGGCGTCTCAGCGTGTCACAAGAGGTTATAGAGAGCTCCAGGTGGTCACGGAAGCACTTAAGGGAATCGCAGGGGCGTTTCAGAGGATCGAGGATCTAATGGGGTTTCAGGGGGTACCTGGAGATTTCAGATGCATTGTAGGGTAGTTCCAGAGGGTTTCATGGCAGTAACAGGGGGTCTCTGGGTCGTTTCCGGAATCTGAAGGAGTTTCAAGGGGTACCTAGAGTTTCCGGAGACTTTTCAGGAGGTTTCAGGGGCGCTTCAGGAGTTCTCAGGGGTGTTTCGTTTAAAGACCCTAAAGTGCGTTGAAACAGCCTGAACCTCCCCTGAAATGCCTTGGAATGAACCTGAAACCTATCATTTGAACAGCCTATCAAAGATAAATAATTCTTTTACATCTTACCAACATTCAGTGTTGTCACCGTTTCTAAGAGCAATCCAAACGTCTTTTGTTTAGAATAGGTGACAACATTCTTTAGAATTTTTCAGTAACCTTTTCAAAACATCGGAATTCTTCCCTTTCTTCTTTAGGTTTAAATTGTATATAGTAGTTATTATTTGATTCAAACACTAATTTTAAGTAGGATTTAACAAAATAAGCATGAAACTATTGATTAATTGGACTATTTCTCCTATGCAATCAATGCAGTTTATTTTGACTCAGCTTCATTACTTACAATTTTTCAAACAATACCTGTCTTATGAAAATACACAGTACCGTATGCATTAGAGCATATCCATTGTAACTCATATCTGATTAGAGCATGCCCATTGCAGGGAGGATTTCATCATCACATTCAGCACTGTGCCTTAATAGCGATGACAGTATGAATAAACAAATTTATTTAATCCTTTATACCTCAAACTAAAAAAACGGTATTTTTCGAATAAAAAGCAAAATTATTATAACTTTGAGCGATAGATCATTGCGCTCTTAAAAAAAAAATGTTATAAAAGTTCTCGAATGAAGTTTTTAGGAGAATCGAATTAATTTTAAGTTATTGTACGGCAACTTAATGTCAAAGATCACCCAAATATGATTCTTTAAAAAATCTCACTCTAGAATCATAAAAAATAGACCAATGGAGGGGCCCAGAATCAAAGGTGTGTAAGTGACAATTTTGTCAATTTTGAGTTGAGCATATCATAAAATTCTTCAGATTTCAAGCTTTCAGGAACTTTTTTAAGATTGTTTCTACCATGATTAGAAAAATTACAGTAAATCAGATAAAATTGAGTTGATTTTGAAACTTCATACATTTTGTATGGGATGCAAAATTGGTCCAAAACTTTAAACATCACTTACTCGAAAGTGGATTTTTGTTACTTACACCCCCTTTGCTTCTAACCCCCTCAATGGTTAGTTCCACATTTGTAGACGTCTATAAAATTATTTAGAAGCGGATGTTCGGATCAGGTAACAAGAGGGGGCACCCTAATTTCTCAATTATGAGTAAAACTAAACAAACTAACTAAATTTTTAGATACAAACTTTATAGTCTTTTTTTAACGAAGCCGAACATATTATGCAATGGCATAAAAAGAGATTCCAGTAGTAGAGGACAACTTTGGATTATCAGAAAACAAAGTAAAGTCTCCTCAGGGGCCATCCATTAAGTACGTTGCGGTCCTAGGGGGGTGGGGGCTAGTGAAAGTGTGTTAAGCAAAGTATTAGGTAGAGAAAAAACTTGTACGAAAGAGGGATGGGGATAAAAAAATCCCAATTTTAGCGTGACGTAGGTACTTAATGGATGCTCCCTCAGATTTGATTGATTCTTCCGCACTTGTTATGCTGTTCTTATAAAGTAACATAAACTGAACTGCATAAAATACACAAGAAAAAATAAAAGGTTTTCGTTCGTAAACTAATGCAGATGCTAAGAAAACATGCTTATCGATAGGGGAATTCCCTTAATCAGATCAGAAATGTTTCAACACAAAACCAGTCGCTCAAAATAATCTCGCTTGTTCATTATCAGCATCACGCCGGCACCGGTTTCATCCGCCTTCATTCATAAGCATAATCGAGTCAAAAGTTAAACAGTGAAAAAGCTCCAGTCTCGATGAAGACGTGCAGCGATGCACACGCGAGTAGTTTATTTTTATCAATTCTATTATTCTAGACGTTCTTTAAATCGAATAACATGGTACCAAGATGTAGTGCTCTTATAGTGGTGCTCATAGCGACGCATCTACTAGTCTCAACGGTTGCCGAAAATTTGTTTCACTTTTCGTCTTACAAGGTAAGGTGACCACCGCATACCATTTCCGTAACCATCATTGCACAATGGTCCGAATCCACGTTTTAGCAGGAAAAAAATCCGTATCTATGTTTTCGTTAATTTTAGACGTTTGGTGTCTTCAGAGAAGTTGTTTGCTTTTGTTTGCTGCATCTTTTCCAAAAATTTTTTGATTAGGGTGGTCCTCGTCCTAACTCAAATCTGGAAAAGATTTTTTAAATTTTAAGTCATACGCGATCGAGTTCTTCAGAAAAGTTGTAGGCAATGCTATTTCGAGCAACTTTGCTGAATACGCCGTTTATCTAGCTCTTAATTTGAACATAGTAGGTCAATTTTAAGTTTTGACTTAGGGTGAGCCCCCCAAAAACGGTTTTTTTCGCAATAACTTTTTTATTTGATTTTTTTCGAAGATGTGAGCTTCGGAGCATTTGAAGAGCAAGTAATGACGCATATTTGTTCTGAACATTGCATGTTGCTAGGTCTTGTCATTCAAATGTTATGGGCAATTTTGACTTAAAAACAATGATGTCTTCAAATGCTTATATCTCATGGAGCTGGTAAAATAAAAAAGTTCTTTAAGCGGCATTTGGAAGGTCACATATAAAGCCAAATGTGGAGCAAATATTACAAGAACGTTATTTTTTTAATTGGAATAAATCGACTCCGCAAATCCCCTTAAAAAATCGAAAAACTACTTATAACTCATACAATTTTAAAGATAGAGTCAAACTGTCTTCGGAAAAGATGTGGGTTTTCACCATACCTAAAAGTTTCCCATACACGACTTTTTTGAAAAACGTGAAACAAAAGCTTGAAATTGATAATTTGTTTTTAAAGAATATAATCGTTCTGATTTCCTAGAAAAACATAGCATGTACCCCTAAGAATCAAATTATCAATTTCAAGCTTTCGTTTCGAGTTTTGCAAAAAAATCGCGTATGGAAAACATGTAGGCAAGGTAAAAACTTACATTTTTTCCGAAGACAGTTTGACTCTATCTTTGAAATTGTATGAGTTATAAGTAGTTTTTTTCAATTTTCAAGGGGATTTTTGGAGTCGATTTATTCCAATTTAAAAAATAACGTTCTTGTAATATTTGCTCCAAGTTTGGCTTTATATGTGACCTTCCAAATGCCGCTTAAAGAACTTTTTTTATTTTACCAGCTCCATGAGATATAAGCATTTGAAGACATCGTTGTTTTTAAGTCAAAATTACCCATAACATTTGAATGACAAGACCTAGCAACATGCAATGTTCAGAACAAATATGCGTCATTACTTGCTCTTCAAATGCTCCGAAGCTCACATCTTCGAAAAAAGTCAAATAAAAAAGTTATTGCGAAAAAACCGTTTTTGGGGGGCTCACCCTAAGTCAAAACTTAAAATTGACCTACTATGTTCAAATTAAGAGCTAGATAAACGGCGTATTCAGCAAAGTTGCTCGAAATAGCATTGCCTACAACTTTTCTGAAGAACTCGATCGCGTATGACTTAAAATTAAAAAAATCTTTTCCAGATTTGAGTTAGGACGAGGACCACCCTAATCGAAAATTTTTGGAAAAGATGCAGCAAACAAATGCAAACAACTTCTCTGAAGACACCAAACATCTAAAATTAACGAAAACAGAGATACGGATTTTTTTCCTGCCAAAACGTGGATTCGGACCATTGTGCATTGTCTAACAATGTCCAAATCAAATGTTTCTTCCGCAAGAAAAACTGGTTCCAAGCAAACGAGTACTGCCACCAGCGCGGTATGCGCTTAGCAATCATCGACTCCCCGCTCAAACACGAGATGGTCGTTCGGGAAGCTAAAGCCACTCAGTCGCATCCGCAGGCGTACTTTGGTGGATGGCTCGGTGCCAGTGACTTGGGACTGGCCGGAACGTACATTTGGCACGGAACCGGCAATAAGGTGGCATACGCCAAATGGAAACCAGGAGAGCCGAGCGGTGTCGACGAGCACTGCGTGGTGTTGCACTACTGGCAAGATATGGGTTTCATGTGGACCTGGAACGATGGACACTGTGTTACGGAGCTGACGGCGATTTGCGAGCCAATAGAGAACGTTTCATGTATTGAGCAGTTCAAGTGAGCTATTTCGTTTGGGCGTTGAAAGTTATATTATACGATATTAAAACCTGTGTAAGTTCAATCATTCCATTCATGTTTACGTTTCGTATGATAATAACCATAAAAAGTTCAACAAAAAGTGAGCAAAATCTATAAAACATGAGAAGTTTTATCCATCGCAAACAATTTGTATCCTATTCATTCTATATTATTTTGTATGTAAATTTGAGAAATTTCTACGGAAATTTCACTTTTTTGTGCATCGTATAGGGATGGAAAGGGATATAGGAATCCCTAGGATTTTTTACAGTGATTCCTTTAGAACTCATCTTGGGATTTCACAGGAATTCCTCTCCGTATTCTTACTGGAAATTCACTTCAGATTCCTTTGAGAATTTTTGTTGGAATGTCGTAGTGGAATTCACAAAAAAATCTTGCCGGGGTTCCTCAAGCAACTCCTGCTGGAAATATCCTGGGACAACACACGAATAGATCGGACTTAAACTGTCATTTTAAAAATGTGGGGGGTGGAAGCTCAGGTAAAATATTATCTCCTGGGCGCCTATTAAAAACACCACCCCCGGCGAAGACTGGCGCTCGAGCCTATCTATTTAGCACTGTAGTTGGAGGAAATGCCAATGCAGAACCCGTAGCTTCCGGGAAGGTAAGCCCAGCTCCCTGGGTTAGGGGCTGTCCATAAACCACGTGGTCATTTTTTTGGGACTTAATTTTTTTTATTTGTCCATACAAAATGGCATTGGCCGAACCCCCCCCCCTTCCTCATGACCACGTGGTTTATGGACAGCCCCTTAGTGGGTTGGTGTCAGGCCCTGCGAGCCAGCCGTAAAAAAGACTAGCACCGGAAAATCAACAAGAGAAGAATGCGAACCGACACCAATGGCGACGACCACAGCGACGAAAAGGGACTTGCGATTGGAAGCTCGGTACGTGGAACGGCTTTGGGACAGAAGGTCGAAGGACAAATGGTCGAAGGACAAAAGGTCGAAGGACAAAAGGTCGAATGGACAAAAGGTCGAATGGACAAAAGGTCGAATGGACAAAAGGTCGAATGGACAAAAGGTCGAATGGACAAAAGGTCGAATGGACAAAAGGTCGAATGGACAAAAGGTCGAATGGACAAAAGGTCGAATGGACAAAAGGTCGAATGGACAAAAGGTCGAATGGACAAAAGGTCGAATGGACAAAAGGTCGAATGGACAAAAGGTCGAATGGACAAAAGGTCGAATGGACAAAAGGTCGAATGGACAAAAGGTCGAATGGACATAAGGTCGAAGGGACAAAAGGTCGAATGGGACAAAAGGTCGAATGGGACAAAAGATCGAATTTTAGTAGACCAATTTACCAGCTGGTATTTCTCGCTTATAAGCCAAACATTTTTGAGAAGTCTTTGATGCCGCTCATTGAAAGAAACATTGCTGTTATAGAAAATATATGCATTTCAGTCACTACCATTTCAATAGGAAATTTTTCCTTCTTTTGTTTGTAGGCTGTTCTTTCAAGTTCTGTTAATGTAGTATTTATTTAATGGCAGTTTAGTTTAGTTTTTTTTTTCAGGAATTTTTCCTTCTTAAATTTATAGGCTGTTCTTTTAACTTTTGCTAGTGAAATAATTATTGACTATTGACTCCTTAGGGACTTATTTTTCAATCAGAAATTTTGCCTTCTTTTTTTCAATATCTGTTCTTTCTAACTGTACTGCAGAAACATTCATTAACTACTTGTGCTTAGTGATCATCCCCTCTTGGATTGATAGGTAGATCCTTATAATTATCCTGTATAAGTAAACAATTTAATTTTGTTTGCTCATACAGGCGTTACGCCAAAAATTGAGAATTTTCGATCCCCCTCTCCCTGTCCTATACTAACTATATTGCTTGTTACACTTTTGCAAACCACCCTCCCCCTATAATCGTGACGTACTTCATGGATCACCCCTATAATACCCAGAGATTTGCCCTTTTCTAATTTATAGACTGCTTGACTTTATTTAATCGCATTAATGATTGGATTTTCACATGAGAATATTCCGATCTATGATTTATCCTTCTTGAACCCATAGGCTGTTCTTTCAAGGAATCAGAGATGGCATGCTCCTCAGTGCGAAACGTTTGAAGAGAAAACATACACTCTACACACGACTCAAAATGAGTGCTCAAACAAATGTTACCACAAACATGTTTTTTTCAGTTTCTGCGTGCACATTTTGTGCGCGCAGAATATGTGCACACAAAAATTCGTGTTGAGAGCGCACTCAGTCGTGCTTCCAGTGCAATACTATGTGTACCACAGGAGTATAAAAGTACTTGCTTGTCTAAGATATCACATAAATCACAGACAAATAGATGTGACACTAACGAAATTTCAATCTCATCATGATCCTGATTACTTAGAAAGTTGGTGTCTTCGGCAAAGTTGTTTGACTGGTCAAGGATTAACCGATAATAAGATTTAAGATTCAAAATTCCACCACTAGGCAGTGCTAGTAAGCTAAAAAAAAATTGTTTTTCATAAATATCAGGAAAATTTGCCAAAAAATGCAACTAGCTCCGCGTAGCTGTTGATACTTGAACCAAACGGTAATTATTCTGAAAGCCCTTGATCTACCAAACCATATTGCCGAAGACACCATCTTTCTACAAAATGAGGATGCTGAGATATGCGAAATTAAAATTTGTTTGCTCTCTAGCGCCGCCTAGTGGTAGAATTTTAAATCTTAAGTCTTATTATCGGTTAGCCCTTGACCAGCCAAACAACTTTGCCGACACCAACTTTAAGTAATCAGGATCATGAGATATATGAGATTGAAATTTCGCTAGTGTCACATCTACTTGTATGTGATTTATGTGATATCTTAGACAAGTAGATACAACACTGACAAAATTTCCATCCCATATATCTCAGGAACCTGATTACTTAGAGAGTTGGTTTCTTCGGCAAAGTTGTTCAGCTGGTTAAGGGCTTTCAGAATATGGGCCGTGTGATTTGTGATTTCACTGCTAGGCGGCGCTAAATAGCGTACAAATTTTACATTTCACATATCTCAGCATTCTGATTCTTTAGAAAAATGATGCCTTCGGTAAAATTGTTTGGTAGATCAAGGGCTTTCAGGATAATTATCGTTTGGTTCGAGTTTCTGCAGCTAGGTGGCGCTAGTTGCAATTTTTGGCAAATTTTCCTGATATAGATGAAAAACAAAATTTGTTAGCTCACTAGCACCACCTGTTGGTGGAATTTGGAACCAAAATATTCATCAACTGTAAGTCCTTGACCAGCTTAAGACGTCTGCTTGTCTCTGATATTACAGGATTTGATACCCCTTAGCGGGTTTTGGACTTACTGGCATGCTTTTGGTTCACCAAATGCTCAAACAACACTGACCCCTTTAAACACACTGCGTGTGCACTGAGTTCTGTTTTTTCTGCAGAAATTGCGCACTGGGATTATGATCTGCGGGCTCTCATTGCTCTCACGCAGCACTCTAATCACCCGCAAAAAACTCTGCGTGAGAGAAATTATGTACATTTTGTTGTGCGTTTTTTTCTCTTTCTCTTTTGTAAGGTAAATGAAACTGAGAAGTTCAGTGAAATATGAGCGTAAATGGGCACAATTTCTGCGTGACATGCCATGCAAGGAATATTATTTTCTATATTTAACCTTAACTTAACATTACTTTTCATCATTTATGGGCATCTATTTCGAATTGCAATGCGGTAAAAATTGCTGCATATAAGCTATTGCAAGTTTTAGAAGACACTTTCCTATTTTCCAATAATGATTGTTTTGAAGTTGTTGAATAATTTTGTCCAACTCTCTAAGTAATCAGGATCATGAGATAGATGAGATTGATATTTCGTTAGTGTCACATCTATTTGTCTGTGATTTATGTAATATCTTGGACAAGCAGATGCAACAATGACAAAATTTCCATCCTATATGTCTCAGGATCCTGATTACTTAGAGGGTTGGTTTCTTCGGCAAAGTTGTTCAACTGGTCAAGGGCTTTCAGAATATGGGCCGTATGATTCGTGATTTCACTGCTAGGCGGCGCTAGAGAGCGTACAAATTTTACATTTCACATATCTCAGCATTCTGATTTTTTAGAAAGATGGTGTCTTCGGCAATATTGTTTGGTAGATCAAGGGCTTTCAGAATAATTATCGTTTGGTTCGAGTTTCTGCTGCTAGGCGGCGCTAGTTGGAATTTTTTGTAAATTTTCCTGATAAATATGGAAAACAAAATTTGTTAGCTCACTAGCACTGCCTAGCGGTGGAATTTGGAAACATAAGTCTTATTATCGGTTATTCCTTGGCCAGCCATACAACTTTGCCGAAGACAGCAACTCTCTAAGTAATCAGGATCATGAGATATATGAGATTGAAATTTTTGACATTTGCATGGATGGCTACTGTGATCAACTCAATGGATTACTGCACGAATTTATTCTGGACTGCTTACTCTCACACGAAATTTGACGTTTGAACGGTGTCGGCACCTCTCAAACGTCATATTTTCTGTGAGAGTAAGCAAGCCAGCATAAATTCGTGCAGTGGACCATAGCTACTTAAGATGTAGTCATGGACGAACTTAGAGCGCTTTGGGCACTTCCAGTCCCAAAGACGAGCGCGCTGGGTGTACATATTGCATAACAAGCGTGCTCAGTTTCACAGCTGAAGGTGTACAATGCACCAACACCATTACTTCCTTCCGAAGCATAAACTCTCGCTTCCTGAGTAAGTCGGCAAAGCATTTTGCAGGTTCTTGACGTGGACGATATAGACGAGTGCACCGCGCGCTGGAAGTTCACTCGGGCAGCGAATTTTGACACCATAGCGGGTTCGACTCTCAACAACATCTACCCAGCTAAATATTTGTTTAATTTATTGCAACTAGTTTTCGCGATGAAGTTGCAAAAATATGAGCTTGTGCAATTACCTATTCTCGGCCGTTTTGTTCTCTTCGTCTTTGGGGTTTTTTTTGAAACCTATTGAACTCAGAGTTGGTCTCAAATCCTTCCCAACTAAGCTGCATTATATGGCCAAGTTTCAGGCAATTTGACTGACAAAAACCCCCCATGACGAAGAGAACAAACCTACCGATAATACCCATTGTCACCCTATATGCATCACTTTAAATGGAAATTCATGTAGGAAATCAAAGAAAAACAAATATCAGCGCATTTTGGTAATGCATCTCTGAGTAAAAGTTGTTGAGAGTCGACCCCGCTGTGCTGTCAAAAATTTTCAGGCTTAGTGAACTCAATGTTCATCGGTGCACTCGTCTATAAATTCAATTATGACACTGTTGGTCAAATGCCGGCGCACAAGTTCCTAAAAAAATGTCTTGCTAGTGAGTAATGCAAAAAAAATCTTGTCAAACACAAATAATAATCTACCCAAAAATTGGAAAAAAAAAACAAGTGTCACACAGATCACAAAGCATATCACATCAATTAACGCCAAAATTAACGGCATTCGTTGACGTTAATTTAACGCATTCCGTTGACGTTAACGTTAACTGGCTAGAAAATCAACGCAACGCCGTTGACGTTGATTCGGACGAAAATTAACGTTAACGGCGTTAATCGTTGATTAACGTTAACAACCCTGTTCTGGAGGAGAAGGATGCAGCGCGGGCGGTAATGCTGCAGCATGGAACCCGACAGAATGTGGAGCGATACAGATAGAAGCAGAAGCAGCAGACTCGTCTCTTCCTGGAGAAAAAGCGCCGCCTGGAAGAAATGGAACTGCTGTGCCGTTCACAGGAAACACGCAAGTTCTACCAGAAGCTCAACGCATCCCGCAAAGGCTACGTGCCGCAAGCCGAAATATGCAGGGATAAGGAAGGGAGCCTCCTGACGGACAAACGTGAGGTGATCGAAAGGTGGAAGCAGCACTTCGACGAGCACCTGAATGGCGAAGAGAATGTAGGCACGGAGGACCAAGGCAGCGGAGGAAATGACTATGTCGGTGCAGCAGAGGACGGGAACGAACCAACCCCCACGCTGAGGGAAGTTAAGGATGCCATCCACCAGCTCAAAAACAACAAAGCGGCTGGTAAGGACGGTATCGCAGCAGAACTCATCAAGATGGGCCCGGAAAAGTTGGCCACCTGTCTGCACCAGTTAATAGTCAAGATCTGGGAAACCGAACAGCTACCGGAGGAGTGGAAGGAAGGGATAATCTGTCCCATTCACAAGAAAGGCGACAAGTTAATGTGTGTTGTCGGGGCCCGTGGCGCAGTGGTCCACACGTTCGCTTCATAAGCGGATGGTCATGGGTTCGAACCCAGCCCCGGCACTTGCAGTTTTTCGTCAGTTGCTCTTCCCCCCGAGAGCAGCTGGCACCTGACCCTCTTCGGAGCATATAGCTCCAACGGACCCGGAATTTGGATATCGGCAAACCGCAACTCATAATGGACCCCCCAATCGGACTGGAAAAGGAACAGCAGCCAAACATCAGCATCATCGTGCTCATTATTCTACCGTGGACAGGGTAGAAAAGTTGAAGCAGCACATGGCACCAGTTCGATATAGATAAATTAGAATAGAATACATGTAAAAATACATGTAAATTAGAATAGAATACATGTTGTACAAAGTGCAGCATCCAGTTGGAATCGCTCACGTAGTGCCCTAGTGGACAGAAGAGCTATAAATTAGGTTAAGTGAATAAGAATAAAAAAAAAAGTTAATGTGTGAGAACTTTCGAGCGATCACCGTTTTGAATGCCGCCTACAAAGTGCTATCCCAGATCATTTTCCGTCGTCTTTCACCTAAAGTAAATGAGTTCGTGGGAAGTTACCAAGCCGGTTTCATCGACGGCCGGTCGACAACGGACCAGATCTTCACTGTACGGCAAATCCTCCAGAAATGCCGTGAATACCAGGTCCCAACGCATCACCTGTTCATCGACTTCAAAGCGGCATACGACAGTATCGACCGCACAGAGCTATGGAAAATTATGGACGAGAACAGCTTTCCCGGGAAGCTGACTAGACTGATAAGAGCAACGATGGACGGTGTGTAGAACAGTGTAAGGATTTCGGGTGAGCTATCCAGTTCATTTGAATCTCGACGGGGACTACGACAAGGCGATGGACTTTCCTGCCTACTCTTCAACATCGCCCTGGAAGGTGTTATGCGACGAGCCGGGCTCAACAGCCGGGGTACGATCTTCACGAAATCCAGCCAATTTGTCTGTTTTGCGGACGACATGGATATTATTGCCAGAACATTTGGAACGGTGGCAGAACAGTACACCCGCCTGAAACGTGAAGCAGCAAAGGTCGGACTGGTGGTGAATGCGGCTAAGACAAAGTACATGCTGGTAGGTGGGACTGAGCGAGACAGGACAAGCCTTGGCAGCAATGTTACGATAGACGGGGATACTTTCGAGGTGGTAGAAGAATTCGTCTACCTCGGTTCCTTGCTAACGGCTGACAATAACGTGAGCCGTGAAATACGAAGGTGCATCATCAGTGGAAGTCGTGCCTACTACGGGCTCCAGAAGAAACTGCGGTCAAAAAAGATTCACCCCCGCACCAAATGTACCGTGTACAAGACGTTAATAAGACCGGTGGTTCTCTACGGACACGAGACATGGACGATGCTCGAGGAGGACCTGCAAGCACTCGGAGTTTTCGAGCGACGGGTGCTAAGGACGATCTTCGGCGGTGCCCAGAAGAACGGTGTGTGGCGGAGAAGGATGAACCACGAGCTCGCTGCACTTTACGGCGAACACAGTATCCAGAAAGTAGCCAAAGCTGGAAGGATACGGTGGGCAGAGCATGTTACAAGAATGCCGGACAACAACCCTGCAAAGTTGGTGTTTGCTAACCATCCGGTTGGTACAAGAAGGCGTGGAGCGCAGAGAGCACGATGGGCGGACCAGGTGCAGCGTGATCTGGCGAGTGTTGGGCGTGACCGAGGATGGGGAGCTGCAGCTGCAAATCGAGTATTATGGCGGCAAATTGTTGATTCAGTATTATCATGAATTTGATGTGAACTAAATAAATGAAAATGAAATGATGTTGATGATGTTCGGCTGTTGGTTGTTCCTGTTTCCAGTCCGATTGAGGGTCCATTTTGGATTACCGTTCGTCCAAGTATCCGTGTCCATTTGAGCCATGGGCTCAGAAGAGGAAAAGAGCAACTGACGAAATGCCAGGGGTAGGATCGAACCCATGACCATCCGCTTATGAAGCAAACGTGTGAGTGTCAAAAACTTGCTATGAATTATTTTGATCATGATTCGGCCAGACTACATTCGGTCAAACGGCATTCGGCCAAATGGCCGGACGCCCCTTGAGGGCACTGCTGGAGAGATCTCTGAAGCAACTTCTGTAGGAATTCCTGAAGAAACTTCTGAAAGAATCCCTGGAGGTATTCCTAGATTAATTGTTGGAGGACCTCCAGTAGGAATTTCAGATAGATCTTCAGGAGGTATTTGTGTATCCTCTTGAAAGAATCTCTGAAGCAACTTCTGAAAGAATAACTGAGAGAACTCAACGGAACAGCTGAGGGAATTTCTGAAGGAATCTTACCTGAAGCCATCCCTGAATCCTTCTAGTACTATTGGGGAGATCCCTAAAGGAACTCCTGGAGAAATCACTCAAGGAACTTTTGAAAAATTCCTGAAAGCACTACTATACTGTACAATTCGAAGGATTTCCTGAAATAATCCCTGGAAAAACTTGTGTAGGAATTTCTGAGAGATCTTCTGAAAAAAAATCTTGAAAAAAATCTAGGAGAAATCCCAGAAGGAGCTCATGTAGGAACCCTTAATGGAACTCCAGGAGTAAGTCTTGAATGATCTCCTGGAGTGATCCCTAAATGAACGCCTGAAAGAACTTCTGGATGAAACTGTGAATTAACTTCTGGCAAAATGCCTAAAATCCTGTCGGAGTGCCTGAGAAAGCTTCTGAAAAAAAAAAAACAAATCCATGATGAAACTCCTATAGGTATTCCAGTTTCATCAAACCTTCTGGATAAACTTCTGAAGGAAACACCTCCGAAGGAACTTCTGGAGAAATACTTCATTTGAATTTTAATCGAATCTTTGAAGGAATTTTGGGATGAAAATAAAACTCTTGGACTTATCCTTGAAGGAACTTCTGTAGGAATTCCTGATGAATCTCTTGCAGGCATCACTTAATACTCTAGAAGAATCTCTGAAGAAACTTCTAAGGAGATGTGAATAAATGAATGAAAACTAGAGAAAAATAAAAATAAACATGATATCAAAAGTTTCGTATTCTTTTTATTGATTTTCTCTTGATAGTGTTATGTATTAAATAAAATGAAAAGCAATCCGTTTTAGGATAATCTCGTGGTGATCCGGTAGGGAACGGAAAACATTTCCGTTTACTGAAATATTTTTCCTTCGCGTTTTCAAAATTGGACCATGATTCTACACTAAAATTGATTATAAGTCTACCGAATTTATGTTTCTCTCAAAAATAGTATAATCTGACCAAAATTACCTAGACGTGGAAGAGTGACATTACAAAAATTTAAATTTTGTTTCAGCTTCAAATGTGTTGCCACTTTGAATATGTTTAGAGCTTATGTTCATAGCTAACGATCATCAAACTACTTGTTTAGGCATAAAACTGGCGAAGCAGGTTGTCCTTAATAATGATTACTTCTTCATCACCTAACACAAAAAACTCGATCACACGTGTCGAACCAATTTACCGTTTGTTAGTGCCATCAACGCTTTGGCCTCGTTCGGCAATCAAACAAAAACCCAAATGCTTCCAAACGACATCAATTAAACTTTTTCACCGGGTTGACGATCCGTCCTCCTCATCATCAGAGCATTACTGCCGGCGGCGGCTCCCAGTTAGTCGCTTTTGGCATCTTCATCCAAAGCAGCCGTTGCAAATTTGTCGGAACTTCCTTCTTCGCGGCCGGTCGGATGCCAACTTGAATGCCTCCCGGTCATCAAACGATATCTTCCAAGCGAAAGAGTTCATGAAACAAGGTGCACTTATTCCTGAACCTTTCCTGTGGAGGTACTCAACGGAGGTTTGAAAAAATAAAGAATTTAATTCCGGTCATAACTCGCGGGAACCGAGCCCAGCTGTTCCGAGTGCTGCTGCTGCCTGGCTGTCGGTCGGTTGAGTTTTGTGGATCCCAAACGCTACTAATAATTACAATTAAATTAATACCTACCTGTCACGATTGTGCGCGGCCATAATTTTTATCAAATTATGTATCTTTCCTTTTTCTGGCTCGGCACATACGACGCACACACGAGTTGGGCTAATCGAGCGGGATGGAAGGACAGGGAGCAAGCATTGGAGATGAGTAGCACTGGTGCGGTGGGCACATGCACGCATGCCCTCGAGGCGACGAAAAATGTGGATGACTTTTACCTCAGGAAACGGGATACTTGGTTGGTTGTAAAGAATAAAAGTGATTGCTTCTGTACATGTTTTTGGGCGAGTGAATTATATAAAAAAGTAACTTCTTTCAAAATTATGATCACTAAAGTTGTTCACTTTATAACAAACCATATGCGTAAACAAGGTGTTGAAGTCAAAGACACAGTGCACCTAAACATTCAGAACATCATCAGCGTGATACGCCTGACGTCACTTCAAAGGAAGGTTAACTACTAAACCTACATTGTTGCAGTATTAAGTTTTAATTGACTGTCAACGTAGATGGTCAAATAATAAAACAGAGAAACAGGGCTTTCTTGTAAACACACTCTCGGATTTCAATGAAACTTTCTGAATATGTAGGTAGACTTTCAAAATTGATCTAAGTATTTACCTGGGGCCCGCGACGAAGCGGTCACACGTCTGCTTCATAAACGGATAGTCATGGGTTCAATTCCCAGCTCCAGCTCTTGCAATATTTCGTCAATTGATTTTCCTCTCGGGAGCGACCGACACTGACCCTCTTCTGAGCCCATAGTTGTTACGGATCCGAATAATTGGATACCGGCAAACGGTAGCTCATAATGGACCTTCGTTCGGACTGGAAAAGAAACAACAGCTACACATTCACCGAAGTAAATGAACAAAATATATCAAAATACCTTATAAATTTTCAGTCAAAACTGTAAAGTACGAATGTCATAAGAATACCTTGTGAAAATGCTTGTTATGACTAACTTAATAAGGTAGAGCTTGAGGTAGACTAATGGAAAGAGCAAACAAAATCTTAAAATGATGCAAACTGGAATCGATCCTTGAACGTCGGGATCAATAAGCTTATGTTCAACCCACACTGACATCGACACTTGAGGATACGTTGCTTAATATAGGTAAATTCATTATATTTGTTATTTGTTAATTCATAAGTTGGACCTAGTTGAACCACTAGTATCTCCTCTACTTTGTGACTTGCTGATAGAAAGGAAACGAGTACTGTAACGTGGCTCAAATTACCACATGTAAAAGCCCCCTTCACATATCATTCTATTTTAACGCCATGCTCTGGTCAAATTTTCGGCTCAAATCGTTGAAATTTGGGCGGTGCTAACTCTATGTGGAAAACATCGTTTTTTTTTTCATTTTTCTTGTGAAAGGTGCTATTTTTCCTTGACCCTCGAGTGATTGCGTTGTTATATTTTGTATATCTCGGTTTTTGTATTCAGCATAAGCGTAGTGCCATCTGTGGTGGCTAACATTGCGAGTTATGGAAGGTTAAATCACATAATCAATTCTTCTGAACTATAGGCTCAGATGTGCCCAAAAAACTTTTTAAAAGATCGCAAAGTGACCAAACGCATGTCAGAAAAGATATTACACTAAAACCCCAATTTACGCTCACTTCTTTTGCGCCAAACTCAATTTGCGCCCCCCGATTTACGCACTAATTCCCAAATAACGCTCCCCCCATTTACGCACTAATTCCCAAATAGCGCTCCCCCAATTTACGCTCCTTAGGCGTAAATTGGGGTTTTAGGTATTCGGGAACAAGTAACATGTGATACATATGATACATTGAGGGTTAGGGTAGAGGGTAATGTTAGATGGTAGGGTAGAGGGTAGGGTAGAGGGTAGGGTAGAGGGTTAGGGTAGAAGGTAGGATAGAGGGTTGGGTTGAGGGTTAAGGTAGAGGCTTGGGTAGAGGGTTCGGGTAACGAGTAGGGTAGAAGGTAGGGTAGGTAGAAGGTAGGGTTGAGGGTAGGGTAGAGGGTTAGGGTAGAGGCTATAATAGAGGTTTAGGGTAGAGGGTAGGGTAGATGGTTAGGGTAGAGGGTAATATAAGATGGTAGGGTAGAAGTTAGGGTAGAGGGTAGGGTAAAAGGTAGAGTAGAGGGTAGGGTAGAGGGTTAGGGTAGAGGGTAGGGTAGATGGTTAGGGTAGAGGGTAATGTTAGATGGTATCGTAGAAGGTAGGGTAGAGAGTAGGGTAGAGAGTAGGGTAAAAGGTAGGGAAGAGGATAGGGTATAGGGTTAGGGTTGAAGGTAGGATAGAGGGTTGGGTAGAGGGTTAAGGTAGAGGGTTGGGTAGAGGGTTCGGGTAGAGATTAGGGTAGAAGGTAGGGTAAGTAGAAGGTTGGGTTGAGGGTAGGGTAGAGGGTTAGATAAGAGGGTAGGGTAGAAGGTAGGGTAGAGGGGAGGGTAGAGGATAGGATGGAGGGTTAGGGAAGGATGACATGAGATGAGATGAAAGATGAGATGAGAGATGAGATGAGAGATGAGATGAGAGATGAGATGAGAGATGAGATGAGAGATGAGATGAGAGATGAGATGAGAGATGAGATGAGAGATGAGATGCGAGATGAGAAGCGAGATGAGATGAGAGATGAGATTAGAGATTAGATGAGAGATGAGATGAGAGATGAGATGAGAGATGAGATGAGAGATGAGATGAGAGATGAGATGAGAGATGAGAGAGGAGATGAGAGATAAGATGAGAGATGAGATGAGAGATGAGGTGAGAGATGAGATGAGAGATGAGATGAGAGATGAGATGAGAGATGAGATGAGAGATGAGATGAGAGATGAGATGAGAGATGAGATGAGAGATGATATGAGAGATGAGATGAGAGATGAGATGAGAGATGAGATGAGAGATGAGATGAGAGATGAGATGAGAGATGAGATGAGAGATGAGATGAGAGATGAGATGAGAGATGAGATGAGAGATGAGATGAGAGATGAGATGAGAGATGAGATGAGAGATGAGATGAGAGATGAGATGAGAGATGAGATGAGAGATGAGATGAGAGATGAGATGAGAGATGAGATGAGAGATGAGATGAGAGATGAGATGAGAGATGAGATGAGAGATGAGATGAGAGATGAGATGAGAGATGAGATGAGAGATGAGATGAGAGATGAGATGCGAGATGAGAAGCGAGATGAGATGAGAGATGAGATTAGAGATTAGATGAGAGATGAGATGAGAGATGAGATGAGAGATGAGATGAGAGATGAGATGAGAGATGAGATGAGAGATGAGAGAGGAGATGAGAGATGAGATGAGAGATGAGATGAGAGATGAGATGAGAGATGAGATGAGAGATGAGATGAGAGATGAGATGAGAGATGAGATGAGAGATGAGATGAGAGATGAGATGAGAGATGAGAAGAGAGATGAGATGAGAGATGAGAAGCGAGATGAGATGAGAGATGAGATTAGAGATTAGATGAGAGATGAGATGAGAGATGAGATGAGAGATGAGATGAGAGATGAGATGAGAGATGAGATGAGAGATGAGATGCGAGATGAGAAGCGAGATGAGATGAGAGATGAGATGAGAGATGAGAGATAAGATGAGAGATGAGATGAGAGATGAGATGAGAGATGAGATGAGAGATGAGATGAGAGATGAGATGAGAGATGAGATGAGATGAGAGATGAGAGATGAGAGATGAGAGATGAGAGATGAGAGATGAGAGATGAGAGATGAGAGATGAGAGATGAGAGATGAGAGATGAGATGAGAGATGAGATGAGAGATGAGATGAGAGATGAGATGAGAGATGAGATGAGAGATGAGATGAGAGATGAGATGAGAGATGAGATGAGAGATGAGATGAGAGATGAGATGAGAGATGAGATGAGAGATGAGATGAGAGATGAGATGAGAGATGAGATGAGAGATGAGATGAGAGATGAGATGAGAGATGAGATGAGAGATGAGATGAGAGATGAGATGAGAGATGAGATGAGAGATGAGATGAGAGATGAGATGAGAGATGAGATGAGAGATGAGATGAGAGATGAGATGAGAGATGAGATGAGAGATGAGATGAGAGATGAGATGAGAGATGAGATGAGAGATGAGAGATGAGAGATGAGAGATGAGAGATGAGAGATGTGATGAGAGATGAGATGAGAGATGAGATGAGAGATTAGATGAGAGATGAGCAACAGTGGTTCTCAAGCTGGGGTTACGGGCCATGCTGTTTTCGCAAGAACCTAAAGACCGAGGAGAAAGAGTGAATATTTGTAGGATTATGCATCTCAAGGGGTATGTATTACTATGCTCTGGGGTTTTCAAACTGAAGTTACGGGCCATGCGAATTCCTCAATAATCCTAAAGGCTTGAGTTTGAGCTTGATTGACCGCCCGCAGTTGCTACTCCAGTATCGCCAGATCAGCTACACTCACACAAGGAACCAATGAGATAGCTGCTTGGGACTAACAGGCATCTTCAGTGTGTAAGCGTTAGTTGTCTTGTATTTTTAGGCGACAATGGCGCCTGCTGCGTCAGGTTGCAGGTCAATGGGGAAGGGGAGGGAAGTGATGATTGCAATCGCTTGCCCACATCAGGCCGTTGAATCCTCTGCGCCTGTACAAGGTCATGCGGATGTTTGTGTGTTGGTGGGAAATGTTTGAATTGGTGCAAGAGTGCAAGGCTTAAAGCGATAGATTGTGTGAAGATTACTGTGAAGCGGCACAGTCCGCTTGGTTGCATAACTTGTAGGCGTTTGACACTGTGCTGTGATGAAAATTGGAAGGAAGGGAAACGGCTTTTTTTTCAATCCGTTTCTGGTTCTAGCGATCGCTATGAACATACAAATATACATGAGATGTATATGTAGGAGAGAGAGAGTGAGAGAGAAATTAGATAGAAAGATACAAAGTAAGAGGAAAGAGACGAGCCAATGATTGAACCCAGGACCTTCTGCATATGAATCAGAAGTGGTAGCCACTAGACCACCAAGCTCGTTCCTTAGGAATCCTAAAGGCGATGAAATTGTGAAATCGGCTTTTCAAATTATGCATCTCAAGCAGCATTATACAATAGGGTTCCGGGTCATTTTGCCGAATGCCGTTTGATCGAACTCCATTTGGTTTGATCGAAATGCCGTTTGGCGGAAAAATGAATGATGAAATAAAGTGACCATGGTATTGTTTCCCGTTTAGGTATATCTCAAAAGAACAGCCCATGATTCAAAGAAGGAAAAAGCTTTGATAAAATATCGGTAGTTTCAACGCCAACTAATCAATGAAAATCAAAACTAGAAAGAATAGCCTATGATTGAAAGAAGGAAATACTTCTGATGGTCATATTGGCAGTTAGAATGTCAAAAACTTCCTCTGAATTCTTTTGATCATGATTCGGCCCAACAGCAAAAACGGAAAAAACGACCCTATCGGCCAGATGGCATTCGGCCAAACGAACTTAAACTTAAACTTTGCTCTTCTTCCTAGCACTTTCGGTTATTGAGATATTCACATGGCCCGTGACCATAGATTACAAATAACCAGTGGTGGAAAGCATCATGTGGTTGACGTGTTTTTTGGTTCGCATCAAACACAATCTTTGCTCACGTACTCGCAAACCCAAAAAGAGAGAACGGTTCACGATTTCCCGGATTGACGAACCAACACAAAACAAATGTCGAACGAGCAGAATCGCAGTTGGTTCGCCAGAAGGATCACAAAGTAGAACACTTGGTTTGTTGACATTTTTTGTACACTTAAAGGTAATTAGTTGGGTGTTTTTTTATTATACTGGTCAGGTACCATTCCAATAAATGATATCGACGAAAAAGTTTACCAAAATTTGAATTCATTACAGAACTATCGGCCACGAACCTCTAAAATAAAAAAGCATCGCGCTTGCAAAAGATGTGATGCACTCGTTGGCGTTCGTGTCGTACGATCGTGAGCCACAGACGCACGAACACCATCGCACAGCAAAGGTTTGCGATGTGATGGCATTTTTCTGTAGCGCGTAAGCACACGTTCGCGATCAATTTCCACCACTGCAAATAACTGATGTTTCAACATATCTATATTAGGGATACTGATCCTTAAGATGATCAATCCGTAAAACTTTGGCTTTTCTTCCTAGCACTTGCGGATCTTGAGATGTTCACGTAGCCCGTGATCATAGATTGGAAACCACTAATTTTTCAACATATCAATATTAGAGATACTGATTCTTAAGATGATCAATCCGTAAAACATTGTCTTTTCTTCCTAGCACTTTCGGATCTTGAGATATTCACGTGGCCCGTGATTATAGATTGGAAACCACTGATTTTTCAACAAATCTATATTAGAGATACTGATCCTTACGATGACCAATCCGTAAATCATTTGCTCTTCTGCCTAGCACTTTCGGTTCTTGAGATATTCACGTGGCCCGCGATAATAGATTGGAAACCACTAATTTTCAACATATCATTATTAGAGATACCGATCCTTAAGATGATCAATCCGTAAAACATTTGCTTTTCTTCCTAGCACTTTCGGATCTTGAGATATTCACGTAGCCCGTGATCATAGATTGGAAACCACTGATTTTTCAACATATCTATATTAGAGATACTGATCCTTGAGATGATCAATCCGAAAAACATTTGCTCTTCTTCCTAGCACTTTCGGTTCTTGAGATATTTACGTGGCCCGTGACCATGGATTGGAAACCACTGATTTTTCAACAATTCTATATCAGAGATACTGATCCTTGAGAGGATCAATCCGAAAAACATTTGCTCTTCTTCCGAGCACTTTCGGTTCTTGAGATATTCACGTGGCCCGTGAGCATAGATTGGAAACCACTGATTTTTCAACACATCTGTATCAGAGATACTGATCCTTGAGATGATCAATCCGAAAAACATTTGCTCTTCTTCCGAGCACTTTCGGTTCTTGAGATATTCACGTGGCCCGTGAGCATAGATTGGAAACCACTGATTTTTCAACATATCTGTATCAGAGATACTGATTCTTGAGATGATCAATCCGAAAAACATTTGCTCTTCTTCCGAGCACTTTCGGTTCTTGAGATATTCACGTGGCCCGTGAGCATTAGATTGGAAACCACTGATTTTTCAACATATCTGTATCTGAGATACTGGTCCTTGAGATGATCAATCCGAAAAACATTTGCTCTTCTTCCTAGCACTTTCGGTTCTTGAGATATTCACGTGGCCCGTGACCATAGGTTGGAAACCACTGATTTTTGCAATACAACTACATTGTGATAAGTACGTACTCCCTGAAGTGCAGAATTCGAAAAACCTTTTCACCTTATCTTCACACCTCTGATTCTTGAGAAATTCGCTTGGCCCATGACCGTAGTTTGGGAACCACTGAACTTAGCAAAACTGCAAAATTATTACATTAATTGTAATTGAATAACTTATAACCTTTTAATAGGTTAGGAACTTTGTGATTTCGATCTTCACAAACTAATTATAAAACTGAAAAAAAAACACTCCCCCGATTTACGCACTAATTCCCAAATAGCGCTCCCCCGATTTACGCACTAATTCCCAAATAGCGCTCCCCCCAAGTTACGCTCTCCCAATTTACGCTCCCCCCGTTTTGAGCGTAAATTGGGGTTTTAGTGTATCTACAAATCATCTTGCGGTTAACATGGGGAGAAATAATAATAGCAACACCTTACTGATTGTGCGCGGAATGCCTAGAGTATAACTTGTTTCCTTGTGACTTTCTGGTCTTCAGCAAAGTTTATCGGATCTTAAGCTTAGTTCCATGTTATCGGTAATGTGGTTGTGGAAAATTTTGATCCCCTCACTAGAAAAATGCAGAAAACTATTACACACACTTCAAACGACTTTGGCACCGTCCAAACGTATGCGTTCACATTTAGCTGATAAGTTGACTAGATCATCGACGAGAAACGAACTTTTTGGCACGTTTTCCCCCATACAAGAATCCACCCTAATGTACTACGATTGTGTTAAGAATCAGCACTTAGGGAACGTCCATAAATGACGTAGAATTTTGTGGCAGATTTTTTACTCCCCCTCCCTCCTTTCCCATACCTAATACATGACTCACAAAACTCCAGACTCCCTCCTCCCTTTTTAAAAGCTACACCATACCCTAAGCTAAAATTCATAAATAAAAAGACATTCTTTTTGTCTGTATTAACGAGATTTTCTAGCCCTAGGTTAGTTAATCTCGGGACCCACGTATTACTTCCTTCCGAAGGAAGAACCCACATTTTGTGAGTATGTCGGAAGTGGGATTCGATCCCAGGTCCTCGGCGTGATAGTCCGGTGTTCTAACCACCACACCAGGTCCGCTCCACAAAGACATTAAATAACTATTTTTTATGGGTACAATTTTAATTTTTTATGGAGCATTTGCATGTTTCTATGGAGCATTTGTATTTTTTATGGAGCATTTCAGTATTATTTATTGGTGCAAAATTTCATTTTTAATGAGAAAAATTTATGTTTTACCGGTACATTTTTTATAAAGTATGGAACGTTTTCAATTATTTATGGGTAACATTGCACATTTTCATGGAACATATGTGCATTCTTTATGGAGCGCTTTTTTGATTTTCTATGGAGCGTTTCTATTTGTTTATGGGTGAAATAAATAGCCTGCCGTAGTATAACACTTTTTTTTTCAACTGCTGCATCAAACTTACAGTCGGGTCTCCAATTAAACGCTGCCACCCACTTTATGCCCACCGCGTTTTCCAGGCTGCCTTTAAACCAATTAAGTTCATTCTTCGTATGTGATGAGTCTATAGTAAGCACTAACTGCAGTAAAAAATTCAGCTGAATTGGATACAAGACAGCTGAGAAATTGTGGTGGGCGTAATGTGGGTGGCAGCGTTCAATAGGAGACCCGACTGTACTGTACTTACTATGGAAGTTTCTGTGGTGATTCCTTTGGAAATTGCTTCAGCAGTTCTCCAAAAGTTTCTCTAGAATATTTTTTGTGATTGTTTTAAAAATTTCATCGAAAAATCCTTTGTTTTTTGAGAGAGTCTTTTGTTTTTTTTAGTTGAAAATCGCTTTTCGATTTCTTCAGCAATTTTGGAATCCGGGAATTCTGTTGATAATATTGAAAAAAAAATCTACAATTGCTCAGGTTATTTTTTGCCCTTTTTATTTTTCTCATTGTTTTTGTTTTGAAATTCTAATATGCAGAACGGATTATTTTCGGAATATTTCGGCATCAGCAATTCTTTTGCGAATTCCTTCATTAATTCCTATAAGTCTTTGACGATTTTTTCATGAATTCTGCAGTAATTTTTCTTCAGTAATGTTTTCTAAGGTATGACGGACCCTTTTGAACTTGCCTTGAAAATTGTTTGAGGATTTTTTTAGGTTTTTCCTTTGGAAAATGCACAATTGGTTTGGAAACCCCCTTCAGCAACTTCTTTGATAAATTCTCTGGCCTTCTCTATGGGAAATCGTTCTGTAATTCCATCGGAAATATCTCAAGCAATTATTTTGGGAATAGGACACAATCAGTGAAGTACTAGAAATAAAATAATGAGCTGAATGAGCATGGTGAGAAGATCAATTCTCCGTTTCTGCAATGAAATGATTTCAAAAGCGTGGGTATTATGATTCCTTGCCAAATTTGATGCTGTTTGAACAAAACTTTGTGTAACTGTGTTGTTAAGTTCTATTTTTTAACAAACATTAAGAAAGAACTGTGTTGTTTAAGTTGCTAGAAATTAAAAAAACAACAACACGGTTTTTCAAAGTTATTCTCAAACAGCATCAAATTGGGCAAAGAATCATAACGCCCACGCTTTTTGAGTCATTTCATTGCAGAAACGGAGAATGGACCTTCTAAACATGCACTTCATCGATTGTGCCCTATTGCTTTGTGAACTCTATTGTAAATTCCTTCGGAAATCTTAAAAGCATTCCCTTTTGCTGAATTTCAAATTCCAATGGAAATGCTGAAGTAATATCTCAATGACTTCTAAGGTTTTTCCAATGGCCTTGTCAAAACTATTTTGAAGGAAATGAAGAGTTAATTTTGAGAACCTTTTTAACCCGGGAGCGGTCGAATCGTGTACTGAGTACACGCACCATGAAAAATGCACGCATGTGGTACACAGCGTGAGCGCGGCGTCGCTGCAGGTAGTCAAAGACGCGACTGCTTGAGGGTTAATGGACGTTCATCATCCTTGTATTGTATATCCTATTTCGTAAAGGAGCATTTCAGTAGTCCCAAGGGATTTCAGTGAGTGGGGTACAAGGCGATCTCAGAAGTTGTTCCACGGGGTTGAAAGGCTCCTATAAAAGGCTTGTAAAGCAATTAAGTGATTACAGGGGTGAAGTTTGCGGGAGATTTTGTGGACATTGATTTTCGGAACAGGTTTCAGGGGCGTTTTCGGTGGCCTGTGGGGGTTTCGATGGCGTTGTAGAGAGTATCACAGAATTTTGACGGGTTTTGGAAGCGTTTTCCGTGGTTTCAGAGAGTCTCAGGTGCATTACATGGGGTCCGAGCAGGTTTTAGGATGATTTTGGAAATTTCAGAAGGTTTCAGCGGATTTCAGAGGCGTTACGAAGGCGTTTTCAGGGGTTTTGGAGCATCTCAGGTGAAACGTTACAGAGGCGTTTTAGGTGGATTCGGAGGTTCTCAGATGAGTTACATGAAGTACGCGGGGGTTTTAGAGGAATTTTGAAAGCACTTCAGGAAGTTTCAGAGGATTTCCAGCTGATTTCATAGGCGTTACGAAAGCGTTTTTAGAGATTTCGGAAGGGTCTTAAATGCGTTACATAGGGTTCAAGGGATTTGTGGGATTAGTGAGATTAGTAGGATTTTGGAAGCATTTGTGGAGATTTCAGAGGATTTCAGCGGGTTTCAGAGGCGTTATGGAGGCATCACGACCGCGTTTTCTGGGGGTTATGGATGATCTCAGGTACATAATATGGCGTCCGAGGGGGTTTGAGGGGCATTTAAGAAGCATTTCAGGATGATTTAGAGGATTTTTAGAGACTCCTTCACTAAAACCATCGAAACCTTTTGAAACACCTCTGGAACATCTATAACCCCATTGAAATGCCTATGAAATCCTTGTATTTGAATGCATCTGAAAACCCCTTTGGTTTAATGGTGGTCCTGAAACCCTGAATAATACGGCTCTAACCTGAAAAACGTCGAAATGAAACCTCCATAATTCCATTGAAATGCCATTGAAATGGTAATTTCAAATGCCCCTGAAACTTCTTGGAACCTCCCCTTCGAAATGCCCCTAAAATGCCTCTTCAATGCCTCGAAATGCCTGTCATACCCATTGTTACGCTCTTTAAAAGCTCCTGATACCCCACTAAATCGCCTTTTAAGTCCCTTGAAACGTCCCTGAAACCCTTAATACTATGAATCGAAACGCACCTGAACTCCCCGTAATGGCAATAAAATGACAACAAAACCTGGAGGAAAGCTCTTAAAAAACTCATGAAATCCCCAAAACAACCCGCTAAAACGCCCCTTGTAAATCCCTTGTTTGGACTCTCTTGCAACTTCCTTGAAACCCCATTGACCATATTTCAAACGTTCAGGGGCAAGAACTATTCTCGCGAACGAAGTTTCCTCATTGCAATCTCAACTTATTTTTGCACCAAATTCGCTCTTTTCATGCCTTTTTAATTTATGCATCCCCTGCCAGGTGCATAAAAAGAGGATCCAGTGTACCATAAAGGTACCAAAAATAACTATTAAAACACTTTTTTTAACTAGTTCGTTTATTTATGGCTCAATCGCGTGTAACGCTTTACGGAGCCGAGATTCATTTTTTGTATTCTATTACATACAACGTTATTGCTTTCTTATGTCAAGGTTAGTACTGGGAGGAGGCCAGGGTACTCGTGGCTGCTCGAGGTTAGCGGGTCACATAATTTTTAAGGAAAGGCATGGTCAGGATAAGGTTTCAGGGTTTACAGTAGCACATCCGGGAGGTATAATGGCTTTTGGCGTCGCCTCTGGTGTTGGCATGGGCTTGTCACGGATTCTCATCTGCCGGATGGCCAGGAACATAACACAAAAGGACAAAACACAGAGAAAAAAAAAACTGAAGCGAAAAAAAAACACAGGGAGATTAAACCTTTATGCAACACATGCGAAGAAACTCATAAATGGACCGCATATAGATTAGATCGCGGGTTCCCAACACATCTCTTACTGGAACAAAGGGTTGTCTACCTCGGGCCTCAAGGGTATTCAATAGTAGCGCTCTGGAGGCGTCATTATCCGGGCATTGCCAAACTACGTGGTCGATGTCATCATAACCGGAACCGCACTTAGTACAAAGATTGTCGAGCGCAAGATTTATTCTATGCAAATGTACGCCTAGCGAGTAATGGTTGGACATAAGTCTTGACATCACGCGTATGAAGTCTCGACCTACATCCAAACCGTAATGCCACGCTCGCAAAGAAACATTAGGAATAATAGAATGTAACCACCGTCCCAGTTGGCCATCTCGCCAATCATGTTGCCAACTTTGAAGAGAACTTTGACGAACCAAATAGAAAAATTCATCGTGTGAAATTCTTCTATCATAGATCTCGCCTTCCTGAGCGCCCACCTTTGCGAGAGAATCCGCCTTCTCATTGCCATAAATTGAGCAATGTGAGGGGACCCATACAAAGGTAATCTTGTATGATCTTTCGACCAGTGCATACATCTGCTCTCTTATTTTTGTAAGAAAGTAAGATGCATGCTTTACAGGTTTCATCGACCGGAGTGCCTCAATAGAACTAAGGCTATCCGAGAAGATGAAGAAATGGTCTGCGGGCATATTGGAAATCATCCCCAAAGCGAAGTCAATTGCTGCCAGCTCAGCAACATAAACAGAACAAGGTTCTTGAAGTTTCCGGAAGGCGGTGGAGTTTTCATTGAAGACACCGAAGCCAGTGGATCCATTTATTCGAGACCCATCAGTAAAGAATCTCTTGCAGGAATTGACATTTTGGTACTTTTCGTTAAAAATGCGAGGAATAGATATACATCGAAGTTGATCTGGTATTCCCTGAATAGCTTGTTTCATGGACAGATCGTATTTAACAGAGGAACTGTCATTGGTGAAGTGTACACGAGGAGGGTTATAACTTGGTAGGCTTATGTCAGACGACATGTAGAACAGATAGATTCTCATGAATTTTGACTGAGTGTTCAAACTGAGCATTTCTTCGAAGTTTTCAATAACGCGTGTGTTGCTCACTCCACACTTGATAAGTAACCTTAGCGAGAGTTCCCAGAAGCGGTTCTGGAGGGGTTTCACCCCTGCCAGGACCTCTAGGCTCGCATTATGCGTTGAGTGCATGCAGCCAAGGGCAATACGCAAACAACGATATTGAATTCGTTCCAGCTTTATTAGGTGGCAGTTTGCTGCTGAGTGGAAGCAGAAAGAGCCATACTCAATAACAGAGAGAATAGTCGTTTTGTAAAGTTTTATGAGGTCTTCCGGGTGAGCACCCCACCATGTTCCGGTAATTGTGCGTAGAAAATTGATCCTTTGTTGACATTTTTGCACCAAATACTTGATTTGGGTACCCCAAGTGCCTTTTGAATCAAACCAGACCCCAAGGTATTTCGAAGTCAAAGATTGGTCGATTTCAATTCCCAAAAGATTGAGTTTCAGTTGGGCTGGGTTCCGCTTTCTAGAAAATACAACCAATTGAGTTTTTTGCGGAGCAAACTCGATCCCCAAATCTCTTGCCCAGATTGACAGATTATTTAGAGAATTTTGCAATGGTCTTTGCAACATTTCTGCATGTGGGCCTTTTAGAGAAACCACAGCATCATCTGCAAGTTGTCTTAGCGTGCATTGTCCTTCCAAGCAACTATCAATGTCTTTCACGTAAAAATTATAAAGCAAGGGACTTAAACATGAGCCTTGGGGAAGGCCCATGTAGCTAATTCTGGAAGTTGTCAGTTGTCCGAGATTGAAGCTCATATGTTTTTCTGACAACAAATTATACAAGAAATTATTTATAATTCCTGGAAGTCCACTATTGTGCAGTTTTTCTGACAATATTCCTATGGAAACTGAATCAAAGGCGCCCTTAATATCCAAGAAAACTGAAGCCAGTTGCTCCTTTTCCGCATAGGCCAGTTGAATATCTGTTGAAAGCAACGCTAGACAATCGTTTGTTCCTTTGCCCTTGCGAAACCCGAACTGTGTATTTGAAAGCAAGTTATTCGATTCGACCCAATGGTCGAGTCGCGATAAGATCATTTTTTCTAACAATTTCCTTAAACATGATAACATAGCAATTGGGCGGTATGAATTATGATCAGACGCTGGTTTACCAGGCTTTTGAATAGCTATTACTTTGACCTGTCTCCATTCTGGCGGAACGATGTTGTTCTCCATGAATGAGTTGAACAGGTCTAGTAATCGTCTTTTCGCGATATCTGGGAGATTCTTAAGAAGATTGAACTTGATCATATCGCGTCCCGGAGCGGAGTTATTTGATGAAAGAAGAGCCATAGAAAATTCCAGCATAGTGAAGGGTCTGTCCAGAGAACCGTCTCTTGAGGATGTATCCCAAGAAATCGGTTGTGCTGGGACTGAGTCTGGGCAGACCTTTTTCGCGAAGCTGAATATCCAACGGTTGGAGTATTCGTCACTCTCATTAGAAGAACAGTGGTTTCGCATGTTGCGAGCCACTCTCCAAAGCGTTGTCATTGAAGTTTCTCTAGAGAGGCCCTCAATGAAGTGTCGCCAATAACTACGCTTTTTCGCTTTCAGCAGGTTCTTCAGCTGTTTTTCGAGCTTAGCATACTCTTGATAAAGATCTGAAGTACCATGCCTACGAAAAGTTTTGAAAGCATCAGATTTTTTAAGATACAACTGGGTGCAATCATCATCCCAGCCTAGTGTGGCTGGTCTTCTTTTGAAGGTTGCACTTGGAACTCGTCGTTTTTGTGATTCTAATGCACTCTTGTATATCAGTTCAGACAGGAATCGATACTCATCCAAAGGTGGGAGGGGGTTGAATGATTCGATGCCAAAAGATACCGCTTCTGCATATTTTTGCCAATCGATATTCCTTGTGAGGTCAAAAGGAACCTGAATTGGTTGGTCTGACCTTTCACTATTATGCTTTATGGTGGTTATAATGGGCAAGTGATCACTACCATGAGGATCCTCGATTACCTTCCACAAGCAATCGAATGATAGTGAACTTGATCCCAGTGATAGGTCGAGACGACTTTCTTTGCCGTCAGATGCAATACGTGTCACTTCACCTGTATTTAAAATGTTCAAATTGAAATCGTCGCACAAATCATAGAAAATTGCCGCTCTATTATCGTCATATGGTTCGCCCCACCCTGTACCATGTGCGTTCATATCACCCAGAATTAAAACTGGATGTGATAGTGTAGAAACCGCATTCCAAAGATGACGGCGGTTAATAGAAATTCTTGGAGGAACGTAAACGGAAGCTACGCAAAGATCTTTACCCTTTACGTTTATTTGGCAAGCGACGATTTCTACGCCAGGATGAGTTGAGATTGGAATTTTATAAAATGAGTAACTTTTTTTGATCCCCAAAAGTACTCCTCCGTAATGATCATCTCGGTCCTGGCGAATAATGTTGAAATCGTGGAAGTTGAGTTCGTCTTCAGAAGAAAGCCATGTTTCACAAAGTGCAAATATATCACAATCAGAGTTGTGAATCAAAAATTTAAACAGGTCCAATTTAGGTTTTAAACTATGACAGTTCCACTGTAGTACAGTGATCATATCTTGAACCTCGGTTGATGAATTATCCATCAAAAGATATGATCGAAGCAAGGAGGGGCCATGATTGTGTCAAATTCCGAAGATACTCTTCTACTGCTTGGAGAAAAATGTCTAGTATGCCTCTGAAGGAGTCGGAAAGTCCGAGGGCATCATATAAGCGATCCACGAGGGCCCTAAAAGTGAACAGTCCTCGTTTGGGCTTGATAGGTTTTGCTGAAATGCGAGGAGCTTTTGTGGCTTTTTTCTTGCCACCTTGTCGAGAATTTCTTTTTGAAGTATACTTAACAGTTGGAGGCGGAGGTTCTAGGTCCTTGCTACAGCAAGGAACTGCGCCATCAGAGACCTGCTTCTTCGGAGTTTTTAAATTCCCTCCGCCTCCATTGGTAATTGTCAAACTTTTGAGGGAAGACTTTAAGAAAACCTTTCGGCGCAATCCCGGAGAAGATGGTGACTTCCTTTTTCCGGATGCGTGTACCTCCGAAAAAGATCCACCCTCATCAGTTTCGCCATCGTCCTGATCATCGGAAGACAACTCCTGATAAGGATTTTCAACTGGGACAGCTGACTCAGACATTTTAGCGGGCGGATTCGATGATTTCACCATTTCCGCGTATGTCTTCTTGGAGCGCTTGATTATGGAGCGACTCTCATTTTGAATACGCTTTTTATAGGCCGGGCATTTTTGCAAGTCGTGAAGTTCTCTACCACAGTAGCTACATTTTTCAGCTTCCTGTGAGCAAGACTCGTCGAGATGAGCTTGGTTGCATTTGCCACAACGGGGCTTGTTGTCGCAAAAGCTAGCACTGTGACCAAACTGCTTGCATTTGGTACAATTAAAAACCTTGGGCCTAAAAAGACGTACTGTGTAAAAAGCATTATCAATTACCACAAATTCTGGGAGGACGGAGCCTGGGAATGTCACTCGAAAAGCCCCTGACGGTGAGTAAACTTTCTTGTCACCTTCCATGGATGCCTTTTGTAGAGGTTTGCAATCAAGAATACTCACATCAGCGATCGACATATTATTGAACCGGCCTACACCGGTCTTGATGGCGTCGCAGGTCAGCGTTTCGTCGAGGATCTTCCCCTCCACCTCCACTTCTCGTGCATTTATGTATAGGGCATATTCACATGAGAACAACTCGTGCTGGACAATTTCATTTGCTGCTTTGTAACTAGGTGCGGTTACACGCAGCTTGGACTGTTTCACTTGGTGAATAACAGTCCCGGGATACTTACGCGTCAGCTCTCGAGAGATTGAGAGCACATTCAAAGGTTTGCATTTGCGCCGGAAATAGACAACCCAAGGCCCAGGCGAAGATGGCTGGTAAAACCGCGTCCGAGCAATAATATCTTTAGGAGGCGATCCGCCTCCATTCGGATCGTCCATCTGGTAGTAGAATCTACCACAAGCAAAAGACAATTGTCTATTGCAAATTAATTTTTATATTGACGCACACTATATGACACGTCAACTAAATGATAATAATAATAAGCAAAGGGAAGACGAGAAAAAAAAAAAAAGAAAAAAAAAACTATTTACAACTTCTCAAATCAACTTCCAAAATAACTTTTATTTTGACGCACACTGTATGGGGCGTCAATATAATAATAAAAATAATAAACGAGAAGAAAAAAAAATAAGCAAAAAAAAAAAAAAAAACAAACTATTTACAACTTCTCACTTTGACCCACAGGTCGTGAGTTGAGAACCACTGCTATGGACTAGCAGACAGACAACTATCACTTGATCACGTGATAGACTGCGGCGGTTCGGTAACAATAGAACGAGAGCGTATGTCGAAAATACTTATCCACAGGCTGTAGGTAGCTTTTCGATGATGACGACTCGGGGGCACACACAGAGGGGAGTCTGTTGCTGTTGTTCGTCGCACCCTCCGTACTCGCTGCCGCTTTCGATGTTGTCGGGCCCACGAACGGTGGCGTGGGTTAATAATTGATGGTGGAATCGTACACAAAAATGTGTCGACTTCCTTCACGACGATCGCGATTCGCCTAAGACAAACACTTTCGTCCTCGGTGGGGGAAAACGCGGGATATAAAAAACCACTTCTGTGGAGAAAAAAACTCCACCGGCTACGGAAACGATTGTCTGCGATGGAGACGCGGTAAACACAACCGGCTACTACAAGCGATCGGTAAGGAATGACTATTAAAACACTTGATGAAGGCGTTATAGAAGAAATTGTCGAAGGGTTTTCCAATGGCATCCACAGTAGTCGAAATAATTACTGAAACATTTTCGAAGGAAATGCTGAGTTCAACTTGAACATTAACCATCAACTTAACCAAGAATATTAGGTAAGAAATCGGTTGAAAAAATGGCCGAGTTAGAGCAAAGTAACAAGAGCAGAGCTGCCAACAACTTCTAAACATTGACCCAGCGGCAAACGAAATCAATTTCAATGGAACATTCACTGGCGCCAGCAAATGCGTTTATTTCCATCCTATAATGTGAAACAAACAAGAATTTGCAAACGTGCTTCCTGCTACAGCTGTGTTTGCGTGGATACGCATGATACCTATGTGTATTTATTTCTTACATGTTTGCTCTTTCAAATGAAAAAAAAATGATCCATAATTGTACTGCCCTGGACACACCCAGCAATTTGTTCCGAAAAACAAATGCCCCACAAAGCTTAGTAAAGACGACGCGAAGTTCTACCCAGAAGCGAAAACGTGCCGACTAATGCATGTGATTTTATCTACAACATGATTTCAGTTGAAATGGATTCCTATGCGATAGCAATCTCTTGTTGAAATGCGGAATTCAATGTTGAGCTTTGGCTGTTTTGCAGCGTGTTTTTTTTAGATATTGTATACCAACTGAGGTTGAGTCTGGTTCTCAACTTATTGGGTGTGTAAAACCATAACTGCTATCGCACTTTCTAACTTTCTAGCCAGTACATTTTGCGAATGTTGCGATTGTCGCAAAGATAAATTAAACTAGGTGGCTTCACCGTTGAAGAAGCCAAGAGAATTTCCAATCATGAACCTGGGAGTTGCTTCGAAGTTGTTCGTTTGCCAGCTGTGCGATGAAAGGCTTCATCTGCGCTTGCATTTATTAAATTTAATATCGCATGAACCGTTTCCAGGTGCATTTCGTCACACATCTTAAATCAAATGCCAGCTTTGGAACCCGTTTCCTGATTTGCATATACGAAAAAAAACGATGCAACAACGGCGCTGCTCGCAATCAGAAATTCAGAACACTGCGGCAGCAGGGGTTAGACAGAGTGGTGAAACACAGCGAAATAGAAAGAGAATCTCGGTCAACATAGAAAGGGTTAAGCCATCCTCGCGTCGCGTCGCCTTACGCAACCGACATCATCCAGCCATCCAGGACAACGCCGGTGAAGGTAAATAAATAATTATTTATGCAAACGAGTTGCTTTGAACGGAGAACCGATCTCAAACAGTAAAAATAAACCTGGAAAGGTACGCAGCATTTTTTGTTTCCATTGTTGCCCGTGTGATTCGTTCCGAGGAATATGTGAGAATCCCAATTTATATTCAAATTTCCTCTGAATCGTCGCCACCGTCGTTTACGTGGGGATGATGGCTTCAACTTACCGCCGGGAATCATCGACGACGAAGAGGCCCTTCTATTCAGTTGGCATTTTCCTGTCTTTGTTGTGAGGTGATGGGAAATGTACGATGGGCTTCCGCTTTCTATCGAGTCTAGACGAGACAAAAAAAAGCTGAATACGAATCGTCCTCATTCAGGCGGGAGATAAAGGGTTGAAGAGGTAACGTCCGTTGTTGTTCCCGAGTCGAGGAGTCTGGGAAACGCGACGTCGCGACGATCAGGACCGTTCGAGCTGTTGTGTATGGCGATGATGGTGGTGGGTATCTAATCGTCGGGAGTGGAATGAACATTCAGTGAGTCGGAAGCTGTTGGCAGAGATCAGTGATGGAGTTTGGAGTGATGATCTTGGAAGGAATAAGCAAAGTTCCGATTGTATTGTTAATTTGAAACAGTGAATAAGAAGCGTAGAAAAGCACATGTTGAGTTTAAGCAAATCCAAACGATAATTCAATTGATAAAGTGTATGTGAAAAAAATTAAGTGATATTCGTGTGCACAACTGTTTAGTGCAAAAACAAAGAAAACTTCTTTTTAAATAATGATCTTACCAGCAAGTGTGATTCAACCAGCCATTAAACTGTAGAAAACAAAAAGTATAGTGGTGTTCAACACAATTTGAAAATCCAGCATAAATTCTGTTGAAGAATCTGAAAATGAAAATTGTTGATATAAATTGGAGTATTTGAGGCAAAGCCTGCTTTCAACAGAGTGTTTCATATTTACTATCTCTCAATTTTCTTTGCCAATGATAATTATTTAAGCATTCAAATATCACGTGGAAAGCACGAATATAATCTATTGCCAAATAAATCAAAGAAATTTTCATTACAAAAACGTCCAGGATCGATAAACGGGACTCGAATTCGTCACTCTCAGCATGTTTTGCTGAATACTCGCACGTTCACCGCTAAGCCATTGAGTTCTTTCTGTAGGCTAATCATCGGATCGAAGTTTAGTAGCCTAAAATCCAGATGTTCTGCATTAATGATAATGAAGTATGTTTCGAAGTTCTAAAAGATTTTGTTTTACTCCTTGCGACATTCCTTGTACACTGGCATGATGATTCTGGGTTGATCATCTAGGATTTCATGTGATTCATTTTTGTCTCGTACACTAAGTTTACTGGAAAGGCAATAAGTTCACTCCAAAAATGATTTTGATAGAAGGTCCGGAGGGTCAAAGTACATATGAGGGAAGCTGATGCAATGGACTGTAAGTGACCGTTTTGTCAATATTGAGCTCAGCATATCAAACAATTATTCAGATTTCAAGCTTTCAAGAACTTTTTTAACATTATTTTTACTTCGAATGAGTGTAATCAGTTATTGTACCATTCAGTGCTGTCATCGAGGTTACTCCAAGAGATACTCTTGAGATAAGAAAAAAAATCAAAAATAATTTCCCACCAGTATGAGCGCACATGAATTACTCCAAAAAAAAAAATACCCGGAAATGACTCTACGAGCTCTCAAGAATAATCTATCACAAATTCATACCTAAATTTTCTCCTGGGATTTCTGGAGATTCTTACAAAGATTAATTCAAATATTCCATAAAAAAAAACTGGAAAGGTTTTTTTAGAAAATCTTGCAAGGATTGCTTCAGAAACTCTTTGTGAGATTCCTCCAGAAAGGAAAGCCAAATGTACCAGAGAATTAAATATAAATTCTGCCAGGAATGACATGGACAATTTTTCCTTGGATTCCTTCCTGAATTGCTCCATGGATTCCTTTGGAAAATCTTCATAAAAATCCTATCAGAAAGTTTTTTACGAATGCCTTTTGAATTTTTTAGAACATCTGCCATTGATTTATTTAGAAATTGCTCTAGAATTTCAATAAGAAGTCATCTCTGAAGGATCCTCTAAAAATTCTTCCAAGAACTCCTCTAGAAAATCTTCCATGGGAAATCCTTCATTAATAATTTCAAAATTCGGTACGAGAATTCTTTCCGGAAATTATCCTTGGATTTCTTAAGAACTACTTTGAGCAATTCCTTCAGAGAATCAAAAGTTCAAAATTCCTTCTAAAATTTCTCAACGGATTTCTCTAGAAAATTTTCCACAGACTTGTAATAGAAATTCTTCCAAAGTTTTTTGTAGAAATGTTTTCATAGAATCCTTAAGAAAGTTCCTTGAAGATTTCTTCAGAAATTCTTTATGAGATAACTTCGTAAATTTGTTCTAGGATTCCATTAAGAAATTTTCTATGGACTGCTTTAAGAATTATTTTCTGGATTTTTTCAGAAGTTTCCTTGATAAATTCCCTTGAGAATTCCTCCAGAAATTTATCCAGGAGTTCCTTTACGGAGATTCCCATGAGTTCCTTCGGAAACTCCACCAGAGATAACTTCAAAAATTATTCTAGAGATTCGTTTAAGAAACCCTTCCAGAAATTTCTACAGGGATTACTTCAGGATTTTTTTTTTTATGAATTATTTCGTTAATTATTCCAGTGGTTTCTTCGACACATCTTCCAGATATTCATTCAGAAATTCGTTCAGGAGATCCACCAGAGATTTGTTCAAAAATTGCTCAAAGATTTCCTTCGGTAATTCTCGCCGGAATGTGACCAGAAACATCTACATCTTCATTCAGAAAATCTTTCAGGAATTTTTACAGGAGTTCATACAGAGATTCCTTCCCCATAAATTCCTTATTTACTTAAAAAAATATCTTAAGATATTTATCTGCGAATTCTCTGGGGAATGTATTCAGAAATATTCCCTAAGAATTTCTAACGAATTCCTTTGGAAATATCTCGAGTTTTTTTTTTCCTTTTCAAAGGATCTTTACAGAAGCTTATCTAGGCGTTTTTTAAGCATTCCTACAGGATTTTTACAGAAATATGATCACAAAGTGATTCAGGAATTCTTTCAGAAATTCTTTCAGCGATTCCTTCATGAAATAAAAATTACAAAACAGTATCGGAAAGTTCTCCATGGGTTTTTTTAGAAAACCTTCCACAGGCTCGTTAAGTAATTTTATTAAAAGAGTTTTTCAAGAACTTTCTTGAAGATTACCGAATAAACTTTTCCAGGAATTTCGCCCACGGCTTTTCCGTGGAATTTCTCCAGGTGTTTCTCTAGGAAGTTTTTTAAAACTCCCTGCTGGAATTTCTTCCAAAATTTCCTAAACTTTTTTCAGATATTCATTTGGAGATTCATTCGAAAGTTCTTTCTGAGATTTCATCAGAAATTTGACTGGAGATGTCTTAAAAAATCCTTCAGAGATTCTTTCGGAAATTCTCATTCAGATTTCTTCTGATATTCCATCAGGGATTCATTAAAAAATATCTTTAGAAACTTCTCCAGAGTTTAAGGGATTTCTTCTGAAACTCTGTCATGGGGTTATAAATCGATTTTTTCTAGAGAGAAATATCTATAGGAATATATTTAGAATTTCTGTCAACTTTGCAGATTAAAGGTTCTGGTGGAATTCTTGTATAAATCCATTTATAAAATTCTGAGTGAATCCTGGAGGAATTTCTTAAAGAAAACTCCTGGAGATGTCTCTGGGGGAATTCTTATACAATTTCTTCAGGGATAATTACATAAAAATCTCTGAAGAAAAGTTCCAGAAGGAAATTCAACAGAAACAATAAACATCCTGGGAAAAAGTTTTAGAAATTTAGAAAAAAAAATTGCCTTCGGAAGAATACCTGGAAGAACAGGAAACGCCTCTACAGGTATTCACAGAAGGATGATAGTTTGATTAATCCAAAAGGAATAGTATTTTCTGTAGGAATAGCTGAAAGGTTTAAACTGCCATTTGAAAAAAAAAATATGAAAGAGTACCTGAAGTAAGGTCTGAAAAAATACTAACCAATCCCTGGATGGATTAAAACATAAAGAAAATCTAGAGATATTTCAACAATAATTCCTGTAAGAGTTTCTGGATGAAATCAGAATTTCTAAGGGAAACCACTAGAGGAATTTTGAATGCATCTCCTTAAGGCAAAACTGGAAGCATTTTCTCATGTTTTTGGTTTTTGATTTTTCATTAAATAACGAAGCAATATTTTCAAAATCGGTTTTCATGCACATGTAGAGCATGGATCAAGGTATCTTCTGATTTTTTTTTTTTGTGGTGGAAAAAGTTTTCCATTTTTTTTCAGAAACCATTTTTTTGTGAAATTTTATTCAAAAATGGTTTCTGCAAAAAAGAAAAACATTTTCCACCACGAAAAAAATCAGGAGATACCTTGATCCATACTCTACATGTGCACGAAAACCGATTTTGAAAATATTGCTTCGTTATTATATAAAAAACCAAAAACCAAAAAGTGAGGAAATGGATCCAGTTTCGCCTTAAGAAGCATTGGAGAAATATCCAGGAGAATTCTAATGGGAAATTCTTACAGAAATGTTTGAAGCAACACACACACGAACTTCCGTAGCAATCCTAGAAGGAATTTTCACTACATTCGCTAAAGGAAGAATTCGTGCTTGAATCATTCTAGGAAATCCTGTGAAAATCTTCTTTCTATGAAAATTCCATAAACAAATTTGATAAATCTTGATAGAGCCCCTAGGGAAATTTCTAGCGGTATCCCTTGAGGAAATCATAAAAAAAAATGCTAAGTAGCACAGGGGAAGGAAAAAAATATATAAAATGCTTTTTTGTAAGAATCTTTAGTTGAATTATTGCTGAACTCATAGAAGCAATACCTGCAAGAATGCCACTCCCGCAATACTTACAGAAAAAAATCATGAAAATTTCAGTTATTTGCAGTCATGCCTAGGGGCTTACCAGTATACGGGCGCTGGGATTTGAAAATCCTGAGTAACCAGATCGGATTTTACCAAGACATCACTGGTAGGGTCTGGGACCATTAGGATAGCGATACCTATTTTGGGCACTTGCTGTAATAACTCAGTCATTATCAAACCGATTGACATGAATTTTCGATCATGCATAGATACTATACGTATCTGATCGTGTCCCAAAAATCAAGTCGATCGGTTGAAAATTGACTGAGGTATAGCATCAAGTGCCTAACATAGGTCCTCCTGGCCAAATGGCCCCGAGACTCTACCATTTAATTCCGCCTTCTTTTGCTTATCCTTTGACAGGTACGCGTATTTCGACTACCACTTGTAAACTTCTGACACTGAGGAAAATTCCTTCTAGGATTGCTACGGAAGTTCGTGCATGTGTTGCTTCAAACATTTCTGTAAGAATTTCCCATTAGAATTCTTCTGGAAATTTCTCCAATGCTTCTTAAGGAGTTCCTCCTAAGATTTGTTTATTGCAAATCCAGGAATAATTTGACAAAGATTCTACGATTATAACAGAGATGCATTCAAAAATTCCTCTAGTGGTTTCCTTTAGAAATGCTGATTTCTTCCAGAAACTCTTTCAGGAATTATTGTTGAAATATCTCTAGAGTTTCCTTATGTTTAAATCCATCCAGGGATTGGTTAGGATTTTTCAGACCTTATTTCAGGTACTCTTTCATATTTTTTTTTTCAATGACACTTCAAACCTTTTGGCTGTTCCTACAGAAATTACTGTTTCTTTGGATTAATCAAACTATCATCCTTTGTGAATACCTGTAGAGGGGTTTCCTGTTCAGTGACACCGTAATAATTTAAAGAGAATCGGAACAAAGAGAGCCTCTTTTTTGCAGATTGGACCTTAAGATATGTTTGTCGCCATATGTCTACATTGGTTATAGTAAATTATAAATCTTATTGCACTTCAAGAAAGCTGCTGTTAAATCGCGATCCGACGAAATAAGTAACACTTTATGCGTTCTTGTCGTGGAACATTGTGAGTTTTTTTGTAACGTACTTCATGGATGATCCAGCATACACCACAAACCTTTCTTTATATGAACACACACTTACAATAACAATAAAAATGCAAGCTGACATGAACTGTCAAATAAATATGTTGAAAATATAAATAAATCCCATATAAGAGTAACATAAATGGATGTAAGTTTTTTTTACAAAAACCATCTTACAGTCTCTTACAGTTTAGCGATTTTTGCTTTCTAAGAGAGACAATTACTTGTACTTTCACATGCGTAAAAGGAAATTTGCATATAATTGCCTATAGCTAAGTTATATATGCTTGAAATATGGCCCAAAAATTATAAAAACCGTTATAACTATTTTAATTTAAGAATTAGTATGATGTCATGTTCGCCAAAGTTGTATGTTTTATCATTATCTATATCTTTGTAGAACAAGAGAAAAATGTAGAATCAATTTTTAGAAAGTTATTGCGCAAAAACCTTTTTCAGAATTATAGAAAACGTAACGTATCTTGAAAAGTAACGGAGTTACAAAAATGGTGTCTTCGGCAAAGTTGATCCAAACAACATTTTCTACAACTTTTGTAAAGACACCAACCTCATATCGTGAAAAATTCAAAAAATAAATTTTTTATCTCACTTTTAGGGGGATTGATCACTTTTCACAGGATTTTAAAAGAAGCTCCCCATTATAGTGAAAAGCTTTCTCGAAGACACCATGACGATAAACTTCATAGTAAAAAAGTTATTAATTAAGCGCGCTAAAATGACGAAATCAGCCACTGTGTACTGGTGGGAAATTATTTTTGTTTTTTTTTTCTTATCTCAAGAGCTGATTATTAAGTGAGTAACTTGGAGTAACCTCGAAGACACCACTGAATGGTACAATAACTGATTACACTCATTCGAAGTAAAAATAATGTTAAAAAAGTTCTTGAAAGCTTGAAATCTGAATAATTGTTTGATATGCTGAGCTCAACATTGACAAAACGGTCACTTACAGTCCATTGCATCAGCTTCCCTCATATGTACTTTGACCCTCAGGACCTTCTATCAAAATCATTTTTTTTTTGTCTTTATTATAGAGACTTTCAGCCTGGGGCTGGTTCGTCTCTTTATCAAAATCATTTTTGGAGTGAACTTATTGCCTTTCTAGTAATCTTAGTGTACGAGACAAAAATGAATCACATGAAATTCTAGATGATTAACCCAGAATCATCATGCCAGTGTACAAGGAATGTCGCAAGGAGTAAAACAAAATCTTTTAGAAATTCGAAACATACTTCATTATCATTAATGCAGAACATCTGGATTTTAGGCTACTGAACTTCTTTTCAATGATCAGCCTACAGAAGGAACTCAAACTCTTAGCTGTGAACGTGCGAGTATTCAGCAAAACATGCTGAAAGAGGGCGGAATTAAATGATACGATAAATTAACTGATTACACTCATTCGAAAAGGGTATTCTTACTGAAGTCTTCTTACTCACAAAGCAAGCGGGCGCGAATAGAGTTTTGCATAGAAAGTAATCTCATTTTTTCCGCTGAGACAGAAAAGAACGGCAACGAATGGGAATCAAGACAAACCACCGGAAACTGTCAAAATTCGTATGATAGGGAAAAGGAAGGGGCGAACGAGAATAAACTGAACGTTCATTCATGACGTCATCTTGGAAAATAAGCAGACGTCTAACTCTGCTTACATCCCATCGTTTACTTTTTAACGGATAATTCAAATATTCTGTTGTTCGCGAATCTCTCGCTTGCGGCGCTCGCATCGTCAAATTTATTGATAGTAATTAAAGTTCATTTAAATTCCCTTTAATTGACGTGAATATATTAATGTTTCGAAGGAAAGCAACCAAATTTCCGGCATTAAATTAAAAAGTAATCGGATGCATATGAAAAATAGATAAATTTACTAAAAAACATAGAATAAATGAAATCGCTATAACTTTTTTTCTTATATATAATTTCAAATTAAGTCGAATGTTTTTCAAAGTTCATTATATAAGTCATAAGTGATTAAAATTTCATTACATTCGGTTCATTGTTTCCGGAGATATAACAGCTCAAAGTTGGCTATCGGATAATTATACCTTTTTCTAGAATCTTTCAAACTTCATGTAGAAAAGCCCGATCCTTCCCAAAATTGGACCACTGATACAAAAGTGAAAATTTTACCTGTCCCATTAATTTGGAGTATCCCCTGTACATGACTAACTAAAGGTTATACGGCATACATACATACACGCTACAGTATGCGGCAGGAAAAAATGCGAAAGTCTTTTTCAACTTCAAACCTCATTTTCGTCCATTTGACATTAACCAATCTATGTTTCAACGTTCCATGATCTATAATAGGCTAGTTTTCTGAAAAGTTAATTAAAAAATTTCCCATTTTGGTTACTAACCTTTACAGGGCGGCGCCTGATGATGAAGACAACCAGAATTTTCAAACCGCAGAAAATCGCACAGGTCGCTAAATTTCGCATCTGATAAAACAAAATTTTTGTTTTTCTCTACAATATCATCAAATATATGTACTTATTTCATCTGGTATGTGAAACTACATGGCTCTGGATCAGTGTGGTCTGGTTGTTCATCGAATTTGAGCTAATTTTGTTACTGTTAAAGTCATTTTGTTTAATGACCATTGGGCGCGCAGTTTATTGATATCCGCTTATTAGGCCTACATTATCACATGTTAAACATCAAATGTGTTCATTTTTATTTTTCAGTGCTAGAATATAGACATTGACTGATACACTGTCATGAAAAAATAGTCATATATATCCCATATTTAGCGTGTAATAGTGCCTTGAACTTTTCGCATTTTTTCCTGCCGCACCCTGTATAGTACACACCCGAGCAGGAATGAATAACTTCCACATAACTAGGGAATACCAACACAGCTAATCGCGTTCGGTGATTTTTACCGAAATCTCAACCGCTGAGCGTTCGGTAATGGATTTTTAACGAAATTATGTAAAAAATTAACAATTTTCGGTAAAAAGCTACCGTTTATCTGTCAAACTCTAACGAACTTCGGTAAAAGTTGCTACCTTTACTGACTTTTTCCTGTAAAACAAACTTAACGGTTGAGATTTCGGTAAAACATTACCGAAGTCGGTAATTTTTTCTAACTGTGAAAGTCAGGTATCATACCAAGACAAGGTATTGGTCGGTTGTCCAGGTATTGAAAATAACTTATTTTGGTGTTTTGTAGGTATTGATACAATATCTCAACGAGTTATTGGTTTGGTGTTAAGGACTGCTTGATGTATTATTCAATTATGGAAAAATCGCTAGTTGTAGGGAAATATCGCCGATTATTATTAAGGTATTGCCATACCTGATACCATTATTCACGCGGTTTGCACAGAATACACACCAGTTATTATTTTAGATAAATAGCCCTGCATAGCTACTGAATACTCCATTCAGGTTGTAGGTATTCGGGTTTCCATACCTGAGTTAGTTATTCTTCAGCTATTTTCTCCTGCTCGGGCAGGGTCTAAAATATTTGACCAAAACAAATCAATGGTCAAACATCTTGTTAAATTCAATACAAAATGTATCTCTTACAAAAAGTTCAATTCCCAAGCTACAATTTCTAGTCGGTCAAACTTTTGGGAGATGTTTAGAACTCCCATAGAACCTGAATCAATTTGTTGGTTTGGTTTTATTATGGTTTAAAGGGCCTCCTCTAGTCTGTGTGACCCAAACATATATCTTAGGTGGTTTAATTACTAGACAGACAATGATAATTTTTGTAAGGGTAACATATTTGCCAGACTCGTGGTGCACTTGGTAAAGCTTCGAGGTACACCAAATGCATCGCGGTGCATTATCTGAAAACCCCTGAACTGGTGAATATGGAAAACACTTACTTACTTACCTAAACTCAATGTATATCTAATGTATATTTTTCTATTTTTCTACGATTTGAGTGATATTTTATTTGAAGTTTGTAATGTATTCTAGACTCTGCAGTTTTTAAGTGTTCGAAATTCAACTTGGACAGGCTTTAGCAACTAGTCAATCGTAGCTTGAACAATGCAATGGTAATAGTGGTACGTTTGTAAATTGTTGTGAACATTTTGTCAGTTTATTTTGTATGTTATACTAAGGTTTGTACATCAGTCCCTGAAATTTAATGTGCATTTGTAGCGCTTCAAACATTTCAGGAGCGATCCAGTACAAAATACGCAAGCCGTCCCCTAACACGGACATCAAATTGTAGACGGTCTTGTGTTGTTGCTCAAATCAAGATGCCCCCTTAGGATTAGAAATTCCTAGACCAAACTCAAGCTATGTAAGCAAAAAACACTGCGAACAAAAAGGCAATCCACCAGACGAAATGCCATCACAGTATTGACTGATGGACCAAAAACAACAATGAAACCTCGTCATTCTGGGATTGAACTAAGTTATCTATTTAGATAACTGGGCACAATTTATGTTATGTGTGGCATGTTTGTGTTTTGTGCATTTGTAATGTTTCATTTCATTATTCGTATCCAAGTTCCCAGACGCGTTGTGCATTTACAAGGTTCCAATGTTGTATTCGTTACAACAGTTCTTGCAAAAGAGGAATTCCACGGAGTCATGTCAGTCGATCCTGAGCGACCATTTCAAAAATATCTGAAACTTTGCACAGTTTTTCAATTTCATATAAATCGCCATTTTTTGATATTAAACATTCATATTCACTCACGACTAACTTTTCAAAAGGGTGTATGCGAAAATAGTTCTAAAATATTCTAAAAGCTGTACAGCAAAAACGGATTGTTCGATTGTTATAAATTTTTCAGCAAAGTTAGATAACTAAATGATGATTCCTTAGAAAATATACACTGTAAAAAATTTCTTTTTCTACTTTGAAAAAATATGATATTTGTCACAAAAACTCAAATATCTCAAAACCCTATCTTTTAACCAACTTCATTTTTTTAGGGGAAATGGCCCATTATATCAGCTATCTACCATAAAATTTTGGTGATGGTAAACTGATAAACAAAAAAGTTATGACATTTCAAACATTTCACAATTTTTACATTTAGTAACAAAAAAAAATTTTTTCTGTGTAAATTATTTCGAGAATTATATTTTGATGCTGATTTTATTGTAAAGGCTACCGCCTGAATTAAACAAGTTGTTTTCATGATACTTTAGTTTGATTATTCGTAATTACTATAGTATCTATTTGAAACTTAGACGCGATCCAGTGTTGTGATCAAAAATATTGAGATTGTCATACTTTTTATTGTACGTGACTGGTGAAAAAATCCCTTGATAGTGTTGAAAAGCTGTTGATTATAAGAAAAATGGAATTGAATTTATTTTTAAGACAAAAGCTGTATAATAAAAGTTTTTTATACGCGTATACGTCTAGTTTATCCGCAAAAAAAATCCCTCTTACACACTTATTTCTGAATTGCCTGTTCGGTACTTTTTTGACGAGATTATAACAGCAGTACGATCTCGGTAGTTTCGGTAATCGATTTTACTGAGGCTCAGTAAAACAACTGTCAAAATCGTATGGAAAAGGTAAACAATGCATTTTTGCTGAACGAGTTCGGTGCTCAGCAGTTTTAATCTCGTCAAAAAATTACCGAACTCGGTAATCAAAATTAAGTGTGTAGAGAACAGACTTTATGATCGGAAGAATGCGAGTAACTTCAACAACAACAAATGCATAAGAGGTACATACCACAGACAAACAGACGAAACGCCTAGAACAATTTTAGTGAAAATTCATCGCCCAGTTCACACTATCACCACCTGGTGGAAATGTTTCACGAAACACTGCGTTGTGCAATATCGTCATCAGAAGGCGCAAAATGATCGTTGAAGGCGTGGTCAATGAAAATTTCGCCAGTGTTACGTTTGTTTGTCTGTATACATACCTGACAATGCTCACGAAAAAAAACAAAAAAATACTACCGCTATGAATATTAAAAATTGTATAGTATTTTTTTTCTTCAGCCACCAACACCAAACAAGTAAGTTAAAATTAATAAGTGATTTTGTTTATTATAATCTAACGAACAAGATGAACAGTCGCTTTCTCAAAGGTCTTCAACTCAACGCTCTCTTGTAGACCGTTTGATGAAAAAAAATGTTCAAAAGAGTTACGAAATCTCACCGAAAGCACCATAGATAAACTGAAAGAGACTGGTTATGCCCAAATGTCCACATTGTGTACAAAATTACGCATTTGCACGTCCTGCCGTCTAGAATTTGACAAACGAGCCATCTGTATATCATCGGTAAAGCAGGGCGCAGGAAGTTCGAAAACGACAACAACTGAGAAATTGCCATCAGCGACATCTGTTTAAACAATTTAATTACGCCCCTTTTCAAAAATGCCCTGTAATATTCTTCAACATCTATACCCATTTCAATATTTTTAACGTTGCAAAACACGCTTTCAACATTCATCTTGAAGAAGAGGGAAAACACTTGTCCTCAAATGTAACAGCAAATTAATGAATAAACGACTAATGCGCGGAGGGCGTGATAAAATCGGAACATTACGGTACATAGTATATTATATTATATGTATATATAATATATAATAAAAACAACTTGTTTTACTCACGCAAGGCCATTAACAATAAAATCAGCATCAAACTTCAATTTCCGGCCGAAATAATTTACACTAAAAAAAATTATTACTAAATGTGAAAACTGTGAAATGTTTGAATTGTCATAACTTTTTTGTTTATTTTCATGGTAGATTGCTAATACAATGGACCGTTTTCTCTAAAAAATTACGTTGGTAAAAAGATAGGGTTTTGAGATATTTGAGTTTTTGTGACAAAAATGATATTTTTTAATGTTAAAAAAGATTTTTTTCACAGTGTATATTTTCTTAGGAATCGCCATTTAGTTATCTAACTTTGCTGAACAATAAAATCAGCATCAAATCGCGATTCCCGGCCAAAATAATTTACACAGAAAAAATTTTTTTACTAAATGTAAAAATTGTGAAATTTTTGAAATGTTATAACTTTTTTGTTTATTAGTTTACCATCACCAAATTTTTATGGTAGATTGCTAATACAATGGACCGTTTTCCCTAAAAAATTCAAGTTGGTAAAAAGATAGGGTTTTGAGATATTTGAGTTTTTGTGACAAAAATGATGTTTTTCAATGATAAAATAGATTTTTTTTCACAGTGTATATTTTCTTAGAAATCACCATTTAGCTATCTAACTTTGCTGAAAAATTCATAACAATCGAACAATCCGTTTTTGCTGTGCATATTTTTGAATATTTTTGAACCATTTTCACATACACCCTTTTGAAAAGTTAGTCGTGGCTCTAAATAAAAATTTGATATCGAAAAATGGCGATTTAGATGGAACTGAAAAACTGTGCAAAGTTTCAGTTCAATAGAAAATCATGAATTAAAAATTTTCCTTAATTTTGATGCTGTTGCTTGGAATCGCTCAAAAACAAAAAAATGTCAAGGAAAAAAATGTGTGTATTATCTATCCTCATCCTAGAGCGCAGTTGTTCGGCAAGACTATGTTGAATGTATACGGTTTCGAATTTTGGACGAATCAATAAAAAATATCTTGATTTCCTAGGACATGAGGTGCCTGCTATACGGTATATGAATGCAATGTTGTTAATTATAATTGGCAAAGAAATTTCACAGTTTATAACTGTGAAAGTTCACTGCCCCGCCCAGGACATAAAACCTAGAAGAGGACCAGACTATTGAAATGGTATAGCGTGCAGGGGTATGTACTATTTACTGTAGAATAATGATATAATCAGTTAGTGAACCATGCGGGTACAAACAACTGGAATCAAAAAAACCTTATTTGCTGCATCAAACAAAAACATTTGATCAATTATTCAATGAAAATCCATTGTAACTTGACATCAAATATAATTATCAGTAAAAAACATCACGGCAAATATTTGTACGTCTGACAATGATAAATCAATAAAGTTCATCAGACATGTCGTTTGATAAATACAACTCGCGCTTCCATCATTGATCCGATTTCCCCTCATCAACGTGAAAAACAAACATCACTCCATCATCAGCATTCAGAGCAACGGCAGTGCATTTCCCCATTTCAGTCCACCACTTTCCGTCCAATTTCGCCCATCACCACCGCAAGTCTGGTTCGCTTTAAAACCACCGCACCACCGTCTCTCATCTCGCCTGCCTTGAACTAGGTCAAGTTCGCCGCGTCTAATTAACATCCCCAAAGTGCAGACAAGTTAATTAACATAAAATTTCATTTTCAACTCAAGCCCACCTCCGCCCCGTCGCGGCGTCGTCCTCGCCCTCCGTCGCCCCGGAAAGCGCGCAACAGTAAAAGTTTTGTCTGAAAACTGGAACAAATTTTCCCATTCATGAAACTCCGGGTTTCGGAGCGCAAGGAGCGCAGGAGGAAAGGATCGACCGGCGGTCGACAGTCGGATGACGATGAGGGTGTTCCTCTCGCGCTTCTAAGGGAGACTCCTCTTGGCTCTTGGCGCGTCCACTCATTAGCTGATGAGCAGAGTAGCAGCAGCAGCCGCCACCAGAGCAAAACACAAGCGAGCACGTATAATTATCGTCTACAGAGATGGGGAACACACCCACCAATACAGCAGCAGCAGGCTGCTGCACAGTGGTTCAAAAAAGTAAGTATTCACGCATATTGTGACTGCATGAAGAAATCTCCAAAACATCCCTGGAGGGATCCCTGAAGAAATGATAAGAGAACAACTTAAAAAAATCCTAGAGGGATTCTTGGAAGTATTTTTAAAATCAATTTTTGGAAGCATTCCCAAATGAATTCCAGGAGGAATTTTGTTGGAGTTTCTCCAGAATGTACAGGAATTCTCCTAGAAATCCTTCTGGAATACCTCTAGGAGTTTTTCCAGGGATGTCTACCGGAATTTCTGGAGGAATTTCTGAAGGAATGCTCGGAGAAATTTCCAAAAGAATTCTTGTAGGAAATGCTGCGAGAACTCCCAGATGAATTTCAGAAGAATTTCCTAGACAACCCCCTAGAAGAATTCCTAGGAGAATTCTTGGGAGCATTCATGAAGGAATTCCTGGAGGAATGTCTGTACGAGTTCCACCAGAAACTCATCCAGCAATTCTTTTGGAGCTCCTATACGAATTCCTTCAGGAATTCCTCAAGACTTGTTGGAGGTATTTCAGAAAGAATTTTTGGAGGAATTGCTAAACGAATTATTGTAGAGTGCTGGTTGAATTCCTAAACAAAAATTGTAGAGCAAATCCAAGACGAATTCCTAGAAACTTCCTGGAGGAATCCCAGAAAGAGTTTTAATGGGAATCCTTGGTGTAATTGCTAGAGAAATTCTAGCAAAAATGATTGCAAGGAACAAAACCCCAAACTAGCAGAAAAAGTAGCCAGTTTTTCCTTTTTTAGTGTAATTTAAAGAAATTGCTGAATTTATTAGAAATAGATCTATCTTCTGAGCCACTGAGCAGTGTCGTGGGTCGTCGGTCCAGTGATTAGCACGAAAAGAAAACTGAAATGAGCCATGTCTTAGCTCAATGAGTTTTGGCGGGAAACCTTTTCCAAAGAATTCTCGGAATCTTCGAGCACATTTCCAATCAAGAAAATTCCTATAATCAACTTCATTAGCAAGGCAGCAATCAAGGTGTTTCCACATTCGTCATAAATCGTGTTCAAAACCAGCAGCGCACTGCATCGCGGAAGAAAACCCAGCAAAGCAATTTTCTTCGGCAACCATTTGCCCCGGCCATGGCGGACGCCATCATCGTCTTATCGCTCAGGCACGACCACCACCACTTCCCTCGATCCACCAATACCACCAGATTGGGACTGGCACCGCCGCCACCCCCTCTTGCTAGCTCACCACCACCCACAAACCGGAAAATGGGTGCACACTACCAAAAATAAGATGGTGTTGGTTAACCAACACCAGCAGGCATCCCACACACACACGCGGTCGTGGAAATCATCCCTCTGCGCCCTTCCGGTTTCGATTCCCAGGGTGAGTATTTTCCGAGCGCTAGAAATCCAGAAGCGTGGCGGCAGCGAGGGTAAGTACCTTCAGCTCAGGGTTTATGGCTTCAGCCAACAAACAACCGTCAGTACAGTGCAGTCCAGTGGGTGATGGGGAGGAATTGTACGGCAATTGTGCGAGTTTTCTTCGGTGTCGTATTCTTCGGTTGGCACAAGCTGGCACACAGGGGTTATACACTTTCGGATGAGACGGCACTTTCCATGATGACGTTAAATGTTGGAACATGCTGGCAGGCAGGCAGGCAGGATGGCTGCTGCTGGCTGGGTTGGATAGGGGAACGCGAGGATATTGCTCGTTCGTGGAAATATGCTCGATTTTTATGAGCGTGGATTAGATGTGTGGTATGTACGTGATGAAAAACGAAATTCTCGGAAGTTTTCGAGGAAATGTTCCAACTACTTGCAAGGGACGAAAAAATGATGCTTTTCGTTCAAAAATTATAAATACTAAAGAGAACAGTTATACTTCGGCAAAACTCTTTAGAGAATAGTAAAACAAATTCAAGTCAGAATACCATCACTTATATTATGCTCCCCAAACCATCCTATTTTACAACACACTAATAGCACCGAAAGATTATGTTCTTCTAAATTAACAGGCGTTTCCTTAAATTCCCCCAAAAGTTATCAAGCGATTAACTTAGAAATTAATTTCAGAGCTCTTGTATTCTACTTTGCTTGGAAATTTCGAAATTGTTGCATGGATTCCTTTCAAAAATTCTTTTGGGAGATTGAACCACAGATTGTCAAAGAACTCCCTCAGAGGATCCTCCAGAAATTTCTCTAAGAATTCCTCTAGAGAAACTTCGCTAGGGGTTTTCAGACATTGCTCCATAGATTCTTTCGGAATCTGTACGAGAATTCTTTAAAGAAAAAACCCAGATTAATCCACCAAGTGGTGATAGTGCCTTTCTCGTCGAACATGTACTAATGATCTTTCCTTGGTTGGGATACGACTGGGATGATTTTGCTTCAGAATGTTGACTTTGCAGTCTTTTGGGGGAATCGAAAACACTAGTTTATGATTTTTTCTGACGTTTTGGTCCGTGGCCGTAGCGTGGCTCAAAATACCACACTGAAATAAATTTTGTTGTCATTACTACCGAATCCATGGTAAAATTAAGAACTGCACCAACGATTTTCAACCGAATGCATAATTCTGTTAATTATACTGAAACATTGTCAATATTACCATGCGTGCGGTACCATTGACTGAAAACATTGTTGATGCTACTATTTTGGCATTGTTATTTTGACCACTTTTATCTGAGACGCCCAACATTCAAGTCGACGTGGTCAAAATAACAATGCCAAAATAGTAGCATCAAGAATGTTTTCAGTCAATGGTACCCAGTGGCGTAGCAAGGGGGGGGGGGCGGAGGGTGCGCCCAGCCAGCAATTTGGTGTCTATATTGAAAATGCAACTGAAATAGTCACACATATATAGCACCAAAGAAATCGTATTCAATGCACGAAACAGGCATATACATACTAAAGTGGAGGCCATATCGAAACATATATACGATTACTGCGATTCCATCCAACATGATTCACGATTCCTCGAAAAATTTCTACGATTTCGCCGATTTTATCCATCTAAATATACGATTATGCATCATCTTATTACGATTGAGTGTACCAATATACGACTCTAGATTTTCAAATAAAAAAAAACAATTGGTTTTCAGTGGGAATCGAACTTAGGTCCTTTGCTTGAGAACTGCGCGTTATCTCTATTGGCTATATTGCCAAGTTGGAAGTTGAGAGTTCAAAGTGAATGGGATGAAACGAATAAAAATTAGCATGATACAGTGCGAGACTTGTGGTGGGAGCGTTGTTGTTCTGCATTGAGTGGCACCAAAAGTGGTGCCGTGCAAGAAGCCCGGTATTCACATCGTTGTTGGAATCTATACATCACTTATTGTAAGTCATCTGATAGTATGAAAACCTATATATTTGGTTGAAATTATTGCTACCATGGTTGGAATATGCCAACAACAACAAAAATACAAATTTGTGATGAATACTATTTTTTCTCTTTCTCCATCATACAAATATGTAAATAAAACCATTTACGATTTCCGAGATTAAGATTGGACTATTGAAAGTGCAGTATCAATCGTATGCGACTGTAAAAATGAATATACGATTTCTACAATTTCGTTCACTTCGTATACGTCGCAAACGATCAATATACAATATTCTGAACGTTGTATTCGATTGCACCGATTTTGATCATACCTCTAGGAAGGTAGATCGATTTAGCAGATTTATATACGATGAAAAGCAACAATTTACACGATTCAAAAAAGCCACATATACGATGCTACCGAACTTGAAGCTCGACACTCAGAACGTATGATTTTTTTACGATTCTATCCGATTCTGTGCGATCCTACCGATAGCATCTAGCACCTTTTATGATCGGAGACGACTATATGAAACGAAATCGTAATTGAAATTTCATTTGGCATAAAATTCGATTTTATTGTCAACTAATATACATATTATTATGCAATTCTGATTCAATATATGAAAATATACGATTTTTCCACACAATGATTTACGATATGTGGTTGGCTGGGCGGTCCGCACCGGGCCCCCGAATTCAGGGGGCCTCCAAATCAGGGCAGGTTATAAACCTTTCCTGATTTGAGGCCCCCTGAATTCGGGGGCCCAGTTTGAATAAAGTTCTGTGATTAGGCGAAAGATTCCTTCAAGTATAAGTTCAATACTTGCCAATCTGCTGATAGGTACAGTATGACCCATAAAAAAATGCGACAGTTTTCAAAGTCATCGTTCCCCTACTTCAAACTGATTAACCTCGCATGTATCTATTGGATAGTATAGTAGAGCCACTAATCTTATAATGGCAAAGGAACATAGACTGATTCCATGCAAATACCTTTGGAAATATAACGTTGAACATATGGATGTCGAAATCGTCCACGCGCCAGAGGCCGGTTTTTAAGGATATAATTTTCTTTCAATTGCTTTCAATCACATTCAATCAAATTTTATTTTCAAAATAGTACTTTTATGGCTGGATAAGGTCTTCAGGAGTTGGTTGGTTCATCGGACAAGCACGAAAAAAATATTAACTTATAAATTAAGAGACATTTTGTGAAAATTGAATTATTTGACAAATGATAATTTTTAGAAAATATTATGTTTTAAGCATGAAATTGTTTTTAAGTACATAGTATTTGTACCTATCATAAAGGTAGGTATATATGCCTTCATCGACAAAAAAATGTTTTGAAAAATGTTCCAACAGTGTTAAGATTTTTATTAATTAATCTTAAATACGGCCATACCTGAATGGATCTTGTGAGATTTTCTAAAAAAATTTGAATGAATTTCCGAAGAAATCCATGTAAAAATGTCTGTAGGAATTTTTGTATAAATTGCCAAAGAAATCCTTGAAGAATCGCCTAGATGAATTCTAAGATGTGTTAGGGAAGAATCATTGGGTTGATTTTGGAGGCATATTTGATGATGATCTTGAAAGATTACTACAGTACTATGAAGTAGTTCTAGAAGTACTAGGAGTACTATGAGTATTTACTTAAAGGATTCATGAAGAAATTTTGCTAGCAAAGGGATTTTTGGAAGAACTACTTATGAAACGCCTAGATAATTATTCTAAGAAACCAATGTCGGAAACATCAAAGAATTCTAAATTCTTTGGTGCAAATAAAAAAAAAATCTTCAAAACAATTCCTGATATATTTCCTTGGAGGAATTTCTGTAAGACCCCCTGAGGAAGATGATGATTAACCTGTGCTTGTTAGGGGAATATCTGTAAGTAAAAAGAAAATCGCGTTAAGTACTGTTCCTTTGAATTCCACTAGGAATTTGCATCCTTTGACAGATACGTATTTCGACTTCAACTGTAAGGTCGTCTTCAGTGTCGAGTCAAGTACAAGACACTGAAGACGACCTTACAGTTGAAGTCGAAATACGTATCTGTCAAAGGATGCAAATTCTTAGTGGAATTCAAAGGAACAGTACTTAACGCGATTTTCTTTTTACTTCCCTTGAGGAAGTTTGTGCAGGAATTCTTTGGGGATGAATGTGTTCATCCTTTGAGAAATCCATGAACGAATCTTTATACGTAACTTGAAAAAAATGCTTGGAAAAAGATTGAATCTTTACTAAAATTTCTTAAAAGATTCTTGAAAGAATTGTGAAAGAGGACTTGAAAACATTGCCTAAGAAATCTTTGGATGATTTCCTACAGCAATTGCTAGAGGAATTTCTGAGGAAATCCCTGCAGGTAAGACTAAAGAAATCTTGAACAAATTCTTAAGAAATCCTTGAGAGGACTTCAAGAAAAATCGTATAGGGCAGTGCAAAAAGAACACTTGAAGAAATTTCTAAAAAATCATGAAGGAATTCCTAAAGTATTCCTCTGAAAAAATGTTGAAGAGAACATGTGGAGTAGCTCGAAAGGAATCGTTTGTGGAAATCTTTAAGAAACTCTTTATGCAGTTCTTAATATAATACATAATACTAAAGAAATTCCTTCAGCATTGAAGGAGAAGTTTGCTAAGGAATCGCTGTAGCAACTTTCGAAGGAAGTCTTGGAAGAATTTGTAATGAAGTCCTTGAAGTATTTCCGAGATGAATCGTAAAAGATATCCCAGAAAGAGTTCTTGGAACTCCGGACATGGAAAAAAAATGCTTGATGAAATCGTTAGAAACATTTCTTAGAAGTTTCGTGAAGTAAACCCGGGCACAACTGGTGTTATCGCTAAAAAAAACTTTGAAGGTATCAATAGAAAAAAATCTGATAAAAATCACGGAAGAATTCCTAAAGGATTCATTGAGGAATTCCAGTAGAATTTCTTGGAGGAAATCCTGTGAGAACTTTTGCATCATTTACAATAATTTCTGAAGTGTTCGGATTTTTTTTTGTATCTTTTTCAGTAATTTATTCGGAAACCCTTGTACAAATTCGTTAAGGAATATCTTTAAACATTAATTTGGAAATCCATTCGGCAATTGTTCTGAAAATTTTCTTTGGCGATACTTTTGATTAATTGTTAGGCAATTCCTTTGGAAACTTCTTCAACTAATTATCGGTAATACTACAAAATTGGCTTCAGATTTTTATTTTCACGGAAATTTCGTTGGAAATTCCGTCTGCAACTTTTCACTGATTTTTTTTTTTGACAATTCATTTGAGAAAACCTCTGGTAATTACTTTCGAAATAACTTCAACATCTTTGTTAAAACTTCAATGCCAATGATTGGGTAATTCATTTGGCATTTTTCTGGTAATTCATTCGGCGAATTTTCTGTGAGTTACCTGAAAAAAAAATTGAATATTTTTTGGTGGAGTATAAATTCTTGGGAAATGCTTTGATTGGATTTGATCCAAATATTCCCATAAAATTATTCTTGGGGTTTTCTTTGCAAATGTTTTTGAAAACTATTTCGGCACTTCCTTCGAAATCTGGTTCGAAAACTCTTTTGGATTTTACTCGTCAATAATATTCGAAGTTGAATTAGGTTATTATTTTAGAAAATATCTTTGACATAACTTATTGAAATTCTTTGGGCAATTGCTTTAGAAATTTATCAGTCCATTTGCCAATTTCTTTCAATAGTTTAATAGTCGAAATTGATTCGACAGGTACTTTGAAAATTATTTGGCCAATTCGTTTGTAAATTTTAGTGACAACAAAGCTTCTATGGTAATTCCTCTGCGAATCACTTCTGATAATTATTCATGGAATTCCATTTGTTGTTACTTTTGAAGTTCTATGAGATACACTTTTGCAAATAAAAAAAAAACAAGGATTTACAACGGAACGACCGAGAAAATCTCAAGAGAATTACCAAAAGAATTTCCAAAAAATAAATTGATTACAAGAAGAGATCACAAACAATTTCCTAAAATTGTATGAAGAAATTCCAATAGAATTTCTGGGGGAATTTCCGTGAGAATCAAAAGAATTCTTATATTTTTATATTTTTTAATTTAAGTTTCTAAAGTATTCATTGGAGGAATTAATGAATCCTTGAATAGGCTTATTAGAGGAATTTCTAAAAAAAAAATCTAGCAAAAACACTCAATGCATCCTCTGGAGGAACTCCAATAGAATTTCCTGGTCGAATTTGTGTAAGAATCTCCAGAAAACTCTTGCAGCAGTAATTAAATAAATACATAAAGAAATCCTTGCATGAAAGGATCCCAAAAGATTTCTTGTACAAAATTATTTATAAAATACCTGGGAAAATCAGTTTAAAAATGAATGAATGAAATCAATTGAAGAAATTCTGAGAGATTACTTGAATAAAATCTGATCGAATCTTTGCGGAAATCGCAAGAGAATTTATTGGATAAACTACTAAAGAAATCTCTGTAAAAATTCCTGAACGAAGTTTGGGAGCAATTTCTTAAAGCTTCTTTGAAGAAATTCCTTTAGAATTTTGAGTAACCACAAAAGAAATCCTAAATCGATTCCTGGAAAAATGCCAAAAGTAATATTTGGTAGAAGCTTTGAAGATGTTATTAAAAAAAATAAGCAAGGAAAATCTGACAGAATCTTGTGATAATTTCCAACAGATTTTTTTGAAGAAATATTTAAAAAGTCCTTGAAAAAATACCCGTATGAATTCTTGAATCGATTCCTGAAAAATTCCCGATGGATATCCTCTATGAATTCCTAGCCTTGCATTAATCACATAAATGATGCTTCTAGACATTCTCAAGTATTCCTGTAGAAAGTAGAAAAATAGTCTTAGCAGGAGAAGTTATTTGTTTTGATAAGATAGGGTATCTGTTACTTTACCATTTAAGCATATACGCTCCAAATTTCATCCCCTCAAAACAAAGGAATGAAGGGCTTTTATTCTGTTTCTTTTTTTTTTTATATTTGTTAGAAGTGAGCACGGATTACATAAGAAATAACGTAATAATTCTGGAGGAATCAATCCTAAATTCTGGAGAAATTCTTGACCGAGATGCGTGATGGAAACTTAGAATGATTTTTCGAAAGGTTATTTGGAAGAATTTTGAAGGAGTCTTATCAAAAATCGGCATTGAATTGTTTTGAAAAGTGCACAGAGGAATACTAGCAAAAATTCCTGAAGGAACTCTTGAGAAAACTCCTAGAGGATATTGAAAAATTTGTTACAGGAAGTCCAGAAGGATTTCTCGAAAGAATTCCTACAGAACTCCTACAGAAGTCCATCTATGGGAATTTCTTGGAGAAATTCTAGGATGAATCTCTTAGTAAAACCTTAGAGAAACTTCTTGAAGAATCCTTGCAGATTTTCTTGTAGCTTTGGTTGGATTTCTGAAGTTATCCTAGGAAATAATTCTTAAGAAATCTTAAAAAGGACGCCAAGAGAAGTTATGAATGTTGAGGAAATTCCAATTTTATTTATTGGAGATATATCTGAAAGAGTTATTTGACGGAATATTTGAGAAATACTTGAAGAATCTATGGAGAAATACTTGACTTCCGTGGAAAATCACCAATGGAATATTTAGAAGATTCCCTGAAAGAAAGAGAAGAATGTTTAAAGTAATTCTAGAAGGGCTTCTCTTCCTCCGACGCAATCCCGGTGTAATTTCTTGGAAGAATATCTGGTTCTGAATGAATCATTGGTAATGTTTTTGTAGTATTTTCTTCTGGATTTTTTCAAGAATTATTTAGATGATCTTCTAGATGAATCCTCAGAGATATAATTGATAGATTCCTGAACTAATATTTCGAGAAATACTTGATGAAGCCTTTTGCAAGAATCTTTTGAATTACTCTGTAGTACTTTTTAAAACATTCCTGAATGACTGAGGTGAACCAGCCAAGGGCTGAAAGCTTATAAAAGCTTATAAAGCTTATAATAATAATAATAACATTCCTGAAGGAGTGCTTTCAGAGGAATGCTGAATAACAATCTTGCATTTACAACTTGAAAGATTCTTGAAGACAAATTATTCTTCAAGAACGATTTCTTAAAGAAAAAAGTAAAGCAATCTTTGAAAGGGTTTATAAAGGATTATTTGGTGCAATTCCTAAATAAATTGTTAAAAACATTTTCGGCATAATTCCAATAAAAAAAATATTGCGCTCCCGAAAAAAATCATAAAGGAATACATAAAATAAGATAAGATAGATAACCTTATATTGGTCACCACTGCCAGCTATAGTGATGCTGAGTACAAAAAGCGAGATTTTTTCAACGTTTTGTACAAAATACAACAGTGCAATCATTCGACAGTTAAATGTATTGACCAATCCAAATTCCTGTGTGGTAGTGGTTTGTGTTCATATTTTCCGTGTTAATCTATCTGTAAGAACTTTGGAAACATCTTTTGTTCTCACGTATATGGATAGGCTTGCGTGAGACATTTTTTGGACAACTCAATCATTGTAAAATATGTACATATTATGTAATTTTCATAAGGGCCTACCAATTTGTTTCCGCCCCGGGCCCCCAAATTCCTAGCTACGCCACTGATGGTACCGCACGCATGGTAATATTGACAATGTTTCAGTATAATTAACAGAATGTTTTATTCGGTTGAAAATCGTTGGTGCAGTTCTTAATTTTACCATGGATTCGGTAGTAAATACAACAAAATTTATTTCAGTGCACATGTCAAAAAGTTCGATGGGCTTCCTTCTTATTTCGTTCTATATAACACCACGATGCTCTGGTCAAATTTTCAGCTCAATCCATTAACATTTGGGCGGTGTTACACTCATTTGAAGTTTGTATGGAAGTTTATATGGGAAAACATCGTTTTTTGCATTTTTCTCGTGAGGGGCACTATATTTTCCTAAATCAGCACTATATTTTCCTATATAGAACTATAGCCTTACATGTGCCAAAAATTTTTGTCAAAAACCAAAAATCATCCGAAGCTTCTGAGAAAAGATAATAGACTGTAGACCATATGGTGATGCTTAATCTTTAACATGTAAAGGAATAGCAATAGCAATAAAATCTCATTGAATGGGCATGTATTGTCGGGGGTAAAGCTTTTTTTTAACAAGTATCTGATCACGTTGCGGTCTACGACAAAGCAATGTGTTTTAGGCGATATTTCTATTGAATCGATCTGTAACGCTACCGGTTCAGATATGGTCTAAGAATGTTTTCCTGCCTACTGATCATCAGGTTATCGAAAAAGCCGCTGTTTTATGTGTCGCATGCATGGGTTTGGTTCACTTTCGCATTTGGCCACTTCCGGTGGGACACTCGGAATCGGTTCCGGAACACTACCGGTTCAGATGTGGTCTGAGACTATTTTCCTGCTTACCGTTCATCAGGTTATCGAAAATGCCGCAGTTCGATGTGTGGAATGCATGGGTTTGTAGCGTCTGGTACCTTCCTTGGGTACCGATCCGGAACACCTAAATGGCCCTAACTTCGGAACGGCTGGACCGTTCTGAACCATTTTCAATAGGAAACAATGAGACAATATTCCGCGTCGATTAAAACCAAGAGCGATGAAATCGGATAATATTTACTATCCAAAAGTGAGGTGACATTGTTGTACACATACACACATACACACGCACAGCCACACATACATATACACACACATAGAGATCATCTCAAATCATCGAGCTGTTTAGATTGGTATATAAAACTTGACCCTCCGGGGGTTCTATCAAGATTTCATTGTTGGAGTGAACATATTGCCTTTCGGTACACCTTGGCAAAAAGGCATCCATTGATTCTATAGAAACACTTTTAGTGATTCCTTCAGCGTATCACAATTGTCAGATTTCCACTAGAAATTCTTTCCTCGTAAATCTGGTTCGTGAACCACTGCGCAGTGGTATCTTCTGAGTATTTTCCACAGATTCCTTCAGAAATTCGCAAAAGTATTGTGTGGAACCATATGGGCAGGAGTACCTATTTTGGACACTTGCTGCTATAACTCAGTCAGTTTCAAACTGATTGACTTGAATTCTTGCACTTGGCTAGATACTGTGCGTATTTTATCGTGTCTCAAAAATCAAGTCAATTGGTTCAAAATTGACTGAGTTACAACAGCAAGTGCCCAAAATAGGTGCTCCTGCCCAAATGGTCCCAGACCCTATATATGCAAAACTCCCCCAGAGATTTGTTCAGTAGTTGCTCTTGAGGTTCAATATTCTCGCAGGCCCCTAGCAGTGATTCGAGCAGGAATTCCTGTAGGAGTTCATATAGACATTCTTCAGAATTTGCTCCACAGCTTCCTCCTTGTATTTCCTTAGATATTTTGTCACCATGTTCTCTAAGCAAAACTTTCAGAATTTATCCACGGAGTTGAGGAAATTATTCATAAATATTTCCCATATTCAATTAACTTTTGTAGAAATGCCACCAAGGGTTTTTCGAGTAGTTTCATCAGGTATTTCTTCAAAAAAATTTCCAAAAAATCCTCCGGGATTTTTTCAAGAAATTTCCAGATATTTTGATATTCCGCTAGAGATTCATTAAGGAGTTCCCACAAAGATTTCTACTGAAGATTTGTTCTGATATTTCATTTGGGAATATTTCTGCTCGGATTCCTTCTGAAACTCTTTCAGGGACTTCTTCAAGAATATCCCCAGAGACTTTTATATAATATTAGGGACTGCTGCATATATTCCTCCAGGGATATTATTATACTAAAGCTGAGAAATAGGTTTCTTCCCAGTCGTGACTTTACGCCAACAAGTACAAGAAGGAATAACCGAGAAAGGTTTCAAAAGAGTTGGTGAAGATATTTCCAAAGAAATTACCGTAATGACGTAGAATTTTAGGGGGGAGGGGGGTCCCATGAATTGCTGCAAGCCATGTATGTTGAAAATTGGGCAAAAAATGCTACTTTGTTTATGGATGACCCCTTACCGAATGATTTTTTTGAAGAAATCCCATATCAAAAGCTCAACGGAATTTGCCAGAGGACTTACCAACGGAATTGCAAAAAAAAAAAAATGCGGAAGTAATTTCCAGAGAAATTGCTGACGGGTTTTTCAATGGAATAGCTGATGAAGTTTCGATAGAATTTTCGGATTCCCTAATGTAACAACCAAATCATTTATGGATTGATTTGGCTGTTACGTTGGCAAATGGAATTTTCAATGAAATTTCCAAATTCATTCATGGAATTTTAAGAAATGTGCATTTCTTAAAGAAATTTTTAAAAGAGTTCCACAGAAGTTGCTAAAAGATGGCAATGCTGAAAAATTCACGAGGTAGTTGTCTGAAGAATTGTCACAGAATTTGCAGAGGGAATATATAAAAACATTGCCGAACGAGTTTTCAAAGGAGTTATCGAGAACTTCCTTAAATAAATTGTCGGAGGAATTCCCAACAGAATTAATTTGAACAGATTATAAAACGAGCGGTTGATTTAGTTGAAAAAAGACTGCGAAGCCGAAAAACTAGAACTGATTTGGAAATTTTCAATGAAATTGCCAAAGTAATCCAGAAGAAATTTCTGAATAAATTTTTATAGGTGCTTTCAGACTAAGGTCTACGAGAGGAGAGGGAGGTTTGAACTTCGCAAAATTTGGCATATGTGGTTTATGAACAGGCCCTATCGAAGGCGTTTCAATGCATCCTAGCGTTTCAGAACATTTAAAAGGTGATTCAGAAGATTGCACGGGGTTTTGCAGGTTCTCTGATGAGCTTCACGGGAAATTCAGGAGATTTTAAGGCGTTTCAAGGCGTCTCCATGCGTTTCAGTCAAGTCAAGGGGTTCTTTTAACCATCATAAAACTAAACAACGGTTCTCAAAACCTCTACAAGACTAATTGATTATCAAAATGTTATTTGAGGGGTAACGCTTGTATATTCGATAACTTATGTTTGCTCAAGGGAGTTCATACAGATTCTAAAACAGACATTAATATCATGAGGCTGTTCAAGCACAAATTTAAAAGTTCAAAGTTTTTTGGGAAGATAGTCACAATCATATGACAATATATGACCAGTTAGCATTCATACATCGTATGACAGGTACGGTTATACTTTATGCCCAATAACGAAGAGATCCGGAACCAACTTTGAACTGAATTCTTAGCGTAGTCTTGTCTAATTGCCGAACTGAACCAGTTTCGTCTGTTTTGTACCTACGTTGTTTACAAGAACAATTAATTTCAATTCTAGAAGTAATACGTAAGCACATTGAAGTATATCCCTTTCGTGACGAACCAGCACAATTGTGCTGTTGAGCGGTAACAGTTTTGCATATTTTTTTCATCTGTTTATACTTTGTTTCATGTGATGGAAACTGTTTCAAAAATTCAGCCATTACTTATACTTGTTTGTATGTAAACAAGTTTTGTTTACATTGCCTGTGAAATTTACCACAACAATTGAACAAAAAGTGGGCAAAAACCGTAAAACATGAAAAATTATTATCTGTCGCATATTTCTTTTTTTCCGATTTATCTAGGTAGTCAAAGCTAGAAATCGGAAGTTAAAGAGTAGTTCTTTCAAATGAGGAAAAATAATTGTTGCTTTTTTGGGAAATCTAAGAGTTCTGGAGAGCCAAAGTTGAGCAATTTGTATGGAAATTTCACTTTTTTGCACTCCGTCCCGAAAGGGATATGCCAAGAATTGTATACGGCCTTGATTTACTTTTACCTTCAACCTACTTCAGTTGATACATATTTCCTAGATGCAGCCATAACGCACAAGTCTGTACATTTTTCTAAAAAAAAAAACAAACAATAAACTCTCAGCTGAAATATCATAATCGAAAAACACCGTAATGGCTGCATCATCACAGCCTGAATGCCATTCACCGACGACGATGGGCTTCTTGTTGATAGCTGAAACCTGTGTATTTTAAATTACATTTTAATATTTTATCACGCTGCTGCTGCCGGCTGGTAGCACAATGAATGGTAGTAGGTATGTACGTGCTTGCGTGTTGTTCGCTTGTACCATCCTAGGATTGCTCGTCTTTTGGGGCTCTCGTTAGGAACAACCTGTGGGTGTAGGTTGTCAAGTAACAACTTTTCCTTGCTTCTTGAATGTGTTTACTGGAGTTACGAACAAGTTTCTTTTCAATATATTGCGCGCAAACCCCAAAATTTTATTCCCACCTTTGAGTTTCCGCGCCGAAGACCCAGCGCCAGATTCGGCGACAAAGAGAGCTGACAGCAGTCGCCGGGCAGTTGGCAATCCTGATATTTCACGGCGGTCGCTCGTTAGTCATGGGAGTGGATTGTTGTCACGCAAATAGAGCTTTTCGCTGAAAATGCATGTGTATTGAGGTCTTGTTGACATATTTTCTGCTGTGTTAGTGTGAAATTCAGTGATTTCCTGTATCGCGTAAGCCTTCGCTGGAAGGAAACGTCATGTTGCTCAGCGAAGAAAGGAAAATTTTCAGTGAAAAAAGCAATATTGAATCGTGGGCTAAATCATTTTGATAGTCAATGGATCTATAGGCTTTACCAGTTTTTTGAACTAACTTCAAGTTTGAGTGAATTTTGTTTCTTTACAAAAGTAACCAGTTAATCATTACACTCAATAATACAGCACCCCCAATCAAATAATACTGTGTCATGCAATTTTGGGCCAAAAAAATTTTTACTTCAGCAAAACTTTTTTGGGAAACTCTTTCTGCAATTGAACCATAGACTTCACCTTCTCTAGCCGTTTTCCCAGAACTGTATAAAACACTTACACCATGCCATTTTTTCCACCATGCTTTCCGTGTTCCCTCAGAACTCCCCCACCACCTCTCCCGAAAACCCTTTCCAGCAGTTGTGGAAAACTAACGAGCGTATAGTTTTCTTCCGATTATGTCTTCAAGTTGTGCCTCCAGCTTGCGCCCCCTTTACAGAATGCTCGCTCGCGTCCCGGAACGGAATGACGACAACGAGTTGTTATTTTCCAACTTAACTGCACCGTGCTCCGCCATGCTGGTCCCTGGAGCAATCTCAGCAGGACCCGGACGACTGTCTGTAAAACCGGGAGACTTGTGGAAAACGAGAGAAAAAACTTTCCCAACGTCGCCGTCGCCGTGGGTCGATGTGCCGTGAAACGGAGTAGAATGTGGCTGTTAGACCCGTGTTCTGAAAAGCTAAATTATTATTTTTAGTAAATAAATGAAACCAGAGAGTCATACTGTTTATAATATACAGAGTATGTTATTTAAGGGCCCATATAGCCGAGGCGGTAAACGCACGGGTATTCAGCATGACCATGCTGAGGGTGACGGGTTCGATTCCCGGTCGGTCCAGGATCTTTTCGTAAAGGAAATTTCCTTGACTTCCTTGGGCATAGAGTATCTTCGTGCCTGCCACACGATATACGCATGCAAAATGGTCATTGACAGAGGAAGCTCTCAGTTAATAACTGTGGAAGTGCTCATAGAACACTAAGCTGAGAAGCAGGCTTTGTCCCAGTGAGGACGTTACGCCAAGAAGAAGAAGAAGAAGTATGTTATTTATTAATTTTCCTTAAAAATGTTAGAGAAATTACCAGAAATCTTTTATAAAAACTGAACAATGTCACCCTTTTCCACGGTGTTCACAAAAACGCGCATGGTTTGTTAGCGAGAGTAAGTCACTTGATTTTATTTTCAGCAGCACTAGGGAAAAAATCGTTGGTACTGTCAAACTTTGGTTGATAAAGAAAAAAATAAACTTTCTTTTCCATTGGAAAGGAAACATGATTGCCGGAACTGGCGATTATGATGACGATGATCAGGATCAGCCATGGTGGTATAATGATTACATACCTGCTGCAGTTGTGGTTCCATTTTGTTCAAGTTGCTTCGGGGAAGTTAGGGTTACTCGAATGACTGAATGAAAGACCCACCAAAGTAATTTTGAAATATTATAATTAAGAGGAAAAGACCGACAACGAGACTCCAGCATAAACTCAAGTGATTTCCATCAATCTAACTCAAAAATTGTTCTCAGCTGATTGAGGGGTGTTAGCTTTCAACTCATGTGAAAAGATTCAAATTCCAAATTAAAAAAAAAAAATGGTAAATTCGAATTTCAGCTTCAACTAGCTGTAATTTATACGAGTTACTGAAGCTGAATGTTGCTAATTGGCAAATTGAGAGATGAATTTGTGCGCGTTCTGGTTGGATTTCAACCTACGACTCCGTATTCGCTAAACCGGCGCTTTAACCAACTAAGCCACAGAACTTTGGCATAGTTGGTTAAAGTGCCGGTCTACCGAATACGTAGTCGTGGGTTCAAATCCCACCAGAATGCAATTAATTACATGTTTTTCCATATGTTTCAGACATACTCCACTAACACACCCAGGTTCATTATCACCATCATGGCGACCAAGCGGACGGAGCAGAGTTATTTCATCGATTTGAAGAGATCCATCGTAACCATTTAAAATGACGTGACCTTTCTGAAGAGCCAGAAGGAGAAACTAGCACTCGTTAGTCAAAGGATTATGGTCAGGAAGCAAATCCAACCGAGCGTCACCAGGAAGGCCGAAACAGAGTACATCTCAGACACCATTATAGTAGGCCATTCTCAGCATTCAAATCTGGCTTACGAACTTTCGGAAGGCTTCCCATTGTTCCTCACCAAGGTAATGCAAGCGGAAGAATGTGAAGCAGCAAGAGACAACTACAGTGTATCAAACAATTGTCCGTACAGTAATTTTTTGGTCAAAATAATTTTTCATTCAAATGTTTATAACTTTTTTATACGTCAATCAAAAACGCTGAAATTTTGACCAATCATAAACCATATATTGCAGCTTTATTGGTAAAACTTTAAGCGAGATCGAATAAGTTTTCTGAAAGTTATAGAACTTTTACTAAAACTTATAGGATTTTTGAACACATTTTTAAAACATTATATCTCAATATGTAGTCGATGAAACTTTTTCAATCTTTTTTGTGTTACAGCTTATACCTAAGGCTTTCAAATGCAGCTTCGTTTGAGGATTTATATTCACTACAAAAAACATGAAAAATCTGTATATATTCAGAGTATTATTTGGAAATTTATCATATTTTGATCAATAAAAGTGCCAAGTGTTTTCAACTTTTTTAAACCCTCTTAATGTAATATTTTTATACAGGACCTACTAAACAACATATGAAGAGTAGGTCCTATGCATTTTTCGTTCAGTTAATGCACTTTTATTGGTAGAAAACGTTTGGCAGATTATATGTTCAAAATATGGTAATTTTTTAAATACCGTCAACTACGTAAGCAAATTTTTCATATTTTTTGTAGTGAATATAAAACCTCAAACGAAGCTACATATGAAAGCCTTAGTTATAAGCTGTAACACAAAAAATATTGAAAAAGTTTCATCGACTACATATTGAGATATAATGTTTTAAAAATGTGTTCAAAAATCTTATAAGTTTTAGTAAAAGTTCTATAACTTTCAGAAAACTTATTCGATCTCGCTCAAAATTTTACCAATAGAGCAGTAATATATGATTCATGATTGGTCAAAATTGCAGCGGTTTTGATTGACGTATAAAAAAGTTATAAACATTTGATGGAAAAATTATTTTGACAAAAAAATTGCTGTACGGACAATTGTTTGATACACTGTAAGTACACAAAAAGAAGCTGACAAATTTACGTTACAAGATCAGAGCGACGAAGGATACCCATACCACTATTCCGATGGTTCAACCTATTGAATAATTCGTAACATTAAAACAGCGATCACACGAGCAGGTTAAATCACGAGCAGGAAAAGATGGGAAAACATCCGTTTTTTTGGATCTTTTAGTAAAGAGAGAAGACAGTTCATCGTTTGAAATTTCGTTCGAAATTTACAGCAAACCCACCAATACCATGCGTGCAATGCGTGCCATCCACTATTCGTCGAATCATTCTTTCCAACATAAGATGGCAGCTTTTCACGACATGGTTCATCGAATGCAGATTCTTCCTCTTAACGATAACGGGAAAGATAAGGAACCGACTCTTATAGGGATTCCTACAACAGCTCCTCCAGGGATTAGTCCAGGAATTCCTTCTAAGATTACTCCAGGAGTTTTTTTTTCTGGTATACCTTCAGAAGTTCCTTTAAAGATTCTTCCAACAATTGCACCTGCAAGACTTTCAGAGATTTTGCAGAAGGAAACAGGAATACCTCAAGGAATAACATTGAGGATTTATCCAGATAGCCCTTCAAGAATTCCTATAGGAATTCCTTCTGGGAAGATGAGTTCTGTCAAGTTTTCTTTAGGAATATAATCAGGCATACCTCCAGGATTTAATTGACGGATCTCTGATAGACTTCTTACAAGATTTTTCAGGGAATCCTCCAGGATTCGCTTCTGAACTTACATCTGAAATTATTCCAGGGATTGCTCCCGGAAATCCTTTGGGAATTCATCCTGGAAATCTGGAACTCTTCGAGGATTCCTCCGCCTAGATTTTCACCTGGATTTTTTTTTGTCTGTATTAGCGAGATTTTTAACCCTAGGCTTGTTCATCTCGGGACCCACGCTTTACTTCCCTTCCGAAGGAAGAACCCACACTTTATGAGTATGTCGAGAGTGGGATTCGATCCCAGATCCTCGGCGTGATAGTCTTGGGTTCTAACCACCACACCAGGTCCGCTCCACTTCACCTGGAAATTATTTTATGACTCCTTCTGGAATTCCTTTTTTTATTCCTCCCGGAATTCCTTCTGGAATTCCTCCTGGGAATACTTCGGGGACTCTTCCTAGACATCCTTAGAGGATTCCTCCTGCTAATCCTTTGGGGATTCCTCCAGGAAATCCTACCGGGGTTTCTTCTGGAAATCCTTCGGAGATTCCTGCTGGAACTTCTTCGGAGATTCCTCCTGATAATCCTTCGAGGATTCTTGCTGGAAATCCTTCGAGAATTCATCCTGGAAATCCTTCGGGAATCTCTCCTGGGATTCCTCCTAGAATTGCTTCGGGAATTCTTTCAGGAATTTCTCAAGGAATTCCTTCGAGAATTCCGTCCTGAAGCTAGTTCCTTCCTTGAATTCATTCGGGAGTCCTTCCTGGAATTCCTTCGAGAATTCCTCCAACGAATACTTCGGAAATTCCTCTTGGAGCTCCTTCGGGAATTCCTTCCTGGAATGCTTTCAAGAATGCCTCCTGGTAATCCTTCGGCAATTCCTCTTGCAATTTTTCCATAGATTTAGTTTAACAATTCTTCGGGAATCCCTCCTAGAATTTCTTCGGGAATTTCTCCTGTAGCTACTTCGGGAATCCCTTCTGAAATTCCTTCGAGAATTCCTCGAGGGATTGCTTCTTGAATTGTTTCGGAAATTTCTTCTGGAATTCCTTCGGGAATCCCTTCTAGAATTCCTTCAAAAACTGCTCCTGTAGCTCCTTCGGGAATTCCTCTTGAAATTCTTTCGGAGATTGCTCCTGATAATCCTTCGAGAATTCATCCTGGAATTCCTTCGAGAATTCCTCCTAGAAATCCTTCGGAAATCCGTCCTGGGATTCCTCCTAGAATTGCTGCGGGGATTCCTCTTGGATTTTTTTCGGGAATTTCTCCGGGTATTCCTACGGGAATCCCTTCTAGAATTCCTTCGGGAATTCCTCCTGGAATTCTTTGGGGAATTCCTGTCGAAATTCCTTTGGCAATCCCTCTATCAGGAATTCATCCTGGAATTCTTTCGAGAATTGCCTTTCCTGGAATTCCTTCTGGAATAACTCCTGGAAATACGTCGGGGACTCCTCCTAGAAATCCTTCGAAGATTCATACTGGAATTCCTTCTGGAATCCCTCCGGGAAATCCTTCGGGAATTCCTCCTGCAATTCCTCTTGGAATCCCTTCAGGAATTCCTTTAGGAATACCTCCTGGAATTCCTTCGGGAATCTTTCCTAGAATTCCTTCTGGAATTCTTTGTACAATTCCTTCGGGAATCACTTCTGGAATTCCTTCGGGAATCACTCTTGGAATTCCTTCGGGAATCCTTCTTGGAATTCCTTCGGGAATCCTTCTGGAATTTCTTCGATAAATCTTCCTGGAATTCCTTCGGGAATCCTTCCTGGAATTCTCCCTAGAATGACTCGTAGTAATCCATCGGCTATTCCTCCTGGAAATCTTTCAAAGATTTAGTCTGAAAATCCGTCGGGAATTCCTCCTAGACTTCCTTCGGTAATTTCTCCTGAAGCTCCTTCGGCAATCCCTCCTGAAATCCCTTCGGGGATTTCTCCAGGAAATCCTTTGAAGATTTATTCTGCAAATCCTTCGGGGATTTCTGCTGATGAAACTTCGGGGATTCCCCATGGAAATCCTTTGAGGATTCCCCATGGAATTTGAGGATTCCTCCTGGAATTCCTTTAGAGATTTCTAGTGGAAGTCCTTTAAAGATTTCTTCTGGAAATCCTTCCCAGCTTTCTTCTGAAAATTCTTCGGGGTTTCCTCCTGGAAGTCCGGGGATTACTCCAGGAAAGCCTTCGAGGATTTCTCCTTGAGCTCTGTCAGGAATTCCTCTTGAAAATACTTCGTAGATTCCTCCTGGAATCATTTTCATAATTGATGCTAGAATTCATTTGGGGATTCCTGCTGTAATTCCTACGAGGATTCCTTCTTACAGTCCTTCGGGGATTCTTCCTGGAACGCTTTCGAAGACTCTTCCAGGAATTCCTTTGGAGATTCCTGATGTAATTCCTTCGGGGAATTCTCCTGGAATTCCTTCAGCAATTCCTTATGGAATTTGTTCAGTAATTCCTCTTGGGATTCCTTAGGGAATTTCTTCTGGAACTCCTTCGGGAATTCCTTCGGAGATTCTTCCTGGCATTGCATCCGCGGTTCCTCCTGGAATCCCTTCTGGAATTTCTCTTGGAATCCCTTCTGGGATTCCTCGTGGAATCTCTTCCGGGATTTCTGTAAACTTCCGGTCAAGGATTTCTCTTTGGATCTCTCTAGGAGAAATTCTTGATTCTTCAGGTGTTCTGGCAGAAGTTTTCTCAGGGATTTATTCTGCAATTCCTGCAGGGATTAATCCAGGTGTTCCTTCAGGGATTCCTCCACGAGTTCTTTCAGAGATTCCTCCAGACAAGATTCGTTCCTTTGCTGGCCAGGCGCCCCTTCGCCTTTGCCAGAGAATGCACACAACCTTTTCTTTTTCGCCCTTTCTGTGCACGGTCCTGCATCCAGGAGTTCCTTCAGAGATTCCTCCGGCAGTTCCTTTGGGTATTTCTCCTGGAATTCCTTCGGGTATTTCTAAGTCCAAATAGCGAAACCTTGTTATCAAATTTGGTAGCTTTTGAAACTTCTAAGAAAACAGAACAAAAACGGTATCAAAATCGATACTTTATGGCCCTTCAATAGCAATGGATTGATTTGACACGCACCACACTAAGGATACGGATAATGTCATCTTAGTCATGAAAAGCTCACACTACAAATTCCCCAGCTAACACAACGTCTTATATGATGTTACATAGGATGCTAAAGTGGAGGCCATATGCGTACATGCTTCCATTTACCTGCGTGTAAAGTGTACGTATATCGCCTCCACTTTTGCATCCTATGCAACATCATATACGATCGTATGTTTGCTGGGTTTAGGCTCCTCGTGTTTTCGCTCGCTCTATCGCGGCTTTGTCGTTCGTTCGCTTCTCTATCTTCCTCCAGGTGTCATCTGTGTTCCACTGCTTTCTCTGGGTTCGTAGCTCACGCAAATTATTCTCGCCAGTGGCATTGAAGGGCATGCTTGATGGTGCGCTTCACTGATCTGCTACGCTTCCACCGGGAGGACAACAATATCCGCTGCACGGTTCTCCAGCTCCTTGACGAAGGATTGTTTTCACCGCAGCGTCTTCCAGTCGGCGTGTGTTGAGCCGGTGCCCGATTTTCCTCTCTGTCAAAGAATCTCGCAATGTGCAGTCGGATCTCGCCGATTGAGAGATGATAATAGGATGCAATGTCTGCGCTTCGCACTGCTCCGTACATCAAGAAGGCTCCGTCTCCATTTTCGGCTGATGCAGATGTGGTCGGTTTGATTTTCCGCAAAACCCTCGCGTTAAACTCATCTCACTTTGTGCACTGGTCGATGGGAAAAGAGCGATTCTTCAATCACCATGTCATGGATGCCACAAAACTCTGCAAACAGCACAGCGTTCTTGATCATTTCTCCGAGACTTTGGCGTCCCATGACGTGTTCATAGTCCAAGTTATCGGAACCAACCTTTGTGTTGAATCGCCCATGAAGATGATATCAAGATCCTTGCCCATGACAGCATTCCGTTGACTATAAAAGTTCTCTTTGTCTTGCAATTCGGCAGCATCGGTTGGCGCGTAACATTGCATAATGGTATGGTTTCGAACCCGTGTTCTGAATCTGGCTACAATCATCCTCTCATTAACAGGTTCCTATCGTGAGCGATGAGCAGGAAACCAACTCCACGCTGAATTTGATCCGACGCCAATCTGTGTTCTCCAAAATACGGCCAACGGACTTCGGCATGCCTCATTGGCCAGTTATGCCGGTTAACCCTGCTGGTCTAGAGTCAGTACATTCCAAGTTCCAATTCTTGTCCGTTGTTTTACGCTAAAAGTCATTTCGAGAACAGCAGGTTGCCAGTCTAAGGTCCCCATCCATCGTGGTGGGGATGTCACTTTGAGTATAGCTTCCGGTGGAGGAGCATTTCAAACTCAGCCGCTGGATGCCACTACAGATGCTGCTTGAGCCGCACCTCCTTGGTGAACAGATTCTCGGGACGTACCTCCTCAATCTACCTGAAGTCGGAAGGATAACAGTGCCCAGGCTGCACTACCAGCTAATCATACATCTCTTAGCTGGCGGTCTTTGCAATCGCTTGACCCGTGGAAGAATGAGGTAGGAACTTGTGAGGACCAGGACTACGTTGGACACCCTCCTTATTGACTCATCGTTTTGCAGCCCTAATAGTTACTTGGGCGTCAAAATAACCTAAGAGTAATCAAAATTTAGCATGATTTAATGAAAAATTGCACGCCCATATTTTTCGATTTCTATCACAACAATGCGCAGCTGATCCAAAACATCAAGCACCAGCCCCACCGCCATTTGGTAATTTGTAAATTAGTTTTGTTCCCCTCCTTCTGGAGTAATTTGTTTTGAAACCAACGGAGACACTGCAGTTTTCTGGAGCACTCGACAACTCCGGAGCAGTGGCCCCGAACAGCGTCATTTACGATCTGTCAAAAGTGCTCAAACATGGATCAAAATTTTCCGTGGGACCTGTCCCGTCGTCCCTGCGCGCGGAAGACAAAGGGTATTCAATTTATAAAAAATTCAACTTATAATTGCAATATGTCAACCGCAATTACATTAGCATATTTCTCCAATAAATCAACTATTCGCAGCCATTAAAATGTGAAGCACGACCTGGCCCAAAATCACCTGTTGTTTCCCTGTCGGCCGAGCAACACTTTGCCCGCAAACTCGGTTGTACCGGTCAGAGGATTGAACTGATAACAACGACGCGACGGCGATGACCAACGAAGTCGGACACCGAGGATGAGAGGGCGGAGTTTGTGCCCCAGCCAGCCCGCAGTTGAAGGAGATAAATGAGTGCTCCGGAAATTGATGTAAATTGCACAAAATTGCCACACGGCAACCGGTTATTAGCGGAATCGATAAGAAGCTACCGAATTTCGACCGGCTGAGGGATGGAATTGCACAAACGAGGTTAATCAAATTGCTAATTTTTCGCGTTTTCGCTTTGTTCGGGAATTGGCCGTTAGTTAGCAAGGCTACGTCGTTAGGTGTTTTGAATGCATAGAATGTTAGTTGGCCATTGCGTTGTTACAAGAGACCGAGGATACCTCGAGGATGCATCTTCACGATTGTTTCGGGAAAGTTTTTTTTGTTGATATGGTAAAGTTTCAGATTTTTGTTACTTTTCAACTAAGAATCAATCATGTTTTCCCTTCATCATGACTCGAATTGACAGCAACTTCAATCTTCTGCCCGGTATCGCAACATCCATGTCCTGTCCTCGATCAATTACGGACCTCTTAACCGTAAACACCATCAACCGCCACCGCTTTTACCAACTGCTTGGGCACGTTGACGATGCTGCGGCTATGGTCCTTGACCAGAAACCAGAGCCTTATTTACTTAACCTAGTTAGTTAGCTGCCACTCAAAAATGACATCGCGGCGACGGCAATGGTGGTGGGTGGTAGAAGTACCGGACATCACCAACTTGACTCGCCGTTGTAGCTATCACCACGCGTAAAGGACACCCGTCCGTCCGTCCGTCTCTCGGCCGGCTCTGCTGGTGTGGCGAGCTGTCCTAATTTAATTTTCTCTCACTTTTCTCCATTAACTCACTGACTGTGCGTCCAGCCAGCGCAGCGCAGCGTCTTGTCGACTCTGTAACATCAAGGATCTTAGCGTCAAAAGGACGAAGAACTGCTACTGGGGCTGCCGCTGGCTGGTGCGAGGTTCAACTTTCATATTGCCTTCACCACTTCTGCTTGCTCACGCGGTCGGTGCTGCTGCTGCTGACGAAGACGTCGACGAAAACGTAAAGTGGAACGATGATAGTAGTGTAAGGCTTCCGGGCCCGGCGTCGTCGTAAGACAGACAAATTAAAACAATTTTCCAGCACGTTTTCCTACCGTTTTACTCCCTCATTTGCTAAGGAGCAAAAGTCTCGTTTTCCACAGCTGACATCAGCATCATCGTCTCGTTTGTTCGTTGGTTGTTGCCACCAGTCAGTAAGTGAAGTAGGTAGTAGACGCAAACATAAAGAAACTCTTGGATGATGGTAATGATAACGACGCACGGTGTGTTGAAACAGGATTATTATCGCACTTTCATGAACCTAAAAAATTTTTTCGTTATTAGTTAGCCTTAGCAGTATATATTGATATTCTGGAGGTTAAAAAATCTTTCATCGGGGAAAATTAAAATAAATTCGATTTTAGTAGTTTACCACTTTTCTCATATAACTATGGTATTACGCAAACCTGATGAACCCAAACTCCGCTAGAAAAAGTCCCCTTTCTAATAATAAACTTGAAACCATTTAGAGAGAAACGACTGCAAAAGTCTTTACAACGAGTTTAAATTTGTTTGGCGTACGTTTCATGTGTCCAGCCCACTACAGTCTGCCGAAAGTCATAAATCATAATAGTCTACATTCCTGCCATATGTCTGGTACATAGATATTTGTAATGGAGGAAAACACATACCGTAAACCGGGGTCAAATTGATCTTCGGGTCGAAATTGATCACACGTTTTTTGGTTAGGTTTAGCATATTTTAAGTAATTTCCTTTCAACTATCGTGCAGTTGGGAACCGATACTAAACGATATTTGCTTGGAAACTATTTGAAGTATGTTTTATCTAACGGAAAATCGTCTGATCAATTTCGACCCGGAGATCAAATTGACCCCGGTTTACGGTACTTCTCATTAGTGCGACTCATACATTTGAGGAAACACCATACACCTGTATGAGTCACATTAATGCAGCACATACCCTTCATGTGCCAATTTGCCTGAAATAGGGTTTTCCTGGGTATTAATTGCACATGTTTTGCATCTCAAACCACATCTACATGGATATTTTCCTAAAAGTGTGAGTCGACTACACTGAGTGTTCGTGACTTATTTGTAAAAGTTCTGCTTCTGATATGTTGAGGACTTTCGTCCATACAAAATCTTAAAATTTTCAAAGACTTATCTCCTTGTTACTTATAAATTGATACCTTTAGAGTTAAGTGGGCTGTTGAGTCTCAAATAACAAAAAGTTGACACAAAATACATTAGATTGGCGTTGTCATATTATGTTAATGCATTCGAAAATGGTAATTTACCTTACGGAATGAAACGCATACTTGATATATGTCAATGTGAATGACATCTTATAGTATAAGCCTAAAATATATTGGAAACATATTGTTCGCATGCATACGAAAAGCATCTGTGCGCCACCTATGTGTCATTCTGCATCAACCGATAGCACCAACCAACGCCGTTATGGCCTGCGGGAGAGAAGGTTGTCGGATCATCTCTGTCTATCCGGTCAACATTGGAATGGAGGAACCATGGTGAGATATATAAAGCCGACATGTCATCACGGTGTTTCTCTTTTTTTGCGACAACTCCGTCAGAATCGTCAATCATCAACGAAGCAGTGAACAACAACAGAAGTGAAGAAATTAAAAGTTGAAAAGTCTTGAACTGTATTAAATTAAATATTGTAGTTCAGTAAAGTACTGAATAAAATAGTGAGTAAAGTAATAGACTGAAATAAAGTGTAGTGAAATAATAAACTTACTTACCTGTGCGTCAGCCATTGGAGTATAGTGCCTGGAAGAACCTGAAAAGAATAGTGTACTTACCATGAAAGAGTAGTCCCCGTCGTGCTCTGTGGAGTGCAATTGAGCACAGAATTACGTTTCCCGTTGAGTTAATTCAACACATATAAATTTGCAAGTAATACGATGAATTTCAATTATAGAAGTCTAGTGTAGTGATTTTTTTCTATGTTCGTAGTTTTACTTTATACGACACTATGGTCTTGATAAAAACTTCATACATTATAATGGTTTCAATGTTATGATTGTATAAAATAAAGTTTCTTTTTCCCAAGTTAAATTCCTTCTTTTTGCAAAGTGTGTTTGACAACAGATTTAGTTTGGGGAGAAATGTCACTTGTCCTTACAGAGCGCGATAAAAACGAAATAAAAAGGAATAGTGATTAAAACGACTAGGGTGTCTGTACCAATTATGGCACTACCTAAGGTAAACTATTTGTACAAAAATAACGCGAAAACCAACGAATGTCACCAACATGTTGAAAGATAGTTTAGTTTACATACTTTACAGGAAAAATATAAAAACGGAGCCAAAACTACTTTTAGTATTTATTACGGCGTGTGCCAATGATAGGAACCCTGTCCCAGTTATGGCTACATTTTTTAACTTCGGTTCCTTTTCGCACTATTTGCATGCATTTCTTATGGGATTAGCCATAATTGGTGCACTATGGCGAAAAAGGGTGCAAGGGAGCCGAAATTTTAAGGAAAATGATTTATTTCTACCATAATTTGAGCAAAATGTGGACTTTAAATGAATGCTACCTTCCTTTGTGAACGTGATCTGTTGTTCAAATTTTTTTTATTGTTGATATAAATCGTTAAAGGGTGAAAATCAACTATGGCGAATAAATGGTACTATAGCCATAATTGGTACACTTACCCTAGTCATAAAACTGAAATACCACTGCACTGTACTTACAAAGTGGAAACTATCCATTAGAATTGAATTAAAAAGTCACCCGTACACTCGATACCTTCCAACCATCTTCTATGTGTTATTACTATTTGCCCAAGCAACGCACATGGTTACAAAACAGTGACGGCAGCGTATGTAAGAGTTGCGCAGTGAGTCACAGTGACTTCTGTGCAACCCTTACATACGCTGCCGTCCCTGTTTTGTAACCATGTGTGTTGCTTGGGTAGCAATCATAGTCTATCCAATGATTCGAAAATGAAGTATAAAATAACTAATAAAAGTTCTTAAAAAGTTGTATGGAAACCTCAAGTTGCGTCAATCTTGCCTCACTTTGCACATCACTGTTTGTTGTTTTTTTATATTTTATGACATTTCCAGAACATTGATGTCTTCTTAATCTAGTTCTACATTTTATTTTTTTATTTTATCTGTAAATTTTGTTAAATTTGTTCTCAGCATAAGCAACAATGAACATATTCGATATGAACCTATCTAAAACTAAGTAAAAAGAAGATAGAGTTATGGACTGTTCTTTTTCATTGCACTACGATTTTGCATTCTTTGACAGATACGTATTTCGACCTCAACTGTTAGGTCATCTTCACTGTCTCGTACTTAATCCGATATTCTTTTTACGTACATGTATTCCGCTAGCATGCCCAGGTTCATCATCATCATATCTAAAACTGTTTCAATCAAACATTGATAGATTTCACAATAAAAAAAATGATTACAAATGCTTATCTTGAAGTACGTGTATCAAGGCGTGTGCCGAAAGAATAATTAAAAGCCATTCTCTATGGCTTTATTTCTTCACCTCGGATTAACCGGTAAACCAGGCTTACCAATATAGTTAAACCTGGTTTAACGCTTTAGTCAGAATGAAGAAATCGGCCCTATGTGTCCAACATGCGAACAAAAGTATCCACAGGATATATTTTCACTGTTTAGTAAAACATCGAGCCCTGCAAAATCAGAGTACAACATACAAAAAAGTTCTTATTATATTCGAAGAGCTATCAGTATTTCTGCTAAACTAGCTCAAAACAACTAAATTTACAGTTAACATGAATGTAAAAAAATACGCGTGATTAAGTCACCATATTTGTTTAATGATTTCGCAATCGCAATCGTTACATGGTTTGGCATGTGCAACTAATACCCGCCATTTCAGGCAAATTACTACATGAAGATTATGTGCTGCAAATGCAACGAGTCACAGGTGTATGGTGTTTCCTCAAATGTATGAGTCGCACTAATGAGAAGTATTTGTTTTCCCCCATTACAAATATCTATGTACCAGACATATGGAAGGAATGTAGACTATTATGATTTATGACTTTCGACAGACTGTAGAGCGATTCCAAGCAACAGCATCAAAATTAAGGAAAATTTTTAATTCATGATTTTCTATTGAACTGAAACTTTGCACAGTTTTTCAGTTCCATCTAAATCGCCATTTTTCGATATCAAATTTTTATTTAGAGCCACGACTAACTTTTCAAAAGGGTATATGTGAAAATGGTTCAAAAATATTCAAAAATATGCACAGCAAAAACGGATTGTTCGATTGTTAAGAATTTTTAAGCAAAGTTAGATAGCTAAATGGTGATTTCTAAGAAAATATACACTGTGAAAAAAAATCTATTTTATCATTGAAAAACATCATTTTTGTCACAAAAACTCAAATATCTCAAAACCCTATCTTTTTACCAACTTGAATTTTTTAGGGAAAACGGTCCATTGTATTAGCAATCTACCATAAAAATTTGGTGATGGTAAACTAATAAACAAAAAAGTTATAACATTTCAAAAATTTCACAATTTTTACATTTAGTAAAAAAAATTTTTCTGTGTAAATTATTTCGGCCGGGAATCGCGATTTGATGCTGATTTTATTGTTCAGCAAAGTTAGATAACTAAATGGCGATTCCTAAGAAAATATACACTGTGAAAAAAATCTTTTTTAACATTAAAATATATCATTTTTGTCACAAAAACTCAAATATCTCAAAACCCTATCTTTTTACCAACGTAATTTTTTAGAGAAAACGGTCCATTGTATTAGCAATCTACCATGAAAATAAACAAAAAAGTTATGACAATTCAAACATTTCACAATTTTCACATTTAGTAATAATTTTTTTTTAGTGTAAATTATTTCGGCCGGAAATTGAAGTTTGATGCTGATTTTATTGTTAATGGCCTTGCGTGAGTAAAACAAGTTGTTTTTATTATATATTATATATACATATAACATAATATACTATGTACCGTAATGTTCCGATTTTATCACGCCCTCCGCGCATTAGTCGTTTATTCATTAATTTGCTGTTACATTTGAGGACAAGTGTTTTCCCTCTTCTTCAAGATGAATGTTGAAAGCGTGTTTTGCAACGTTAAAAATATTGAAATGGGTATAGATGTTGAAGAATATTACAGGGCATTTTTGAAAAGGGGCGTAATTAAATTGTTTAAACAGATGTCGCTGATGGCAATTTCTCAGTTGTTGTCGTTTTCGAACTTCCTGCGCCCTGCTTTACCGATGATTTACAGATGGCTCGTTTGTCAAATTCTAGACGGCAGGACGTGCAAATGCGTAATTTTGTACACAATGTGGACATTTGGGCATAACCAGTCTCTTTCAGTTTATCTATGGTGCTTTCGGTGAGATTTCGTAACTCTTTTGAACATTTTTTTTCATCAAACGGTCTACAAGAGAGCGTTGAGTTGAAGACCTTTGAGAAAGCGACTGTTCATCTTGTTCGTTAGATTATAATAAACAAAATCACTTATTAATTTTAACTTACTTGTTTGGTGTTGGTGGCTGAAGAAAAAAAATACTATACAATTTTTAATATTCATAGCGGTAGTATTTTTTTGTTTTTTTCGTGAGCATTGTCAGGTATGTATACAGACAAACAAACGTAACACTGGCGAAATTTTCATTGACCACGCCTTCAACGATCATTTTGAATCTTGGTTGTGGCTTTCATAACAAGAAGAGCGCCCATCGTTTTTCTTTGCGTTTGACGTTTCACACTAGCGCCTTCTGATGACGATATTGCACAACGCAGTGTTTCGTGAAACATTTCCACCAGGTGGTGATAGTGTGAACTGGGCGATGAATTTTCACTAAAATTGTTCTAGGCGTTTCGTCTGTTTGTCTGTGGTATGTACCTCTTATGCATTTGTTGTTGTTGAAGTTACTCGCATTCTTCCGATCATAAAGTCTGTTCTCTACACACTTAATTTTGATTACCGAGTTCGGTAATTTTTTGACGAGATTAAAACTGCTGAGCACCGAACTCGTTCAGCAAAAATGCATTGTTTACCTTTTCCATACGATTTTGACAGTTGTTTTACTGAGCCTCAGTAAAATCGATTACCGAAACTACCGAGATCGTACTGCTGTTATAATCTCGTCAAAAAAGTACCGAACAGGCAATTCAGAAATAAGTGTGTAAGAGGGATTTTTTTTGCGGATAAACTAGACGTATACGCGTATAAAAAAAACTTTTATTATACAGCTTTTGTCTTAAAAATAAATTCAATTCCATTTTTCTTATAATCAACAGCTTTTCAACACTATCAAGGGATTTTTTCACCAGTCACGTACAATAAAAAGTATGACAATCTCAATATTTTTGATCACAACACTGGATCGCGTCTAAGTTTCAAATAGATACTATAGTAATTACGAATAATCAAACTAAAGTATCATGAAAACAACTTGTTTAATTCAGGCGGTAGCCTTTACAATAAAATCAGCATCAAAATATAATTCTCGAAATAATTTACACAGAAAAAAAATTTTTTTTGTTACTAAATGTAAAAATTGTGAAATGTTTGAAATGTCATAACTTTTTTGTTTATCAGTTTACCATCACCAAAATTTTATGGTAGATAGCTGATATAATGGGCCATTTCCCCTAAAAAATTGAAGTTGGTAAAAAGATAGGGTTTTGAGATATTTGAGTTTTTGTGACAAATATCATATTTTTTCAAAGTAGAAAAAGAAATTTTTTACAGTGTATATTTTCTAAGGAATCATCATTTAGTTATCTAACTTTGCTGAAAAATTTATAACAATCGAACAATCCGTTTTTGCTGTACAGCTTTTAGAATATTTTAGAACTATTTTCGCATACACCCTTTTGAAAAGTTAGTCGTGAGTGAATATGAAGGTTTAATATCAAAAAATGGCGATTTATATGAAATTGAAAAACTGTGCAAAGGTTCAGATATTTTTGAAATGGTCGCTCAGGATCGACTGACATGACTCCGTGGAATTCCTCTGTAGTGGGCTGGACACAAACGAACGCCAAACAAATTTAAACTCGTCGTAAAGACTTTTGCATTCGTTTCTCTCTAAATGGTTTCAAATTCATTATTAGAAAGGGGACTTTTTCTAGCGGAGTTTGGGTTCATCAGGTTTGCGTAATACCATAGTTATATGAGAAAAGTGGTAAACTACTAAAATCGAATTTATTTTAATTTTCCCCGATGAAAGATTTTTTAACCTCCTGAATCTTAATATATACTGCTAAGGCTAACTAATAACGAAAAACCCTAATTAATCCACCTAGCGGTGGTGGTGCCTTTCTCGTGCTTTAAAATATCCTTTCAACAAAACTCGAGCGACATGTTGATGACATTGACATATGTAAATACAAAATGAAAACTGCTTGCTAAATCCACTCAATATGGATACATTTTATATCAGCATAACATCCAATATTCAGAAAAAATAAGACAACGATCCAAAACTCAAACCAAACAAGTGTCATGAAGCCGCAAAATTTTGAAACGTCATTTTAGATTTTCCGGTCATCATTTTTGACTCCGGATTTCTACCCAAACTAAACTAAACACCATCTTGAATATTGAGACACCATCTTGGATGTTCTGGTATTCATTTTTGGACTCAGCACCTAAAATTACATAAAACAGTCGCCGTATTGAATTTTGACATGTCGTTTATGATTTTCTGGTTACCAGTTTTGGACGAAGACCGGCATTCTTCCCCATTCAAACTATAGTCATATTGCAGACCTTGTGAAACAGCGCACAGCTTGGGTTTTCTGATTACAAATTTTGAATTCTGGACATATTTTCATACAAAATATGCGCATAATGCAAGAATTAAAAATCCTATAAAATAGGCACTAACTTAAATACTGGGCCATTATCTTAGACTTTGGATCGCTATCTTGGATACTCTGGTGGACTCCGAACATATTTCCTATACCAAATACACTTATTTTACATAGTTTTAGAGCTCTAAATTCCTTAAAACAGCCACCATCTTCTGTTGACGCGATCAAATTCTTATTTTTCCATTCAACGTTGACCCATCCTGCTATAAAATTACACCTTAGGAATCTGAAATGATACGATTTGATGAGATCGCTTTAGTTTTGTCTATATTTTGTTCTCATATATGAGAACTTAGACCTATTCGTCAATGTTGTTCATACCTAATGTTTATCAGGTCATTAAACAAAGCCACGATTAAATTTTTCACATGAACGTTGGTTCTGCTACACAACAACTAGTCTCTAATGTGATCTAAGGCTATTTTCTTGCTAACCGTTCATAAGATTATCAAAAAAATCTGCGATCTGATGTGTCGTATGCATGGGTTTGGTTCATTTTTATATTTGGTAATTTCCGGTGGGATAGCCGGATCTGATTCCATGAGTCATGGACCATGACACTACCGGTTGTCCCAATTATGGTCTGCGAATATTTTATTGCTATTTATTCACCTTTACCTAATCACCGCAATTTGATATATCGCATGAATGGGTTTGCTTCACTTTTACTTCTAACCGCTTTCGAAGCCACAGCTGAACCCGCAACACTACCGGGAATCTAATGTGGTCTGACCCTATTTTTCCATCAGGTTGTCGATAAGTCGTGATCAGTCTTGTTAGAGATCACAGTCATTTGAACCTTTTCGTCGATATTTGGCCTCCTTTGTCTCCGACATTCGCAACACATGCAATCAAACTACTGTTCGAAACAAAAATGTTAAACGAATGCACTTCACCACGATAGCGGCTTCGGGAGACGGTTCGGCTTTTGTTATTCCTGTCTTCTTCCATAGTAAGAGCTATGTTGCCCATCTGTGTGTCGTATTCAATGCAACATGCAATAATGAACTAATATTAATATTCATAATCGAAATTGGCTGAAAATCTATGCGTAAAGCTAGAGTAAGACACATGTCATCGTGTCAGATGACATTGATTTGACCCTTTCTTATGTTTATTGATCTTCGTTCTACTGCTCGTGTTGTGTGTAGGTAAAAGGTAACGATAGCGCACGAATGCAACAAAGCTGACTGGCACCCGACTGCGGCAACGAAATGAAGGTAGTAAAAAGTGTCGAATGTTTTCAAAACTGGTCGTGATTTGATGTACCGCATCCATGGGTTTGGTTAAATTTTACATTTTACTACCCGGATCTGATTCCGGGTAACTACCGGCTGAACCAAATATGGTCTAACATTATTGACTTGTTAACTGCTCATCGGTTAACCAAAAAACGCTGCAAATTGAAAGTGTCACATGCAGGGTTTGACAATTTCGATGGGACTCTCGGAACCAATTCCGGAACACTACCAGCTAGTGTGACGTAAGGCTATTTTCTAGCTAACTGTTCATCAGGTTATCGCAAAAGCCACGATTTGAAGTGTCACATGCCTGGATTTGGTTTACTTTTACAATTGGCCTCTTCTGGCCACTCAAAACCGATTCCGAAACACTTGCTGGCCGTTCATTAGGTAATCTAAAAAGTCGCTATTTGATGTGACGTATGTACGGGTTTGTTTCTCTTTCAGATTTAACCACTTCGGCGGGAACCCCGGAACGGGTTCCGGAACACTACTGGTTCAGATATGGTCTGAGATGGTTTTCCTGCTCATTGTCCATCAGGTCATCGAAAATCCCGTGGTTTGATGTGTCGCATGTATGGGTTTGGTTCAATTGTATATTTGGCCACTTCCAGCGGGACGCCTAGAACCGGTTTCGGAACACTACCAGTTCAGATATGATCTGAGACTATTATCCTGCATACCGCTCATCAGGTTATCGAAAATACCGTGGTCTGATGTGTCGCATGCATGGGTTTGGTTCACTTGTATATTTGGCCACTTCCAGCGGGACGACTAGAACCGGTTCCGGAACACTACCGGTTCAGATATGGTCTGAGATGATTTTCTTGCTCATTATCCATCAGGTCATCGAAAATGCCGTGGTTTGATGTGCCGCATGCATGGGTTTGGTTCACTTGTATATTTGGCCATTTCCAGCGGGACGCCTAGAACCGGTTCCGGAACACTACCGGTTCTGATATGGTCTGAGATGATTTTTCTGCTCATTATCCATCAGGTCATCGAAAATTCCCTGGTTTGATGTGCCGCATGCATGGGTTTTATTCAATTGTATATTTGGCCACTTCCAGCGGGACGCCTAGAACCGGTTCCGGAACACTACCGATTCAGATATGGTCTGAGATGGTTTTCCTGCTCATTGTCCATCAGGTCATCGAAAATGCCGTGGTTTGATGTGTCGCATGCATGGGTTTGGTGCAATTGTATTTTAGACCACTTCCAGTGGAACGCCTAGAACCGGTTCCGGAACACTACCGGTTCAGATATGGCCTGAGATGATTTTCCTGCTCATTGTCCATCAGGTCATCTAAAATGGCGTGGTTTGATGTGTCGCTTGCATGGGTTTGGTACAATTGTATATTTGGCCACTTCCAGCGGGACGCCCAGAACCGGTTCGGAAACACTACCGGTTCAGATATGGTCTGAGACCATTTTCCTGCTTACCGCTCATCAGGTTATCGAAAATGCCGTGGTTTGATGTGTCGCATGCATAGGTTTGATGCATTTTCATATCTGGTCCCTTCCTGGTGTGCTGTGCATCTTCCCGCATAATCAATTACATCCCATAAATACGTACAGTAACTACCAAATCATATACAATTCAATTAGTAAGCATCAATGCTGTTTCCACTGTGCTATCTGCACACAGTAAGAATGGTCAGGAATGCATGTGCGGTCCGAGCGTTCTGACCCGACGCGCGGACACCTGTTTTGCTGACTCGTATTACGAGTGTAGTGGCCCCACAGGGCAGGGTACAATCAGAAGAGTCAAATAACCAAAACATTGGGTTCGATAGGTACATCGCCGAAATTTATATTGTCAGCTTTCTGTCCCAGGCGTCTAGTTAATTCTTTCTCTTTTTTACACATTGAACCATGAACAAGCATATGATAACCATTACAACTTTGTAAGCTATAAAAACCGAACCTTTTGAGAAATACAGCAATCTTTGCCCAACCTTGAAGGGGTTTCAATGTGCTCTGTTATTACTGATACCACATACCGAACTCCCTTCTTGATCCAGTGCCATGGTCCGTGCCATGTGCCACTAGGCAAGGAAGTAAGTCTTCCGCGTCGGATATATCGTTATCAGAGTCCTGTGATGGACTCTCCTCGCGAGTGATAAAGTGTTTTCGCAAAGCTATACGGTGAACCTGTGAGTGATAAAGTGTTCCAGCAGGCTATACGGGGAACCTGTGAGATGGCGACCGGACTTTTCCGAACCTACAGTTGAAAATAAATGCAGCTGAAGATAAGTGCAAAAAACACACACATGATGGAAAAAGTGATTGATATGTTAGTATAGGAAAAGTGACAATGGGTACAGAACAATCAAAGGCTCATGTAGAGCATAACGGTGATCAACATGTGGAAATCATTAACATGCAAGGTGATCATTCCGAGAAAATTGATAAAGTGATAGTTATGCTTTGGTTACTATGTGCGATGATCGGGCTTCAATTATCAATAACGTTAATCAGTGAGGTTAACAAATATTTAAATAAAAAGGCACTGAAAAAGGCTAAATCATTGGTGGAATTATCTAAAGTGTAAATCAGTGCAAACAGAAGACGTGTTTATCCATCAATTAGAAGAGTGTTTTCCATAAACTCGACAAATAGTGCAAAAGTGTATCCAAAACAAGAGAACAATGGAAACTTGGGAGGAAATAAACCACCAAGTTGAAGCACAAGTGAAGGCCATACGATTTATGGAGAAAAATGGCAGTGAACTATACAAAATATTAAACAATACCAAAGAACGAGATGTATCCAAAATCAAATGGAAACCAAGTGGAGGAATTAGTGTTGAAAGCTGGTGGGCATCTACGGACGCATTAATTGATGCTGAAATTGAAAACCAGAAAAAACGTGAAGAAAAGTGATAATAAATAGACAATATGGATGAAATAAGGAATATCGTGCAGACACTTAGAAGAAGCCTAACAGATAGGAACAGTGAAAGTGTGATAATAAAAACTGAACTCGGAGAACACTTTTTGAATATTCTTCAAAAGGAAGGATTTATAAAAGTGCAGAGAAACAATGAGAAAACTGAACTATATCCACTAGTGCTAAGTGATCTTTACATTGTGGACCGAGTGACAATACGGGCACGTGAAATCTTACACTACGCAAGCGAAGAGTTGCCAACGATTACCGGCATTGTGATAGTGTCCACAAATCGTGGAATAATGACGCACATTAGTGCAGAAGAGCAAAATCTGGGAGGGCGAGTAATTGCCCATGTTTACTAATTTGTTTGTCGAATAAACTGAAAGGGTTGCTACCTCGCCCACATAAGAGGTAAACAGTGCAAAGACAAAACAAAAGAAGAAAAAGCTGAAAGCGGTATTTTGGAACTAGCAGTTTGGTTGAAACCGACGAATCAATGCAATGCGGCGTTTCCTGGCGTGCCTGATGGTGTTAGCAGTTACGTTACTGGTGGGATACCAGTTGTTCCTGACGCTAAAGGAGGAATTTACCAGTATAATAATTCTGCGGTAAGCAACAAATATTTTGTAGAGAACAAGTTATCTTAAAAATATTATATAGATACCTAAGCATTGTACAATTCTATGGCAGTCTTTCAATTTTTTTTGTGAATCAAATTGTAATTTCTCGTGAGTAAACAAATGAAATCAATGAATATGAATATAGAACACTAAAATATGAATATTGTTGAACTCGAGGAAAAATTTAAAGAATTATTGACTTTAGAAGCGAATTTAAAAAAATCTATCAATAAAACATTTTTATACAAAACACTGATAGAGAATCAAGCTTCATGCAATCAATTATATACCTATGTACAAACAGCATTAATCGAATTAGAGGATATCCTATCAGAAGCTAAATTAATATATTTTGAAAAGGCTTCCAGAAATGCATGGGTACACATCCATGAAATTCTAAAAAACAAATTAGCACACACTAAACGTACTATTCCTTTTAAAGTATTGGTGAACACCATCATTATATTAAAAAGGTGTTCAAAAACAACTCCTGAAAATTTACAGGAAGGCCGAGAAACAATGGCAGCCGAAGTGATTAAATTAGCGTCGTCCCTCATACCTCAATACGATGGCAATGGCGAAAGATTAAGTAACATAATTGCTGCTCTTACAGCATTAAAAACGGCAGTTACACAAGCAACTGAACCAATTGCGGTACAAATTGTGCTGTCAAAATTAGAGAAAAAGGCTAGGTCAGCAGTAGGAGACACTCCAGCCAATATTGATGCCATAATAAATAGTCTGAAACAAAAATGCAAGCATCACATCTCAGCTGATGTGGTCTTGGCAAAATTGAACGCTACTCGTCAAAGCGGAACGTTAAATAAATTTTCTTCTGAAATAGAAGAACTCACCAGTCAATTGGAAACTGCATACATTAATGATGCAATTCCAATAGACACAGCAACAAAAATGGCCAACAAAGCAGGAATCAAGGCTCTAGCAAATGGTCTAAAAAATGGGAGTGCCCAATTGATAATAAAATCAGGGACATTTGAGACTCTAAATGATGCAATAGGACGGGCTGCAGAAAATGACAATGATGCAGTCCCACCTGCAAATGTACTCTATTTTAACAATAAGTACAAATCAAATTTTAGAGGAAACGGACCTCCATTCAAAAACAACTCTTATAGAGGAAACCATCGTCAAGGTCAGGGATGGAGAAACAATCATAACCCCCCTTGGCGACAACACAACAATTCAAATGGACGTAACTCCAACTGGAGAAACCATGGCAACAATAACAATTACAGAAATAATGACCGTCGTCAAGAAAGGTCATATAACAATCACGATAACAGGAACGGATCTGGAAGAGGTAGAATTTATAACGCGTCATCTGAGACAAATAACTCTGAGCAAAGAGGAGACGATAGAAACGACCGTCAAGAAAACCGACAGTCTGATTTTTTAGAGAGAAGGGATCGGGTAGACCGATCCTCTCAATAAATTTAAAAGCATCAAATTTTGTTTGCATAGAAACTTCAATGTCTGTGGGAAAAATAACATTAATAATAGATAGCGGAGCGGATACATCATTATTCAAAATCAACAAAGTAAACCCCGATAAATTAATAAATACATCAAGAAAATTTAAATTAATTGGAATCACAGACAACGAAATTGAAACCATTGCCACCGCAGATACAGAGTTAAATTTCGGCAATGGATTAAAAACCAAGCATACATTTCATTTAGTACCTAAGGAATTTCCTATTCAAACTGATGGAATTCTTGGACGTGATTTTCTTGCAGCAAATAGATGCAAAATTGATTACGAGTCATGGCTGTTGCATTTCGATTTAGGAAATGTATCAGTATCTGTACCTATTGAAGACAATTTCCAGAATGGATTCATACTTCCGCAAAGGAGTGAAACTATTCGACGATTAACGAACAAGACTTACAAAAGTGAAATGGTTGTACATGCTAAGGAAATTCAATCAGGAATTTTTTTGGGAAATGCAATCATTTCCGGAAAAGAACCAATGGCAAAATTCATGAACACTACGAATAAGCCAGTATTTATATCATACAATCAAATAAACCCTATTACAGAGCCACTTGACAATTATTACGTTCTGAAAAATAATCAAACCACTTCTTATAAAAACATACGTAAAGAAAATATTTGGAATGAAATCGATAGTGCGAATATACCAAATTTTATACAAAAAGATTTTAAACAATTAATATCGAATTACTCAGACGTATTCTGTTTAAGCGAAGATGCGCTTTCAACAAACAATTTTTATTATCAAGATATACACGTATCTGATAATATTCCGACATACATCCCAAATTACAAGCAAATACACTCACAAACGGAAGAAATACAAACTCAAGTGAACAAAATGCTTAATGAAAATATTGTGGAACATTCTGTTTCACCATACAATTCACCAATATTGTTAGTACCGAAGAAGTCAAATGATAACAATAAAAAATGGAGATTAGTTGTCGATTTTAGACAACTCAACAAAAAGATATTAGCAGACAAATTTCCGCTACCAAGAATTGATTCTATTTTAGATCAACTTGGTAGAGCAAAATATTTCAGTACTCTTGACCTGATGTCAGGATTTCACCAAATTCCTCTCTCAGAAGAATCACGCAAATATACAGCTTTTTCAACACCTTCCGGACATTATCAATATACGCGAATGCCGTTTGGATTAAATATCAGCCCAAACAGTTTTCAGCGTATGATGACAATAGCCATGGCAGGATTAACTCCTGAACATGCTTTTATATATATCGACGATATTATTGTAATAGGATGTTCTTCTAAACACCATTTGACAAATTTAACCAAAGTTTTTGAACGACTTCGTCAGTACAATTTAAAATTAAACCCCAGCAAATGTAAATTTTTTCAATCAGAAGTAACATATTTAGGGCATAAGATTACCGATCAAGGAATCTATCCAGATGATTCAAAATTTTCAGCGGTCAAAAATTTTCCCATTCCTACAAATGCTGATGATATTCGCAGATTTGTAGCATTTTGTAATTACTACAGGAAATTCGTGCCAAATTTTGCAGGAGTAGCGAAACCTTTGAATGATTTATTGAAAAAGAACACAAAGTTTGAGTGGACTAATAAATGTCAAACGGCATTTGAAAAATTGAAATCTTATTTATTATCTCCACAAATTTTAAAATATCCAGATTTCACTAAAGATTTTATAATAACTACAGACGCATCTAACGTAGCATGTGGAGCAGTGTTATCGCAAAACCACAATGGTGATGACCTTCCAATAGCCTACGCTAGCAAAACATTTAATAAGGCAGAAGCCAAAAAACATACAATTTTACAAGAAATGATTTCCATACACTGGGCAATCAATCACTTTAAACCCTACATATACGGGAGAAAATTCATAATTAGAACTGATCACAGACCTTTAGTATATCTTTTTGGTATGAAAGAACCAACCAAAAAGCTTACGCAAATGCGTCTAGATTTAGAAGATTACGACTTTGAAATCGAGTACATCAAAGGAAAAAATAACGTTGGGGCTGATGCTCTCTCAAGAGTAGCAATCACATCAAATGAATTAAAGGAAATGACAATTTTGAAAGTAAACACTAGGTCTATGACTAAAAATACAACAACAAGGGAACCTATTTCAAAGGATCTTACAGGTGCGCAACTGTCAATCTACGAAATAGAAGATTCCTCAAAAACTTATCAACTACCTAAACTACACACAATAACACGTTCGAACGGAAAAATAATGATGATTATAACGGATCCAAAAGAAAAAGAAGAATTATGTGCAGTCACAGCCGATGGAACTCAGAAACTAGAGTCCGTTTGTCTAAGGTTGAATGACATGCTTAAAGAAAAAAAGTTAAATAAAATAGCTATGTCGACACAAAATAATATATTCACGATTTTACCAGTAGAATCGTTTAAAAAGATCGCGATCAATGCATTTAAGGACGTGGAAATTTTGCTATATAAACCACGTAGAAGAATTGAAAATATAAACGAAATAAACAAAATATTACACGACTACCATGTGACACCAATAGGAGGTCACGTAGGACAAAACCGATTATATAAGAAATTAAAAGTCATATACGATTGGAAAAATATGAAGAAAACGATTGCTGGATTCGTAAAAACTTGCAAATCTTGTCGAATAAATAAGGTATATAAACATACCAGGGAGCCAAATATTGAAACCACCACCCCGGCTAAACCATTTGATGTAATATCAATTGATACAGTAGGACCTTTACCCCGGACAAACAACAATAATCGATACTGTATAACAATACAGTGTGATTTGACAAAGTATGTGGTTATAATACCCGTACAAAATAAAGAAGCTTCGACTATAGCAAGAAATCTTGTCGAGAATTTTATACTTACATTTGGAAACTTTCTTGAACTTAGGTCGGACCAAGGAACGGAATATAATAATGAAATACTGAATAAAATAGGAAAAATACTAAAATTCAAACAGAAATTTGCTACAGCCTATCACCCACAAACTATAGGTGCACTGGAAAGAAATCATAGATGCCTAAACGAGTATCTAAGATCTTTTTGCAATGAACACCATGACGATTGGGATGACTGGATTAAATTCTATACATTTGTTTACAATACAACGATACACACAGATACAGATTATACCCCACACGAATTGATCTTTGGTAGAAAAGCAAAGTTACCACAGGATATATTTAAAACCAAAGTAGAACCAATTTATAATTTAGAATTGTATTATAATGAACTCAAATACAAACTTCAGAAATCCAACATAATAGCAAAAACCAATTTAATTGAAGGAAAACAACATAGATTACAATACCTCAATAAATACACAAACTCAATAAAGTTGTCAGAAGGAGATTTGGTTTATATAACGAACGAAAACAGAAAGAAATTAGATCCTCATTATATTGGACCATATAAAGTCAAAAAGGTTGAAGAACTAAATTGTGAATTAGAAGAAATGAGTTCACGAAAGACCACTATTGTACATAAAAATAGAATAATTAAAATGTACTAACTTGATAACAGCATCAGTATAAAATAAATATATTAAGTATTAAGTGAACAACCGAGCCTAACTTGTTTCAAAAAAAAAGAAAATGAAAAAAAAAAAAAAAAAAAAAAAAAAAAAATTTAATCTACTATTTTGTAAAGATCTCTGGGACAGAATTTTTGTTTTAAATGATTTCGTTTCATATACATTTCACTAAATCATTCAAAAAAAAAAAAGGGGGAAAGGTGTGCTGTGCATCTTCCCGCATAATCAATTACATCCCATAAATACGTACAGTAACTACCAAATCATATACAATTCAATTAGTAAGCATCAATGCTGTTTCCACTGTGCTATCTGCACACAGTAAGAATGGTCAGGAATGCATGTGCGGTCCGAGCGTTCTGACCCGACGCGCGGACACCTGTTTTGCTGACTCGTATTACGAGTGTAGTGGCCCCACAGGGCAGGGTACAATCAGAAGAGTCAAATAACCAAAACATTGGGTTCGATAGGTACATCGCCGAAATTTATATTGTCAGCTTTCTGTCCCAGGCGTCTAGTTAATTCTTTCTCTTTTTTACACATTGAACCATGAACAAGCATATGATAACCATTACAACTTTGTAAGCTATAAAAACCGAACCTTTTGAGAAATACAGCAATCTTTGCCCAACCTTGAAGGGGTTTCAATGTGCTCTGTTATTACTGATACCACATACCGAACTCCCTTCTTGATCCAGTGCCATGGTCCGTGCCATGTGCCACTAGGCAAGGAAGTAAGTCTTCCGCGTCGGATATATCGTTATCAGAGTCCTGTGATGGACTCTCCTCGCGAGTGATAAAGTGTTTTCGCAAAGCTATACGGTGAACCTGTGAGTGATAAAGTGTTTTCGCAAAGCTATACGGTGAACCTGTGAGTGATAAAGTGTTCCAGCAGGCTATACGGGGAACCTGTGAGACTGGGGTACCGTTCCGGAACACCTAAATGGCCATATCTCCGGAACGGCTGAACCGATCCGAACCATTTTCAATAGGAAACAATGGGACCAGATTCCGCGTCGAACGAACCGTCGGTCGTTGAAATCGGATGAGGTTTACTGCCAAAAAGTGATGTGAGTTTTTTTGTACACACACATACAGACACACACACACACGCACACACATACACACACACAGACATCACCTCAATTCGTCGAGCTGAGTCGATTGGTATATATGATTTGACCCTCCGGGCCTTCTATCAAAAAGTCATTTTTGGAGTGAACATATAGCCTTTCCAGTACACTTAGTGTACGAGAAAGGCAAAAAATATTTTAGGTTCATGAAAGTGCGATAATAATCCTGTTTCAACACACCGTGCGACGTGATGCCCTTTGGAGAAGAATCTGTGCTGAGCTGAGAAAACAATTAATTCCTTGACCTTGCTCCCGCAGGAGATGTCGTTTAAGAGCGGTGACTGTTGAATCACTTTCTTCATTGTTGAAGTGGATACTGAGAGGTTTGTATTTACTGAAAATGTCAAGCAGGATCGAGCTTTACTAAAAAAAATGCACTAAAAGCCAAATTCAAAAGGGTTGGTACATGAGACACTCTACTAGTTCTCAACCTGAAATTTCAGGCCATGCATTTCTGATTAAAAACGACGCAGACCAAGTTCATGCATTCTGCTGGAAAGTGAGATGCATGTTAGAGTATGATAGTTGTTGTTACTAAAGCCCATGAACAGCAACCACTGCATCTAAAAAGAAAATCGTGTTAAGTACTGTTCCTTTGAATTCCACTAAGAATTTGCATCCTTTGACAGATACGTATTTCGACCTCAACTGTAGGGTCGTTTTCAGTGTCTTGTACTTGACTCGACTGAGTCAAGCCAACTGGAGTCGAGTCAAGTACAAGACACTGAAGACGACCTTACAGTTGAGGTCGAAATACGTATCTGTCTGTCAAAGGATGCAAATTCTTAGTGGAATTCAAAGGAACAGTACTTAACACGATTTTCTTTTTACTTACAGATATTCCACTAACAAGCCCAGGTTAATCATCATAACCACTGCATCTCCATTGCTAAGTTGAGAAGGGAATTTAGTGAGCAAGGATGAAGGACGAGGAAGTCTGCTGTAGTTGGTGATACAATCTGTGGATTGACAATATAAACAATGTTGGTCAAAACCAAGAGAAAAAGTTATATGAAACGAGCTCACCAATTTATTTAAAACCTGCTATTAACCCGTTAATGCCCACAATGCCTTAGAATTTAAATATTCATAAAAAATATTATCATTAGTCAAGTTTTTTTGAACTGTATTTTAGCACAACTTTAATACTCCCGTTGTATGCTGATCCGTAAAGATACAATGCACCTAAATGAGTGAAGGAGAAGATAACTACTCAAAAAGAATAAGAATAGGACTGTTAGATGACATCAAGGTGTATCAAAAAGCCTATTTATCTCTATTTCACTATTTTTCTCTTACTCTCCCACACTAATTAGCTCTACCTCACGCTCTGTTCCAATACACTTCCTTCCTCTATCGAAAACACTAAGAGATTTTTCATAAACTGCGTAACGCTACTGAAGAAGGGACAATGTTTCAATACGTTTCATATAAAATTTCAAAATTTTCCATACAAATGATTTTCTTATGCCATCTCTGCCAAAATCCATTAAGGAATACCGGGAGGATTCCCTACAGAAATTCTGGGAGGAATATCTGGAACAATATTGAGAGAAACCCCGGCTGAAGGTTGGGTAGGAATCCCTAAAGGAACGATTCTTTCAGGAATTTCTGCCTAACTGATAAATCCCGGGAGGAATTGCAGGAGAAATCCCGAGAGGAATCCCAAGATGAGTCCCTGAAAAAACTCGGGTTGAATTTTTCAAGGAATTACAAGAATCTTGATAAGAATATGCAGAAGAGCTCCCCATAGGATTTTTTGAATATATCTTGGCAGAAATCTTTGAAAGAATACCAGGAATCCCTGAAGGAATGCCAAGTTGAATATTCATACAGCTTTCCCGGCACAAATCCCTGAATTTATTTCTGAAAGAATCCCGTAGAGAATACCTGATGAAATCTTTGGAGGAATCTTTATCAGGAATCTCTGAAAGAATAGAAAATAGAAAAAATCCCAGTACGATTTATTAAAGAAATCCCTAAAAAAACTCGGAAAGATTTTTTTGAAGCAATTCCATCAGAAATGTCGCCCAATGACCTAAACTATCCAGGATTGCCTGGAAAAATTTCGGCAGAAATCTATGTTCTTTTATGTTCTTTCCTTTCCTTTCATTTCCTGAGGGAGCAATCCCTTAAGGAATCACAGCAGGAATGCCGAAAATGGTGCCTAAAATAATCCTTTTTGGATTTCCAAAGCAATCCCTGCAAAAATCCCTGGAGATGTATCAGGAGCACTCTGTATATAAATTCCGGAAGGAACATCTGGAGGAATCCTTGGAAGATTCTCGAGAGAAATGTCTGAATATACTCCGGAAAATATAATCCGCTACTCACGACCTTACCCTTTCCCTGCCCTTTATCTTAACTCTCGACCTACCCTGCCCATAACCTTCTATCCTACCGTTTTCTATACTCTTCGCTCTATCCTCTACCCCAGACAACCAGTAATCGTATGCGATGTTGAATAAGATGATAAAGTGGAGGCCATATGCGAGCATTCCTACATTTAGGCGCATGTAAAATGTACGCATATCGCTTCCACTTTAACATCTTATTCAACATCTTATGCGATCACTGGTTGACTTGGACCCTTACCTTCTACCCTACCCTCTGCTCTACTGTCAACTTTAATACTCTACCCTACTCTCTATCTTAACCTACCTTACCATCTATACTACCAACTACCCATACCTTCTACCTTACTTTCTACCCTATCCTCTACCCTAACTCGCTATTCTACCCGCTATTCCATCATCTATCCTGTTTCTCTACCCTACGCTCTACCATACTCTTCACCCAAATCCTTTACCCCAGCGTCTACCCTACCTTATAACCCTAACCCCTACCCTACTACTCTCTACACAGCTAATCGTGTTCGGTAATTTTTACCGAAATCTCAACCGCTGAGCGTTCGGTAATGGATTGTTAACGAATTTCTGTAAAAAATTACCAAATTTCGGTAAAATGTTATCGTTTATCTGTCAAACTCTAACGCATTTCGGCAAAAGTTGCTACCTTTACCGATTTTTTCCTGTAAAACAAACTTAACGGTTGAGATTTCGGTAAAACATTACCGGAGTCGGTGATTTTTTCTAACTGTGTACTCTAACCCTCTATCCAATCCTCTACCCTACCCTTCACCCTAACCCTCCTCTCTATCAACTACTCTACAGTCCACTCTAGCGTTTACCCTCCCCCCTCTCCAAGTACTTCCTCGAGTAAAGGTAAAAAGCTCTACAGATAAGGGGGAAAAAGATCATCGGATCTACTAACGTATTTGGTTGTCTCTAAGAGCTTTACAAATAAGTTTCATACTCTCACAGCCTCAGGTAACTATGATTTATTCAGTGGTGAGTTCGATGATTCTTCAAGGGTTTTCTAGAACTTTCTTTAGTACAGGTCATTGAAGCTACGAGAGCTACTAGTTGTATCTAAGAGCATTATGAATAAGGTTCACATTTTACGCAGCCTTGGGTATCTACATGGGGGTGAATCTTTGTCACGAAAAGCACTGCTCATTTGGTAGCTGAACACTAGCAAACCTGGTGGTGGAAGTCAAGCTTTTGTCTACAGCGAGCATAGGGAGACGGCGTAGCACGCTTTGATGATTTTTTATTTTCCCATGGAAAGTCATTCCAATCTAGTTCTCCAAGTGATATTTTCACGACTCTCACCTCGAAACTTTAAATTTGTTCGAAGATACACATCTTCTGTGGTATCTATGTTATAGCAAGTGGTGGGTTGTATGATCCAAGAACTCTCTGGAGTTTAGGCTATCTGATCTACGAGCGTAATCAGTGATGATCACTGAGTGATCCATTGAAGTAGTATGAATTGTGATCCATTGAAGTAGTATGAATGAAATTTATGCATGCATAGTAGGGTGGCTCAAGCTTGTATGGCAAAACCACATGTCAAAAAGTTCGATGGACCCCCTTCTCATTTCGTTCTATATGACGCCACGATGCTCTGGTCAAATTTTCAGCTAAATCCGTTAACATTAGGGCGGTGCTAAACTCGTTTGAAGTTTGTATGGGCGTTTATATGGGAAAACATCGTTTTCAGTTTTCAGTTTTCTTAGGAGGGGTTCAAATTTTCCTTAAAACACGTAGTCGATCCCATAGAAATATAGCCTGGGATATGCCGAAAAACTTTGTCGAAGACCGCAACGTGATCAGACACTTGCGAAAAAAGCTATAGCCTAGACAGTACGGGCTCATTCAATGAGATTTTATTGCTATTGTTATTCCTTTACATGTTAAATGTTAAGCACCACCAGATGGTCTGCATGTAATATCTTTTCTTGCAAGCTTCGGATAACTTTGCGGTCTTCGACAAAGTTTTTCAGCATTTCAGCACATGTGAGACTATAGTTCTTTATAATCGGGTATATGTTTTATGTAAAAATAATGCTCCACATGAGAAAAATGCTAAAAAAGATGTTTTTCCATATAAACTCCCATACAAACTTCAAACGAGTTTAACACCGCCCTAATGTTAACGGATTTAGCTGAAAATTTGACCAGAGCATCGTAGCGTCATATAAAACGAAATGAGAATGGGGCCCATCGAACTTTTTGACATGTGGTATTTTGAGCCACGCTAATGCATAGCCTCATGCAGTGCCTAAAAAATTCAGCCCAATGATGTTCAATCAGTGCGAAAACAAACACAAATAAACGAATGCAGTCTCGCACCAACATGACGCCGAGAATGAACATGACAAAGAGAAAGCAAGAAAATGAGAGCGACGCCTCGTAGTGTAATCAACTGTAGCTGAAGTTCTGTTTTGATCTTCAGCCCGAGCTCGGTGAATGTGAATATGAATTTTTTAATTTGGAAATGACTTTTTGTGATTTTAGGCTACTTAAGGCACGGTAAAGGCTGGGTATGCTGCGCAATTCAGATCCCATTGTAATCATTGTGATCCACTAGCCTCTGCCCAGCAACTCCTATCCCTACCTCCACGCTAGACCGGCCCACATTTGTATGGCAAGAAAAAAAAGTTGCAAAAAATCACGGGGCACTCTCTAGAATCGTTCCTTTGGATGAGAAGAACAAACTATGAAAGATTCAGCTCAATCGATTTAAAACTGAGCTGGCGCAAATGAGTTGAAGGTTTGTATGGGATCTTCAGTCCAAATATATGGGAAATCGGATGACCTACAGTCTCTCACTCAGTACGCCGGTTCAGCGAGTTTGATTTAGCTCAGAATTGAAAAAAATGGTAGTTGATACCCTAAAGAACAACTTTGTAGAAGACCATATCATGATAAAACTTAATTTAGTTGCTGTTTCAGCCAACGAAAGCAGGATGAGGACATAAGCACGTGTTTGTCGGTCGAAGCTTGCGCGTTACATCATAGGGGCTATCCATAAACCACGTGGTCATTTTTTTGGGACTTTTCAACCCAACCGAGAGTAAACAGGGGAAGATGTCCTCATCCTGCTTTCGTTAGTCGAAACCGCAACTAAATTAAGTTTTATCATTACATGGTCTTCTACAAAGTTGTTCCTTAGGGTATCAATTATATTTTTTTCAATTATGAGCCAAATCAAACTCTTTCCGTCAGCGTGCTGAATGAGAGACTGGAGGTCATCCAATTTCCCATATATTTGGACTGAAGATCCCATACAAACCTTCAACTCATTTGCGCCAGCTCAATTTTAATCCGATTGAGCTGAAATTTTCACAGATTGCTTTTCTCATCCAAAAGCACGATTCTAGAGGGTGCCCCGTGGAAGTTTTCGACATTGTTGTATTTGGGCCGGTCTACTCCACGCGGTACCGGCCGGAAACTATGAGCAACCTTAGGGAAGATCGGGTAACCAACCCCGGTGGGAACTTTGGTCGTAGGCTGACAGGGAAGGACAAGGGGTTTGCTTCGGCAAACCTGAGCGTCTGTTCTCCAGGAGGAGCGGCTCACAACAGCGTCTGATCCCCATGTTAGGGGCGGCTGATCTACGTCCGAGTGCCAGGGAAGGACTCTAAGCTCAACTGTGCACTATGGTCCTCCGGAAAGTAGGGGGTTGGTGTCAGGCCCTACGAGCCAGCCGTAAAAAACCATTGTTACGGAAAATCAGCAACAGAATAATACGAACCGAGACCAACGGCAACGACCCCAGCGAACAAAAAGGACTTGCGATTGGAAACTCGGTACGTGGAACAGCCGATCTCTCAACTTCATTGGGAGCACCCGCATACTCGCCGATCTACTGAAGGACCGCGGGTTCGGCATCGTAGCGCTGCAGGAGGTGTGTTGGACAGGATCCATGGTGCGAACGTTTAGAGGTAATCATACCATCTACCAGAGCTGCGGCAACACACGCGAGCTGGGAACAGCTTTCATCGTGATGGGTGATGTGCAGAGGCGCGTGATCGGTTGCTGGCCGATCGACGAAAGAATGTGCAGGTTGAGGATCAAGGGCCGATTCTTCAACTTCAGCATAATAAACGTGCACAGCCCACACTCCGGAAGTACTGATGATGACAAGGACGCATTTTACGCGCAGCTCGAACGCGAGTACGATCGCTGCCCAAGCCACGACGTCAAGATCATCATAGGAGATTTGAACGCTCAGGTAGGCCAGGAGGAGGAATTCAGACCGACGATTGGTAAGTTCAGCGCCCACCAGCAGACGAACGAAAACGGCCTACGACTCATTGATTTCGCCGCCTCCAAAAATATGGCCATACGTAGCACCTTTTTCCAACACAGCCTCCCTTATCGTTACACATGGAGATCACCACAGCAAACGGAATCTCAAATCGACCACTTTCTTATTTACGGACGGCACTTCTCCGACATTATCGACGTCAGGACCTATCGTAGCGCCAACATCGACTCCGACCACTATCTGGTGATGGTCAAACTGCGCCCAAAACTCTCCGTCATCAACAATGTACGGTACCGGCGACCGCCACGGTACAACCTAGAGCGACTGAAGCAACCGGATGTCGCCTCAGCATACGCGTAGAATCTCGAAACCGCGTTGCCAGACGAGGGCGAGCTCGATGAGGCCCCTCTAGAGGACTGCTGGAGTACAGTGAAAGCAGCCATCAACGACGCAGCCGAGAGCACCATCGGGTACGTGGAACGGAATCGACGGAACGAATGGTTCGACGAAGAGTGCAGAACGGTTTTGGAAGAGAAGAACGCAGCGAGGGCGGTAATGCTGCAGCAAGGGACTCGACAGAACGTGGAACGTTACCTACAGAAGCGGAAACAGTAGACCCGCCCTTTTCGGGAGAAAAAGCGCCACCTGGAAGAAGCGGAGTGTGAAGAAATGGAACTGCTGTGCCGTTCCCAAGAAACACGGAAGTTCTATCAGAAGCTCAACGCATCCCGCAACGGCTTCGTGCCGCGAGCCGAAATATGCAGGGATAAAGACGGAGGCCTCTTGACGGACGGACGTGAGGTGATCGAAAGGTGGAAGCAGCACTTCGATCAGCACCTGAACGGCGTGGAGAACGTAGGCACGGGAGCCCACGGCAACGGAAGGAACGACGACGTCAGTGCAGCGGAGGACGGAAATGAACCAACTCCCACGCTGAGGGAAGTTAAGGATGCCATTCACCAGCTCAAAACCATCAAAGCGGCTGGTAAGGATGGTATCGCAGCTGAACTCATCAAGATGGACCCAGAAAAGTTGGCCACCTGTCTGTATCGGTTGATAGTCAGGATCTGGGAAACCGAACAGCTATCGGAGGAGTGGAAGGAAGGGGTAATCTGCCCCATACACAAGAAAGGCGACCATTTGGAATGTGAGAACTTCAGGGTGATCACTATTTTGAATGCTGCCTACAATGTGCTATTTCAGATCATCTTCCGTCATCTGTCACCTAAAACGAATGTGTTCGTGGGAAGTTATCAAGCCGGTTTCATCGACGGCCGGTCGACAACGGACCAGATCTTCACCGTACGGCAAATCCTCCAGAAATGCCGTGAATACCAGGTCCAAACGCATCACCTGTTCATCAACTTCAACGCGGCATACGACAGTATCGACCGCGCATAGCGATGGAGAATCATGGACGAAAACGGCTTTCCTGGGAAGCTGACTAGACTGATTAGAGCAACGATGGACGGTGTGCAAAACTGCGTAAGGGTTTCGGATGAACTATCCAGTTCATTCGAATCTCGCTGGGGACTGCGACAAGGTGATGGACTCTCATCTCTTCAACATCGCTCTGGAAGGTGTGATGCGACGAGCCGGGCTCAACTGCCGGGGAACGATTTTCACAAAATCCGGTCAATTTATGTACTTTGCGGACGACATGGACATTATTGCAAGAACATTTGGAACGGTGGCAGAGCTGTACATCCGCCTGAAACACGAAGCAGCAAAGGTCGGACTGGTGGTGAATGCCTCAAAAACAAAGTACATGCTGGTAGGCGGAACCGAACACGACCGGATCCGTCTGGGTAGTAAAGTAATGTAACGATAGACGGGGATACTTTCGAGGTGGTGGAGGAATTCGTCTACCTCGGATCCTTACTGACGGCCGACAACAACGTGAGCCGTGAAATTCGGAGGCGCATCATCAGCGGAAGTCGGGCCTACTACGGGCTCCAGAAGAAACTGCAGTCGAGAAAGATTTACCCCCGCACCAAATGCACCATGTACAAAACGCAAATAAGACCGGTGGTCCTCTACGGACACGAGACATGGACCATGCTCGAGGAGGACCTGCAAGCACTCGGAGTTTTCGAGCGACACGTGCTAAGGACGATCTTCGGCGGTGTGCAGGAGAACGGTGTGTGGCGAAGAAGGATGAACCACGAGCTCGCTGCACTTTACGACGAACCCAGCATCCAGAAGGTGGCCAAAGCCGGAAGGATACGGTGGGCAGGACATGTTGCAAGAATGCCGGACAACATCCCTGCAAAGCTGGTGTTTGCGACAGATCCGGTTGGCATAAGAAGGCGTGAAGCGCAGAGAGCACGATGGGCGGACCAGGTGGAGCGTGACTTGGCGAGTATTGGGCGCGACCGAGGATGGAGAGCGGCAGCCACAAACCGAGTATTGTGGCGTACTATGTTGATTATGTCTTGTCTTAAATGTGATGTTGAACAAATAAATGTATGTATGTATGCTTGCTTGTCACGCACGGCGGGAAAAGTGCTCGAGCACATCATTTACAACAGACTGTTGAGGCACACCAAAAGAGACGCTTTCTAGAAGGGACGGTCAAACGTGAACGCTATCTTATCGGTTACAAAGACCATCGAGATAGCACTTCAACGTAAGATGAGAGAAGTCCACTACTGGACAGTGAGGACCCTTAAGCGATCGTCTTGCTTCTTCCTCCTGACCTACCTGTGCGATTGAATCTTCGATGATGATCTTTATATCCTCATCCTCTATAAGCACTTTCTTTCCAACTAACAACCCTAAACCCTAGTAGGATGTTGAGGTCAATTTGACCCAGACAGGTACGCTGAACGTGCACTAGACTATCGTGGTGCGAAAAACTTAACATCTTAGGAGGGCATGTAGGAGGGTTAATCATCGTTTCAGCGCAATGAATGCCTACCAGCCAATAATAAAAAAGCGACCAGGTTTTTTGTCATTATCGATTTTTATTGCGTTGTCAGTTTATTTTACAAATCGAGTCTTTCATCCTTGCATAGACAGGATACATACATATTATTTGTTAGATGTCTCACCTGAATTATTCAAACGTCCAACAAAAGTATGAACCGAACATTCAAGCAAAAGTACCGCCATGCCAAAAACACCACTTCCGAGAAGTAACCACCAAATTGAAATCAAATCATCGAACTCAAGAGTATCGCATTCCCTCTGCGGTATCCTACCGTAACCATGCTCAAAATGAGACTCCCAGTAGTTCCACATCCCGGATTCCAAAACCCAGTCACTTACAAGTTTGTACTTTTGAAACATCGGACTCCTCGGTGTAAATACCGTCGCCGAGAGATACCAATGGATACGTTCCTGCATCAAATAAAACTTCCGCATTGCACTGACGGGATTCCAGTTCCACGGCATCGCAGCTATCACCTGTGCAACATCACAGCCCATGATATAGGTGGAGTTGGTTTCCAGTGGAAATACGGTGTATTCATTTTTGCTCCCCAATACCAAACGATCCTCGGCGAAGTAGAGTCGCACGTTTTTGCGTAACTCGGGATCGCCGTCCATCACGTAGATTGAGAGCGCAGTTTGGTTGAACTCCTGCATCGACCGTATGTGGGGTTTATGTTTGACGCCCAGCATGAATGAAAGCAATTTCACCAAATAGACTTCGCAAAGGATGAATTCTATCCACACGGCAGATGAGAGCATCGAACGAATTACAGTTTTGGATTTTCTGTCATGTGCAGGGAAAAAGCATAGCCGAAATCGTTTCATTGTGTAGAAGAAAAACGCAATAAAAGCGATCGCAATCCAAAGGTTCGTTTGAAATGGCATGTGTAGATATAAAATGTAAGGCTGTGCTGGCTTCTCCGGGATTAGGAGACACAGACCTTCGAACAAGTGGTCCGGTATGATGTCAAGACGGGATGCGTCTTCCACTACAATATGCTTAACAATTAAATCAATATTGTTCTGGATGTACCACTGAATCGACACTTTTTGTATTGGAGCTGGAACCCACTGTAGTGAAGCATTCACATGCTGAGCAAAGTACATTATAAGTGCTTGGAAAGGCGCATCTAGAATGCTCACCTTGTTTGCCCACTCACTTCGGAACGGATATCCTTGGACGTTTTTTACTATGTCAAGCTTTAGTAATTCCGCAAGGCTTCTTTGGCCTGTATCCTCGAATTGATCAGTTAGTATATTGAACTGATGAATGTGTATTTCGTTTTGCATCACAATGAGCAATACAGATTTTACTAGCTTAAACTGTTTCAACAAGAACTGATATGCCTTCAAGCTTTGGGGATCTTCAAACCCGAAAAAGATAAACGGATAGAAGCGCGTCGCGCTTTTCTCACTAATCATTTCTTCCAACAAGTTGACTGTGTTTGAAAGATCATCCTCAGTTAAAGGAATAAACAAAAGTGTACATGACCTTAACCCAAGCCCTCTGGAAGGCAGGGTAACCATTCTCTGGGGACAGGCCAATGCGATAAGAATAGTGTCCATAATGTCCAACCAACGGGAATCCAAATAAAGAGGCCGGAATATGCACAATTCAGTTGCGGTGTCTAGCTGAAGGTCGATGCAACCATAAGCTTGGACAAATGACACGAGCAACGATAGATGCATCACTTTCACTAGATTCGATGCAACTGGGTAATTACCACAGTAAGCATCCAGCATATATTTAAAATATAATATGTGCTTGAAAATGCAAGCGTTAGTTTTCAAGTTCGAAAAATTAATCGAGCAATGAAGGGTGTTATTATTTTTAATTAGTGGTAGAGCGAGAAGCTACATTTGATCGAAATGTTAATTTTGTTTGAGCATCCCTATTCTACTCCAAAAAACATTTTCCGCTCTCTAACCGGTTCGCTCTTCTTATATACCTGCAGCTGGCGATCGTGTCGCCAGCTGTGTAATACATAAGCGATCAGCAGAGTAGGTAGTAGATAGATAAAAACAGCTGTTCAGTAAATCAGTCAGAATAAACCGCCGCGGAGGAAACATCTCCTCTTTTCGTTGTAAATAAATTAGTTGGTGTTCGCGTAATAAAGTGTTTCTCTAGTGGAATCAACTCGAGTTTTCAGCAAGTGTCCGAAATTGAACCGCGGCGGGCGCGAATATTTTGGTCCTTCGAGCCGGATCAGTCGAAGTCGGACACTTTCCCGGACAGTTTTGTGGAGTTTTTGTGAGGACAAGCCAAAGGTCCTCGGTGTGAAGTGCTGGTGGAAGAACACGGATAATAACGGACAATAAGTGCGCGAAAGCCGTCTGCAATAATTGCACGGCTCGGAAGGTTGCGGGCGGAAGGCAATTTCCCGCCGGTGTTCAGTGTAAAAGTCTGGCAAGTGCCAGTGAAGGTTTCCGGCGCCATCGCTGCAGGAGCAGCGCGGTGGTGTGTGCAACAACCAGCCAAGAAATCGCGTCGCCATCGCGAGGAAGGGTGCAATCAAGACGAGGACATCTTGGACGAGCAGGACAGATCCAGAGCGCCATCGTAGGGACGGAAGAAGCCCAGCCGAGGACGGACATCTTCACTTGGGAAGTATTCTGTGCATGTTGGGTGGAAATTGCATGTGAATGTGGCTGGCAATAAATGATTAAAGTGCATGTGAGTTGCTACTTCTTTTGGATCGCAGCCCTGAGGTGTCCGCTAGTTGTTTTATTTGTCTCGGTGTTCGCTGGATTTTGCTGGCGTGTTTGGTCCACTCTGGTCGTAAACCCCCTCGCTGCTGTCTCCTTGTCGTTGAGCAGTCAATCTGTCGCGATTTTGTGGAACGTCTAGTCGATCGCGAGTGTTCTGGTGCAAGTGCAAGTGCTGTGCAGTGTGATTTTGATTGATTGCGCTTGGCGCAGTTAATTGCAGTGTAGTGCAGTGATTAATTAGTTATCAATGGCCGATCTTCGCGCCCTTGGTAAGAGTGAGCGACGTGTGCTGAATACGCTGGAAGGACTGGAGAATTTCGCGCGAAGGTACGATCCTACTCAGGACGAATCTCAAGTAGCAGTGCGCCTGGAATTCCTAGAAGGAATCTGCAAGGAGTTCTACGCGATTCGGGAACGAATTGAGCTGCTATCGGACGAAACCACTGAGGATGAGGACGACAAGGATGTCCAAGTACGCGAAAAGGCCAACCTGGCGGCGCTTACCGAGTTCGAGGAGCGGTATTTTCGCTTAAAGGCCAGTCTCACATCGAAGCGAGCTCCCCCACCACCAATCGCGACGACGTCCGGAATCGGTCAACCTGGTGACCGGTCAGATTCTTCTTTTTCAAAGGTGAAGCTACCAGAAATTCGCCTTCCGTCGTTTGGTGGGAGGATTAAGGAGTGGGTCCCGTTTCGAGACAGCTTTTGCAGCCTGATCCATGAGAACAAGCAGCTCAACGACATGGACAGGTTCAGTTATTTGAAGTCGGCTCTCTCCGGAGAAGCGTTGCAGGAGATCGAGTCCGTGGAGCTTTCAGCTGCGAACTATAGCGTGGCGTGGAAGGCGCTGGAATCCCGCTACGAGAACAAGAAACTAATAGTGAAGGCCCACCTCGATGCTCTTTTCGCCGTGGAAGGCATGAAACGCGAGTGTTACGACGGCTTGAGCAACCTAATCGGCGGGTTCGAGAAAAACCTCCAGATGCTGCAGAAGATTGGAGAAGACACCGCTGCGTGGAGCACAATTCTGGCCTACATGGTGTATTCCCGGCTGGATCCTGCTACGTTACGACAGTGGGAAACGCACCATAACTCCAAAGACGTGCCAACGTACCAGAACATGCTCGCATTCCTACGCAGCCATTGTGCAGTACTACAATCCGTCGCTCCCGTGAGCTCGAAGCCGAGCAACTCCGACTGTCGCACATCGAAGCCATCCGTGTGCCATACAACCGTCAAATCGTCAAGGAAGTGCCCATTCTGTGGAGATTCGTGGCATCCCGCCTTCGCCTGTGGGAAGTTTCAGCGGTTACAAGTTGCGGAGCGCCTCGAAGTTGTTTCCAAGGCAAAGCTGTGTCGGAACTGTCTCAGCCTTGGCCATTGGGCCCGATACTGCGACAAGGGAACCTGTCGTCACTGCCAGCAGAAGCACCACACTCTTCTGCATGGAGCACCAATCCGATCCTCCGTTCCACAATCGCAGTCAAATCCTCCGACACAAACCAGACAACAGCCACAGTCCCCGCAACCAAGACCGAACCCGAGACCACAGACATCAAACGCTAGCTACACTACACCCAGCAACTCTCAACGACCGAGCACTCAGTCACCAGCCACCAACACTGCCACATCCACCACCCAAACACACATTGCACTCCCAGTTACTCCCATACACAACATTCTGCTCTCCACCGCCCTTGTCAAAGTTCAAGATCGTCACGGCAATACCATGCTAGCACGAGCCCTGCTGGATTCGTGCTCCCAGCACTGCCTGATGACGAAAGAGTTCTCCAGCAGAATGCATTTCCACGCGTCGCCATCACTTCTCTCCGTTCAAGGAATCGGTTCGTCGATCAGCACGTCGACGAAAATCGTCAGCGCTGTAGTTCGGCCAAGGTTGGAGGGCATGTCGGCATTCTCGCAAGAGATGCATTTCAATGTTCTCCCGCAGCTGACTGTTTCGCTACCGACAGCCAGTTGTAGCATCACCGGATGGAACCTTCCCGAAGCAGCCTTCCTCGCCGATCCGCGTTTCCACGAGCCAGGACCGGTAGACATCATAATCGGAGCAGAGTATTACATGGACCTGCTTCGGAACGAGCGACAAAAAGCGACTGAAGATGGACCTACACTACAGAACACCGAGTTTGGCTGGATCGTCTCCGGCAAGACACCCAATCGCCCTGTCGGTGGATCGCCATCCTTGACTTTCGTCTGCTCCACGAACGATCTTCAAGAACACCTCACGAAGTTTTGGGACCGAGAAACCTGTCGAAGTCACAGTACGCAGGCACTGGAAGAGTCAGCTTGCGAGGCGTATTTCCACCAAGGCCACATGCAATGTGGCTTGTTAATGTTAATGTTAACACCAATCAACCGGACAATCTCCGAAACGGGGGAGGTGTGTGTGAGGTTGCTGACGGCGAAATCACGAATTGCTCCACTCGACAACCTGAAAAAGGGGAACAAGCGCCTCTCGACCCCACGGTTGGAGTTGTCGTCTGCGTTGCTGCTAGCCCACCTCTTCGAAAAGGTCGTGAGCAGCCTTGGCATGCGTGCAAGGTGCTTCTTCTGGACGGACTCAACCATCGTCAAGTGTTGGCTATCGTCGTCGCCGTCAAGATGGAAGCAGTTCGTCGCAATTGGAGTTTCGGAGATTCAGCACATAACGAAGGACGGTGTCTGGAACCAGGTTGCTGGACTGCAGAATCCGGCGGATATCATTTCCCGCGGAATGGCTCCTGTACAGTTGCAGAACAAATCGCTCTGGTTCAGTGGACCGCATTGGCTGAGGTCGGACGAGTGCAACTGGCTTTCAACCCCACCAATCAGCGTAGACGATTTTGATCCGGTAGATCTCCAGGTCAAGGACGTGTCTGCAGTACTTCCAGTTATCGAACCAAGCGATGTCTTCAGTCTCCGATCATCGTCAAGCAACCTCCAGCACCACACTGCCTGGGTATTACGTTTCTGCTTCAAGTCGCAAACCGAGTTGGCAGACCTAACGAGTAGCAGAAGAGTTAGAGATTCGTCGAAGTTCCCAGATCTGAAGCCGCAACTCGAAGACGGGGTACTGTGTGTTGGCGGCCGGTTTAGACACGCGTCAATCAAGAATCGGCGCTCAGTCTATCAGGAAGCTCTACGGTTCACACCGCAGTTGTGGAATAACTGGTCCAAGCTGTACGTGTTGGACCTCCGCAAACGAACGAGAAGGACTATACGTCGGAACAACGTTGCAGTAGGGACCATGGTGGTTCTGAAGGATGAAGAACGACCGCCTCTGAAATGGCAGCTCGGCCGGGTGACAGAGGTTCACGCTGGCGAAGACGGGAATGTGCGGGTCGTAACAGTCAAGATCAAGGACGGCAGCTACCGCAGAGCAGTATCAAAGATCTGCGTGCTGCCCATCCGTGACAATATTGTATCGTCGAACGGGGAGAACTAAGTCTCCTCCACCGGCGGAGGTCGAATCCATCGGCCTCCGCATACCATCACGATCGCCCCTGGCTCCGGTCATCCGGAGCAGTCTCCGACCAAGATTCCAATCGAGCCTGTCAAGCGTACCCCTGTCATTCGAGGTCTGTATAGTTTCGGTGGTGGTCAGATGTTGCATGGAATGAAGTTCGTCCAGCATGAATGCTTCAGCGGCGTCCAACGCCAGCGCTTCGGCGCCCCGTTAGTCCCGTACTTTATTTGGTACCACCCTTGACTATTTTGAGGTAACCTGCAACCGCATCTGGTAGAGGGCAGAAGTGCACATTTTGCCCTTGGCGTGCTACAAGTGGTCGTCATCTAGCTTGGCCAGTGAGATCGACGCTCGCAGTACGTAGCTTCGTCAAATCAGTAGCAGTCCGTAGGTAATCCCCAGAAGTCATCGTAGCTGAGCAGTGAGAGAGATTCCGATGCCACCCGGAGTCCGCGGAGGCCATGTTGGCCTCCGTTCCAGGCAAGTCCTTTTTTTTATTCGATTATAAAGGTAAAAAAGCACCCTCTCATCTGTACCAGCGATAGCGATCTTCATGCAGCATCACCACCGAAATTGGTCAACCGAGCAGCCGAAGCTCCGATGGCAAACCGCCATCCCAGCACGACAGTCCGTCGTCGCAGTTCCATTCAGCAGTTCCGACAGCAGTCCCGTCCCAGCACGACAATCCGTCGTCGCAGATCCGCAGCCATAAGTTCCGTTATCATTCCCGTCCATACGCGGCAGTCCGTTGCGGCAAATCAGGCAGTCCCTAGTTCCGACGGCACACTACCGTCCCAGCGCGGCAATCCGTCGTAGCAGTTTGCAGCCCAGTCCGCAGATCCAGTCAAGTTCCGTCCGATACCGTAGCACCAACCCAGATCCAATGCTTCGTCTATCCAGTACGAGAGTGAGAGGGACATCGGTACCATCCGGTACCCGCGGAGGCCCGTTGGCCTCCGCTCCAGGGAAGTCATTTTGTCATGTGATTATCAAGATGAAAAAGCACCCTCTCATCTCTTTCAGCGTTTATATTTCACCATCTTCACCAACAATCAATGTTCCGACGGCATCCCGCCGTTTTAGCGCAACAGCCATTTGTTCCATCATCGATTCCGATAACACCGTCCAGGGCGAAATTCCGTCGTCGCAGTCCAGCCAGGATCGTTTGAAACTCCGTCAGCGTGGCCATCATGAGCGTACAGATAGCAGAAGCAAAGCCTGAAAGAAACATCCGTGAATTACTCGTCCAGCAGGATCAATCATTCCGATGCGAAGATCTGTCACCAGTGCCACCCGGCACGCACGGAGGCCAGGTTGGCCTCCGTTCCAGCGACTTGACCTGCGGCGAGCAGCAGACAACCCGATCGGCGTATACGTCCTTCGTGTCCGTGAGATCAGCAGCATCAGTACCGGTACATACGTGTTCATTCGTCCCGATTCAGCACATCTTTTAGCGGTGAAAATGATGAAATTCGATGCACTACGATCAACAGCTATGCACTCCGGTCGAGTGCAGCCAAATTATAAACAACAACAACCAGTAGATCAGAAAACTAGGTCAAGCACCAGCAACAAGTAGGTCAACAGAATCGATAGTATATAAGTCGTAAGAATACATAACAGCAGGAGCGAGGAGAATAATCATAGCAAAACAAACACAAAACAACTAACGTGAGCAAGAATAGGATAGGTGATTGTGATCATAGATCCCAAGGCGGCCGGCTTATGGTAGAGCGAGAAGCTACATTTGATCGAAATGTTAATTTTGTTTGAGCATCCCTATTCTACTCCAAAAAACATTTTCCGCTCTCTAACCGGTTCGCTCTTCTTATATACCTGCAGCTGGCGATCGTGTCGCCAGCTGTGTAATACATAAGCGATCAGCAGAGTAGGTAGTAGATAGATAAAAACAGCTGTTCAGTAAATCAGTCAGAATAAACCGCCGCGGAGGAAACATCTCCTCTTTTCGTTGTAAATAAATTAGTTGGTGTTCGCGTAATAAAGTGTTTCTCTAGTGGAATCAACTCGAGTTTTCAGCAAGTGTCCGAAACAGAACCGCGGCGGGCGCGAACAATTAGCAATAGGGTGCGCCTTTATTTTCAAAAGTTGTAGAAAATTGAAATTCGTGTGCTATTTTAAATTTAAATTACATAAATAGAGATTGAGGTTTGAGCTAAAAATATTAAGTATTTCATTTGGGGATACAACTGAGGTTATGTACTGTTAAGATTTGGCCTCACAGTCTAAAATGTAATCAAAAACGTTAGTTTTTTATTATTCCCTACGTTTTGGTCAAAAACAGTTTTGCTAAGGAGTGTAGAATTAACAAACGTTAAAATACACAAAAATAAGAATTAAAAAACAAGGTTTTGCTAAATTTTTAGGTTTAGCAAAACTGTGTTTGGCCCAAAAGGTGTCGCATACGCCTAAAAATGTTATTTTCTAGTACTAAGAAAATGAAGTTTTCGCATTTTTTCCTGTACACAAATTAAAAATGGCATAATAAGAGAGAATTGTGTGCATACATTAAGCCAGGCAGGGCTTGTATGAGGAAACTTACTTGGCGAGACTCAGGAAGCTTCCTGAGAGTAAAAACAGGGAATACCAAAGGGCTTCGGGGGCGTTTCAGGAGCCTGTTGAGGGCGTTCCGACAGGTTTCGTTGGCGTCTCAATGGCCTCTCAATAGGGCGTTTCAATAGTATTACGAGGGTTTCAGTGATGATTCAAGGGTTACAAGGGAGATTCAAGGGGGGTCCCAGAGCCTTCAACCTTCCTTTTGCATCACGTTGGCAGCAGCTCACATATGTAGTGTACGGTTTAGGTAAAAAATTACCCTAATACCAAAGGAGAGTTATAGAGCAATACAAGGGATGTTTCAATGCATTTCAGAGAGTCTTGTGGGATTTCAGGAACGTTTCCAAGGCATTCGGAAAGGATTCAGGGGTGTTCAATACCATTCCAGAAGCGCTTCAAAGAGTTTTTGGGGGTTGCTGAAGCCTTTTAAAAAAAGTTCCAATGGGTTTTAGAGGCATTTCAAGTTGATGACGGGGATTTCAAGGGCATTTTAATGGGATTATGGAGGCTTCAGATAAGTTTAGATGCTTTTCAGGGACACTTCAAGCCTTTGAGCCCCCTAAAACATCCCTGAGACCTTTAGCCCCCCCCCCCCCCCTATAAACCCCACTAGACCTTTTGAATTATTCGTAAGACTCCCTATAATGGCTCTAAGACCCTCTAAAACGCCCCAGGTACCCCTGACGCATCCGATACCCCTGGCATACTCATGCAACTCCCCGAGACCGACCGAAAACCCACCGAGGCACCCTGAAACGAACTTGAGACCTACAGATAAAAAAAGATAATTACACCGTCTTCAACGTTGCAGTCTCTACAGACTGAACATTACAAACATTCGACAACGGACAACACATATTACACCCAGTGCAGTGGGCCCAATGGAGAATTTTCCGTTTGACGAACGGTTTTCCCCGACTGGAGTGGGAATCGAACCCACACTCCGAGGCTTACGAGATACCGTAACGACTGACGCCTCTAACCGTTCGACCACGAAGCCCACAGATACCCCCTGAAATGCTCGTGGAACTCGTTTGAAACTCTTGGGACCCCCTGAAAAGCCATCAAACTCCCCTGAATCGACGCCGAGACTTTCAGGTCCAGATTTTCTTTGAGATCCCATGAAGCGCCTTTCCCTAGAACTCCCTGACTGCCTTCGAGACCTCCTGAAACCCCAGAGACCCCCTGAAGTCCCCCGGAAACCGCTTGAGATCGCCTAAAAAGCTCCTAAAGTCGCTTGGTACATCCCTAAGGCATTGCGAAACACCTTCTAGATCCCCTAGAAGCACCCTTATAACCCCTGGCGCCTCCTGAGACTCCCTAAAATGCTCCTGAGAGCTCTCAGTAACACGGAACACCTCTGACAACTCTTGGTTCTACCTGAAAACTCCTGAAATGCCCCAGAGACTCCCCTGAACACGTTTGATACCCCGTGACCCCCCCCTCCCCCCTGAAACCCTCTGATGCCCCTCGAGATGACCCTGAGATCCTCTTAAACGCCCCTGAGAAACCCCCTGAAATCTCCTCGGAATACCCCATGGCCACCGTTGCCATAGTTATCGTCATTAGTACATTTTCTTATGCACAATATTGGTTCTGAAGAACTGTGGTGGTAAAATGTCGCTCTGTGCGAAGCTAAAGTTCTTACTTGATTAATTTGATTTTAGAGGTTTCAACTACATGATTGTTGATTGTTCTCGGAAATTTCGGCTTGCAGTCTAACAAATCGCGTTGATTAATTACTGATCATCATTTTTTTTTTGTTACTATTGTTTAATATTCATTTGTACCAATTTTAATGAAACCTTTAGGCCCTAAAGAGGATCCAATAGCTGAACCGAAACGTCGGCGATTATCAGTAAAATAAAGGTGACGATCAGTAATTATTCTACGCAATTTGTTGTTTCATGTCCCGGAAGAGGCAGTTGTACTGTTGCCGCTTCCGCTTGTAAAGATCCACGTTCTATTGCATCCCATGATTTTTTCAAATATATATTATTTTTTATTACTTTTCTAAGGGGATTTGTTGGTCTGCTATAGATTAACCTTCATTCATGGATGTCAAAGGGACCATTGACCTTTTCGGGCATAGAGTATCTTCGTGCCTGGCACACGATATACACCTGCAAAATGGGTATTGGCAGAGGAAGCTCTCAGTTAATTACTGTGGAAGTGCTAATTGAGAAATAGGCTTTGTCCTAGTTAAGATATTACGCCACCAAAGAAGAAGAAGGATATCGATATGGAAATGCTAGCCTTTAAAAAATGTGTGCCCCTAAAGCATGTCCGCATTGAGATGAAGTATTCAAGTATTATTCACAATCGTGTCAGTATTCTAAATTCAAGCAACCAAGAGCAGTACCCAATTGTAGCCACTGCACGCCTAACAAGTAGACAACCGGCCGACTTCCAACTTTGCATTATTATATATTGGAAGAAATAAAGAGGATTTATGTGTATGGGGGCATCCATTTAGTACGTCACGCTAAAAATGGGAATTTTCAACCCCCCCTCCCCCCTTCGTACGGGTTTTTCCTATACCTAATACATTGCTTGTCACACTTTTCAGAACCCCCCCTCCCCCCTCTAAGCGTGACGTACTTTATGGATGCCCCCTATATGAAATTTAATCATAAATCCTTGTTTGTTCTCGGTTGAACTTTCTCCGTTCTGTTGTAGCCTGAGTCTGCTTTATAGCATCAAGCGAAAACAGGGATAGGCCTTCTTCAGAAGCAGCAGCCCATCATCATCCCCCCCAGCAGAGCAGTGCAGTGTATCTCTGTTGCCTCCGTTGTTGCTGTAGGCCAGAAGGCGACGACGACGACCGCCTCTCGCGTCTTGGCCGACAACGAAGGAAGACACCCCGCCAAACAGAAGCAATTTTCCACCCAAAGCAATCATATTTGCCCGAGATACGGTAGATTGCGTTGGGGAATGGAAAAACGGGAGGAAAAATAAGAAGAAATAAATCCACGCCACAATAAAGAGGGATATTTATTATAACGGAAAATGTGTAGATATTCTTCTAAATATATTTGTTCTTACTATAACTGTGGTAGGTTGGTTGGAGGAAGCGTAGGGAAGAATTGTCATCGGCGCAAATTTTGTTCGCGAAACAACGAACGAAACTGAAACTGAGACTGCTGCACGGTATGGCTGAGAGATGGCGAAAGCTTTTAAGATGATTTAGAGAAAGCAATTTCGCAGCAATAAGGAATTATGGGAGCTTCGAAGGGAATTGAAAATAAGATGACAATCGATTTGATTGCTTTTGTAGTTGAATATCCTGTTTGAGGAAAAAATAGATGAAACAATATTCTTCATTGGGCTTGTGTATTAGATCATTTACAACCAATAATAAACAGGCTTTGTTGCGAAGAAAACAATCGCTCCTATGTGACCGATAATTTTCCAAAAATAATAAACCACATATTCTAGCAAAAGAATCACCACAGCCACACTGCTCCAACCGAAAATTATCCACCACATTGAAATCAAATCATCGAATGCCAGAGTGTCAGGGCTGGGCTGCAAAAGTCGACCTCTACCAAATTCCACTTTCGACACCCAATAGTTCCACAAGCCGGCTTCGAACGTCCAATCACTAACTAGTTTATACCGTTGATAGTATGGATTCAGCGATGTAAAGGTAGTCGTTGATAAAAACCAACGCATGCAATCGTTCAGAATGTAGAATTTTCTCACCCCATCCACGGGGTCCCAGTTCCAGGGCATTGAAGCCACTATTTTTGCCATCTCGCAGGGTAGTAGATGCGACGAATTCCTTTCGAATGGGAAACTGTTCATCTCGGTCTTTGAACCGAACACAAGACGTTCCATTGGAAAGTACTGCTGAGCTATGTATCGAAGCAATTTGTGGTTCAGGATGTAGACCGGAATCGTAGACTGGTTGAACTCCTTCATAGAGCGGATGTGTGGTTCATGTTTCACATTGAACATGAATGCAAGCAGTTTGGTGAGGTACGCTTCGCAAAGAATCAACTGTAAGAAGGATGCTGATAAACGGACCAGACGAAGTAGAATGTTGATCTGTTTGCCAGGAATGCTGTATTTGAACGCATTGAACCGCTTTAAGGTGTGACTCAACAACAAGTGGGCAGCTACCGCAACGAATATTGCTTTCCAGAGATTGTCTTGAAATGGCTGATCCAGATAGAAAACGTAAGGCTTAATGGTTTGTTCGGGTATGAGCAGGCAAAGACCGCTGAACGAATGATCCGGTATAATATCTACATCTAGAGCAATTTTCCAGGTCGGACGTTTAACAATCACATCAATCTGATTCTCTATGAACCATTGGAAAGATTCGGTACGTATAGATAGCTGCTTGGACTCCAAAGTAGCATTCACGTAGCCCGCGAAAGTACGAGCAAGATTGTAATACGGAACGAAAACTATTTTACTACCATTTACTTTCGCATACCGGAACGTAAATCCTTGGACGTTTCTCACGATATCTTCGATCAAGGGCTGTATAATGTTCCTTTCTTTAATCGCTGCAAATTTGTTGGTGATGAAATTGAACTGATGGACGCTTTCATTGCCCGGCAAAAGATCAATCATAACCGTTTTCAGAAGTTTGTATTTCATCACTACCAATCGGTAGGTAGCTGCACTTAATTCCTGGTTGTCAAACCCAAAGAAAACGAATGGTGAAAATCTAACGATTCCTCTCACTTGCATCATTTGGTGCACAACTTCTATTATAATTTCCTCATTTGATCTTATCAACGGTACCAGAGAAAGTCGGCAAATTCTAGTGTTAGTTTCGCTGAACTCTGATGTGATAATTTGCTGGGGGCAACTCATTTCGGTAAGAATATGGTCTAAAACGTCTGCCCAAAGGGGTCCTAAGAAGGGTGAGTCAACAATGCATAACTCTGTCGAAGAGTTGATGTGTGGATTGGTACAACCGAAGCTTTGTATAAGCGGCAGAAGTACCGACCAGTTCATTTTTATGAGCTAACATGACTGAACTGCTACGTAGGTGCTCGTTATGAACGGGTATCTGTGAGAAAACGCATAGAGAGTACATATGGTGGAATCGATAAATGCAACATTTATTATAGACTATATCTGTGTAACGGCTAATTCTATGCCTAAACGTATTCAGAATCCTATTTAGTCATCAACTCAAATTACTAAGCTAACTTGTTGCACGATTTGGAAAATTCCAACCGACCCAGAAGCTTCGGCAACTGGATTGCCAACGAATGTTTCAGAAACATCTGATAATTTGAAAGTGAAAAGGCTGTCGTAGTTCCTGGTAGATTTGGTGTAATGCTGGAACTTTTTATGGATGGAATAGATCCTTTTGAAGTTCGTTTCTTCTGGAGAGAACGCGTTATTCAGTTCAACCTTGCCCCGTTAAGATTAAAATCGGTTTCGACTAGTAATCCTACATTATAGAGATCTGCGGAAGCGGCCATTGTAAGCCAATCGTGCAGAGATAGCTATCAAAATGCGAGCCAAATGAACATGTTTATCGTTTGTAGGAATGCGCGGGTATTCAGCATGACCATGCTGAGGGTGATTCCCGGTCGGTCCAGGATCTTTTCGTAAAGGAAATTTCCTTGACTTCCTTGGGCATAGAGTATCTTCGTGCCTGCCACACGATATACGCATGCAAAATGGTCATTGGCAGAGGAAGCTCTCAGTTAATAACTGTGGAAGTGCTCATAGAACACTAAGCTGAGAAGCAGGCTTTGTCCCAATGAGGACGTTACGCCAAGAAGAGAGAGAGAGACATTTGATGTTTAACATGTGATAATGTAGGCCTAATAAGCGGATATCAATAAACTGCGCGCCCAATGGACATGAAACAAAATGACTATAACAGTAACAAAATTATCTCAAATTCGATGAACAACCAGACCACACTGATCCAGAGCCATGTAGTTTCACATACCAGATGAAATAAGTACATATATTTGATGATATTGTAGAAAAAATCAAAAATTTTGTTTTATCAGATGCGAAATTTAGCGACCTGTGCGATTTTCTGCGGTTTGAAAATTTTGGTTTTCTTCATCTTCAGGCGCCGCCCTGTAAAGGTTAGTGACCAAAATGGGAAATTTTTTAATTAACTTTTCAGAAAACTAGCCTATTATAGATCATGGAACGTTGAAACATAGATTGGTTAATGTCAAATGGACGAAAATGAGGTTTGAAGTTGAAAAACATTTTCGCATTTTTTCCTGCCGCATACTGTAGATCCTTTTGGAGTTCATTTCTTCTGGAGAGAACGCGTTATTCAGTTCAACCTTGCTCCGTTAAGAGTAAAATCGACAACAGAAATGTCATCAACATCTATTGCCAGAGTTGATGAACACAGGGCATTTAACGACGGATGTCTAGTGTTTTATTTCTCCTCTAAGCAATGAGGGGATAATCTGCTCAGCTGACACCTGAACGGCCCGGTAGTGTGGTTCTGGGGACTGTCTCCTACAGACAAAGTAGAAAACAGGACCAAACGACCCACCAAGCATATTTTCATTGTCGCCAAACCCTACATTTCTTGTGTACCTTGGGTACCGTATCAACCGCGGCCACTAAATCACTATAAGGGCTAATTTCGAGCGTAGGGCATCGGTATGACTACGCAGCTGACTCCAAACACTCGGATCACTTCTTGTATGGCGTTTGAACGTTCTCCGAGTCTACGTCCAACTTCCTCTATTGCTCTAAGATGAAGACCTCCTAGAACATCCTAAAGTCGGCTGTTCGAGTCCGTATGAAGTTGATCATCAATATTAACTTCTTTTCTCGATCAGCCTAGATAGCTGTGTAGTGTCGGTAGCGATTGTCTCAATTGGCTAAGAATAACACTACGGACCGCCTGTTCCGGTGGTAAGAATCCACCAACAGGTGGCCCCTAATTCATGGTGTGATGCGGCTTTATGCTTACCGTGCCTAGGAATGAATGGCTAGGGGGGTCTAATAAAAACCTAACCGCTAACGGAGCCTGTGGAGTACCAGGGCGCCCTCCACAGTATGTAGCCCTTACTGCGCTAACCGGAGCAATGGTGCAGTGGACCTTGTGTTTCTCCAAGACAATCAGCTGCCCTTCTTTAGTCTCACTTGAGGCTAAATAAGGGCGGGATTATGAAGATGTTGTTAATTAGTTTAAATTTTCACCTATATGGTTTCGCATTATGCGATTTACACAGTGTATTCTGTGTAACCTCGCCTTTGGCGTTTTCCAATCGATACCGATTTGGTTATATTGTTGATGTTCTTTGTTGTGCTGTTGTTGCGAAGAGTTTAATCTTACCTAGTTTGGGTAGTGGCTACGGTTAGGATAGCTCAGATCAATCTTCAGCATAAAAGAACAGCAACGATCAATCTTTGCAGACTTATGCAAAATGGTACAGCCCAAGTGGCCTTGGTACAAGAACCTTACTTTCGTAAGGGAAATTTCTATCTAGGAAACCTTGTGAACCCGGTGAACTTTCAGTAAACATGAAATGGCAAACTCGCGTGTCATGCCTCGAGCCTGTGTGCTTGTCAACAACGCAATAGTTGCTACACTCATCTCTGAACTAACCACCAGAGATGTATGTGCTATCACAATTGATGTATCTGTTGAAAACCTGACGTATTTCCAGTCTATTGTTCTGTGTATTTACCGCATGATGAACCATCCCCTACGGATGCTTTCAAACAAGTCATTGCATACTGCACTTCAAAAGGCCTTCCGCTAATTGTTGGCAGTGATGCTAATGCTCACCATATCATCTGGGGCAGCTCAGACATTAACTTGAGAGGCTCCAGTTTGATGGAGTACTTAAGTAGTACAGATCTTGCATTACTTAACATAGGCAACCGCCCAACCTTCATGGTATCTGCTAGAGAGGAAGTGTTAGATATAACGCTTTGCTTTAGCAGAATTAGTCACGAGCTGACCAATTGGCATGTGTCAGATGAAGAATCTTTATCTGACCATCGCTATATCTTTTTTGAACATTTAAATGTTACTTCGCAAACATTGCGTTTCAGGAATCCTCGGTCAACAAACTGGGATCTTCATACTGATTTGGTTGCAGCCAAATTTCATGGATATTCACCATCCATTGACACTCCAAGTGATTTAGATGATGCCGTTGATACGACAACGACCTTCATCATGAAAGCTTTTGAAGAAGCATGCCCTCTACGGTCTGTGAAGATCACAAGAGGAACCCCTTGGTGGAACTCTGATCTGGCGAAACTCAGGAAACAATGTAGAAAGAGTTGGAACAGACGACGTTCGGCTGGTTCGGAGGCTTTCAGGTCGGCTCGCAAGGCCTACAGGAAAGCTCTCCGGTCTGCTGAACGATCCGGCTGGAAAAACCTTTGTACAAATGTTTCCAGCTTGAGTGAAGTCAGTCGGTTAAACAAAATCCTTGCGAAATCTAAGGATTTCCGGTTGAACGAACTTCGTTTGCCAAATGGCGATCTGACTTCCTCTGATGAGGAAGTTCTGGAATGCTTATTCAGCACACACTTCCCTGGATGTGTGGATATTACATCTTCGGATGATCCTGATGTCTTTTCTTGTAGTTATGATTCTTTAGCTTCGGCTCGGAGTATTATAACTATAGAATCGATTGAGTGGGCTCTTAATAGCTTTGCTCCTTTCAAATCTCCTGGGGCAGATGGGATTTATCCTATTTTGCTTCAGAAGGGATTTGAAAGATACCTTTGAAAGAAAATGTTCTGCAGGGTATGACTGGGTTTTCGTCAAACTTGGTATTGTTCGGCTTTCAGTCACAGAAAAGCATTGATTGGTTTAGATCATTGATCTAAAATAATCAACGCTTTGCTGTGACTGAAAGCCGAAAAATACCAAGTTTTTTAGAGAAAACAGTAGCACAAGGTATTCAACAAGGTAATAGGTTTAATAAAAGAAATTCTAGAAAAAAAAACTGATTAATTGCCAATGAATAGATTCTGGAGTAATTTCTGCCTGAAGCATTTCCTGAACCATTTCGAAAGAATACCTGAAGAAAGGTCTGAATGTATCTTCAAGAACTTCAAGAGAAACCCCTTGAGAAACTTTCAGAAGAATCTAATATGAATTTAAAGTGAAATCTCTAAATTCATGGCTGAGAGAATGTCTAAATATAAAAAGTAATACATGAAGGAAAAGTAACTTCTGAAATAATACCAACAGTTTTTTTTTTTTTTTTTTTTTTGACACGGACACGTTCAATGCTTCCAGTGAGCTTTTACGTTCTTTGAAGGAAGCACAACACTAGACAACGGACTAGTATGCAACGGTCAGTCAGTGGCACAGCCGAAAACTTTTCCGGACAACTGCGACGGGAATTGAACCCGCGCCTCCCCAGCACGATGCGACTAAGAGATTGGTGACACTAGCCGCACGACCACTGAGCCGCACGAGTTAGTGGAAAAATTTCTATATGGATATATTTCTACATGGAATCAACCCATTAACTACCATCCACCTACCAGTTTATCAGCACCTAAAGCGTAACACTTTTTTAAAGTTTTTTTTATTTGATTCGGTAAATTTAACGCGTGCCAAAATGGGCGTCTCTTCAGGTATCAGTTGGTTGCCTCCTGTGCAGTGTACGCAGAATATGGCACCGCAAGCAAAAAATAGGCAACAAAGGCACGGCAATAACGCTGTGTTTTTTCGGTAGCAGATAATGACAATATCGCTCCCGAGTTTGTTCACAACAAAAACGGTAGGAATATTTGTTTTATTCTATTCACATCGTGATTTTCGCATTGTTTTACAGCTGAAACTCGACTCTGAGGTTGGCAAGAGTCTTAATTCGTTCAAATGCTCCTAAATTCGATGATGTGGGTCGAAAATTTCAGTAGAAAAGCCGAAATATCGGCACACGCACGACAAGCGATGTTTGTTTTATTGCTCTCACCGCTTGACATGCGTTTGTTGCGGAGCGCCTTTGTTACCAACACGCACCGCTTAGGACAAAGCGTTTGTTTTTCGTACTCTGGTCCTGTGGCACATTCTCTTCCAATTGAGAAATTCGTTGCATAAACGCGCTATGCCTATGTCACATGGACACGGCCGTCTATCCGTACATTGTTGATGTCGTAATGTTTTGGGTACAGTTTGACCATCACCAAGTAGTGGTCCATGTCGAAGACAGAGCCACGATACGTCCTGACGTAGATAATGTTGGAAAACTACTGTTCATCAATCAGATTGTGGTCGATTTGCGATTCCGTCTATTGTGGTGATCACCACACGATTCAGGAAGCTGTGTTGGATAAAGCAGTAATTGGTATGCTTCTGTGGAGGTAGCAAAATCAATGAGACGTAGGCCGTTTACGTTCGCCCTTCGGTGGGCCCTGCATTTTCCAATCGACTCTCTAAATTTTTCCTCCTGGCCTACCTAGCGTTCGAGTGTCGTGTCTTGACGTCATTATATAGGCAGCGGTCGTACTTCGCGTCTAGTTGCGAATATAATGCGTCTCTGACTGACATCATCAGTACTTCCCGAGCTTAGGCTGTGCAAGTTGATTATTCTGAAGTTCAAGTTGCCAATAAATTGGTATATTTTGATAAAATTGAAAAGAAGGTGTGCGGTTAAATGATTTTTTAATTTAGGAAGCCTATCTCCAATCAATATTCGGAAGGCAGACGAGCAATAACATCGATCCAAACGTACAACAGGCCGACTACATGCTCCGTCCCTCAAACCCTCGAACGCTTCAAACCACATCCTTAATAAATTGATTTTTACTACCTATTACTTGCCCTCCATTTCCAACACGTTGAACAGCAGACTACATCAAACCAACTACCGTCCGTCCTTCCAGTAGAACGTTCAGCCCATTTTCCCACAAAACCACTAATCAATTCCCCATCAAAAGCAAATTATCGAATTTCGAACTCACTCAGCTGGTGGTCAGCCTCTCCGGCCAAACCGTTTTCATCTCCGCTGCTAATTTAAAGTTCATTACCAAAGCCCACACTCTTTCCATATCCCGCGCCACTCGGTGGTGTCCTGTTTTACAAATCCTCTTTTGAGTTCGTTTTGCGGTTGTCTCGGTCAGCCCAGGCAGGAGCCCGGTTGTGTAAATACCGAATGGCTGCAACTCCCTCCTGGTGGTGGTTGCCGCCACCGGCACCGTCCACCCCGACTTTGGCAAACAAAACTCTCACTCATTTACGTTCAGAATTCGCCAGCCATTAGCCCCCACCAATTACCCACACCACCGGGTAGATGGAGAGTTTTGCTCTAGAACGGCAGGAGGATGGACGGGAGCCGCCTTGAGGTAGGTCAGGAGTCATCATCGTCACCATCATCAACACCATTGCTGGCCGGCTGGTACCTACCAACAACTTTTGCTAGAAGTGAAAGTGAAACGATGAGAAAATCTTCTTTCTGTTGCGCCAGTAGCAGGATTCAAGGTCCTGCGCTGGGCTGTAATTATACACCCTCTCTGGATGGAAAGTTTTCTTTCATCGGGGGAAATATAAATGGTGCATGGAAATGATACCAAGATTTTGTCTGTGCCAAGATGATATCTTATATTTCGGACTAACAACCAACGCTACGTTAAAGTACTTACAATTATTTTTGGTCATCTCTTTTATAGCTTGGGCATTTTGCTGAGGAGTTCACTAGAAGGTTCCAGCTTCCAGTGTACGCCTAACATATCGATCTGTAGCCAACATAATTCCATTATTTCATTTATTTAGTATTACATAAAATTCAAGGTAAACTGAATCAACAATATATATTTTTCCATATTACACGTTTGGCTGTCAATCTCCAACCACGGTCACGCCCAATCCATTCATTCCGTCGATTCCGTTCCTCTCGGCTACGTCGTTGATGGCTGCTTGCACTGTACTGCAGCAGTTCTCTACAGGGGCCTTATCGAGCTCACCCTTGTCTGGCAACGCAGCCTAGTGATTCTGCGCATATGCTGAGGCGACATCTGATTGTTTTAGTCGCTCTAGGTTGTACCGTGGCGGATGCCGGTACCGTACAATGTTGATGACGGAGCGTTTTGGGCGCAGTTTGACCATCACCAGATAGTAGTCGAAGTCGATGTTGGCGCTCGATAATGTCGGAGAAGCGCCATCCGTCAATCAGAACGTGGTCGATTTGAGACTCCGTCTGCTGTGGTGATCTCCAGGTGTAACGATAAGGGAGGCTGTGTTGGAAAAAGGTGCTACGTATGGCCATGTTTTTGGAGGCGGCGAAATCAATGAGTCGTAGGCCGTTTCCGTTCGTCTGCTGGTGGGCGCTGGACTTTCCAATCGTCGGTCTGAATTCCTTATTCTGGCCTACCTGAGCGTTTGAATCTCCTATGATGATCTTGACGTTGTGGCTCGGGCAGCGATCGTACTCGCGTTTGAGCTGCGCGTATAATGCGTCCTTGTCATCATCAGTGTTTCCGGAGTGTGGGCTGTGCACGTTTATTATGCTGAGGTTGAAGAATAGGCGGGTGCTCCCAATGAAGTTGAGAGATCGGCAGTTCCACTTTCGAGTTTTCAATCGCAAGTCCTTTTTGTTCGCTGGGGTCATTGCCGTTGGTCTCGGTTCGTATTATTCTGTTGCTGATTTTCCGTTGCAATTGTTTTTTACGACTGGCTCGTAGGACCTGACACCAACCCCCTACTTTCCGGAGGACCATAGTGCACAGTTGTGCTTAGAGTCCTTCCCTAGCACTTGGACGTAGATCAGCCGCCCCTAACATGGGGATCAGACGCTGTTGTGAGCAGCTCCTCCTGGAGAACAGACGCTCAGGTTTGCCGAAGCAAACCCTTCCTACCCTGTCAGCCTCTGACCAAAATTCCCACCGGGGTTGGTTACCCGATCTTCCCTAAAGTTGCTCATAGTTTCCGGCCGGTACCACGAGGAGGTAGGGATAGGAGTTGCTGAACAGAAGCTAATGGATCACAATGGGATCTGAATTGCGCAGCCTCAGGCCCGTGTGCATAGAAGTGGCGCCAAGGGAGGGGTTTTTCCTAATTTTGGTAAAAGGCGGAGGGATGCCTAGTGTATAATGCTTCGTTTAGGGGGGGATGTTATAACACCTATTTTCTTTTTCAGATGTACAAGTGGATAACCCTGCAGTCGGGACGACGAAACATTCTTCTTTTTTTTTTTTTTTGAAGTTTCAAGATCGCCTTATCATTCGATGGCGGGTAGACCACGTTGTGCGCGTCGTTTTTTTTTGAGCCGAGTGTCGTAATGTCGCGGGGGTGGATGTGTGTTTTTTTAGAAAAAGTGATTTTTTTTTCGGATCGCCAACTTTTTTACTCGTTTTACGCGATCTTCACAGATAAAAATAATGAGATTTACACATCATGTAAACTTCATTTCAGTCATGTAAACTTAGTGTTATAATGGTTTACATGATATATCATGTAAATTTGCGTTATATGTCATGTAAACACTCAGAGTCATGCTGAATTACATGACATATAATGGAAGTTTACATGATATTTTATTACTTTTACATGTCATGTAAACTTCTGTGATATCCCACGCTCCAATTATGTGCATCATATGTCACAGAACTTTACACTCTTTTTTCGATCTGTGTTGTTTTATTTTTTTTTATAGATAAATTGATATGTTTATTGTGGTTGTTTATCGCGATTTTTTTCTTTTTTTTTCTTTTTTTACCCTTCTTACACCCATAAGAAGGGTATAAATACCGCTTGGAAAACCGACTTTCGATCCGAGGCCCGCAGGGCGAGTCATATATACCGTAAACCGGGGTCAAATTGATCAGCGGGGTGAAATTGATCATTCGGGTACTACATTGTAATTCCATATTAGGAACTCTTAAGCGTCGTAACGATCTCAAACTTTTTACGTCATCGGGTTCGTAGATGTCTAGAGATGAGTGTAGACTTTTATTCATTTAGAAAAAGTTAGTTAAGAGTTTGCAATCTATTTCTTATTTAGCTGAAATCATTGCTACTAAACAATCGATTGCTAATAGATTATGTATCTAATCAGAACATTAAATAGTTAAAAAAAAAGTTTATTCTATGATGAAATAGTCATTTATTGTAATAGAAATCACTTATTTCAAATGAAATTGCCTATCTTTAGGCGTTTAAGGGGAAATTTCAAAATTTTATTTTGCATTTAAAGTATCAAATTTACTAGTAGTAAGATTTTAAACGCGTTAAACGGTTTTAGAAGAGCAAAATGAGGCGGAGAAGGATATTTTCCTTTCCAACCAATGCTTAATTGTATACTGATCAATTTCGCCCCAAAGTGGCATTTCAAATTTTTTGATTTTCGGAGTTATTTAACTTAAAGTTTAAATTTGTTGAACAAAATTCTGTCACATGGTTCCATGGAGATCCACTGGGTACTGGTTTTACAGAAATTATTTTTGCAATATTTGAATTGTCACTGATGTTATCCGCAAATGTTGTTTTAAAGTGATCAATTTGACCCCGGATTACGGTACCAATCAACTCAGCTCGACGAATTGAGCAAATGTCTGTATGTGCGTGTGTGTATGTGTGTGTGTGTGTGTGTGTGTGTGTGTGTGTGTGTGTGTGTGTGTGTGTGTGTGTGTGTGTGTGTGTGTGTGTGTGTGTGTGTGTGTGTGTGTGTGTGTGTGTGTGTGTGTGTGTGTGTGTGTGTGTGTGTGTGTGTGTGTGTGTGTGTGTGTGTGTGTGTGTGTGTGTGTGTGTGTGTGTGTGTGTATGTTACAAAAAAATGTCACTCACGGTTCTCAGCCGTCTGTTGACCGATTTGAGTTCTCTTGGAAGCAAATGAAAGCTACTACATCCTAGTAGAACGCTATTGAATTTTATTTTGATTGGACGTTCGGTTACCGAGATATCTTTCAAAGAGTGCTAGGGAGTAGTACAACTTAATTATTTTAGATATTTTTGACAAAGTGTATCACCATAAATTTCTCAGCCGTCTATCAACCGATTCGGGTTCTTAAGACCCGAAACGAAAGCTACTGCACCCTAGAAGAACGCTTTTGAATTTCATTCCGATTGGACATTTTGTAACCGAGATATCTTTCGGGGAGTACTTTGGAGTAATACAACTTAACTTTTTAAGAGGTCTTTGACAAAATGTTTCATAATAAATGAATCAGCCGTGTGTCAATCGATTTGAGTTCTCTCAGCATCAAATGAAAGCTACAGCATCCAAGTAGTATGCTATTAAATTTCATGCCGTTTGGACATTTTGTTTCCGAGATATCTTTCCACGAGTACTAAGGAGTAATGAAATTTACGCTTTTGAGAGATTTTTGATAAAATGTATCATAATAAATTTCTCAGCCGTCTGTCAACAGATTTTTTATGATCATATTTGGTTACACAAGTTAGTTATACATGAAAATGCAATTGCATCAAATACATAAAAGCTACTATCTCTTTGTCATATTTGAGCTTAATAAACAGTTGCAAAAATATCACGGAATGTATGTAGGAAAAGCCTTCTTACCCTTCTTACACCCATAAGAAGGGTATAAATACCGCTTGGAAAACCGACTTTCGATCCGAGGCCCGCAGGGCCGAGTCACATATACCAATCAACTCAGCTCGACGAATTGAGCAAATGTCTGTATGTGCGTGTGTGTGAGTGTATGTGTGTGTGTGTGTGTGTATGTATGTTACAAAAAAATGTCACTCACGGATCTCAGCCGTCTGTTGACCGATTTGGGTTCTCTTGGAAGCAAATGAAAGCTACTACATCCTAGTAGAACGCTATTGAATTTTTTTTCGATTGGACATTTGGTTCCAGAGATAACTCTCATAGAGTACTTGGGAGTAGCACTTCTTAACAATTTCAGAGATTTTTGACAAGGTGAATCATGATAAATTTCTCAGCCGTCCATCAACCGATTTGGGTTCTCTTACCGTCTCATAAAAGCAACTACATCATAGTTAAACCCTATCAAATTTTAATAAGATTGGACATTTGGTTAATGAGATATCTTTCGAAGAGTATTTGAGAGTTGTATAAAACTCAACTTTTTGAGATTTTTGACAAAGCGTATCATTAAAAATTTCTCAGCCGGCAGTTAACCGATTTGATTTCTCTTAGAACCAAATGAAAGCTACAACATCTTTGTGGAATCCTATTCAATTTTATTTCGATTGGACGATTGGTTACTAAGATATCTTTCAAAGAATACTTGGGAGTAATACAACTTAACTTTTTGAGAGATTTTTGAATAATAGTTTCATAATAAATTTCTCAGACGTCTGTCAACTGATTTAGAATCTCTTAGCACCAAATGAAAGCAACAACATTCTTGTAGAATCCTATTCAGTTCTATTAAGATTGAACATTTTGTTACAGAGATATCTTACGAAGAGTATTTGGCAATAATACATGCTAACTTTTTGAGAGATTTATGACAAAGTAAAAGTATATCATAATAAATTACTCAGGCGTCTGTTTACCAATTTGAGCTATCACATCCTTGTAGAACGCTCTTGATTCTAATTTGTATTGGACATTCGGTTACCAAGATATCTTTCGAAGAGTACTTGAGAGTAATTTCAATAAATTCCTTTTTTATTATTATACTAACTGTCCCGGCAGACTTTGTACTGCCATTTTGGTTGTGATTGTTTGACAACTAATAATGCAAATGGCTCAAGGTCGAATTGAGGATCATTCGGCATCATTTAAATACTACATTCTTTTCTTAAAATGCTCGAATATTGTATCGTAGTTTCTCTAAAATCATGTTAGTGAATCAAGTAAAAAAGTATCATTAGGGTAGGGGCCCGGGTTTGGCCAGTCTAAGGGAAATTATTACTTTCATGACCTCATATAAAGTGTATACTAGAAGGTTATTGTATTCAATAAAATTATAAATAACAAACAAACAGGAATTCTATAAAAACTAACAATATGTTAAATGAAAGCTTCTAATCTATATATTGTGGGAAAAATGCAAGAACCGGACAAAAATATTTTTTTAAAAACCTTACAGATTTAGGTTGCAATAGCCAAAATAACTAGTTAATGCCAAAACTGATTTACATAGTAAATATATCTTATTTGTCCTTTTTACACCATAACCATGAATATCAAGTACTTCGGAGCTAATTTATTCGACTGATCTAATTCTTGTCTAATTCTTAGAAAAAGTGCATCACGATGATTATCTTATCCATTTGTTAATCGATTCAAGATCTTTTGGCAGATAACAAAATATACAATATTCCAGAATATTTTAGCTATTTTTTAAGCATATCATACAAGCTTGGCTTTTCTGGTAGTTTTACCGATGGTCAATGATGCTATTTTGGAAACCAATCCACTAGTTGGCAAATCAACAATATTTCCTAGGATGGCCAAAAGGCACAATCATACAAAATAATTATGTTAAATATGAATAACGCAACAATAATTTTAATAAGTGTAAGAAGGGTTCTGTTCACCATAGGTGGATTAAATCGGGTTTTTATTTCTTGAGTCGCCATTGTTTTCCTCGCGTTTATTTAAACATTTATTGCAAAGTTCCGATGACCCTGCAGGGATCGGTTCTGCTTGTGCCGTGCATTCAGCCGAAATATACTTATTTATACAAAAAAAAAAAATAAAAAAAAAAATCTTTTGATTTTATTTTTGTTCAACTTAAAAAAAAATCCGATCAAGATAAGTAAAAGGTACATGAATTTTGTTAGTATCCAATCTTCGAAGTATATCGTAACTACGCAACGGTAACGCTAACGCATGTTACATGGAAACACACACGAATGTGAACCTAAACCTACAAAACACATAAATTTTCATAGTTTTCTTTTCTCCTGTACGTAAACGTCCCAGTCAACTAGTGATCGTATAAGATTTTACGTAAGATGTTAAAGTGTAGGCGATATGCGTACATTTTACATGCTTAAAAATTAAGGCACGTACGCATATGGCCTTCACTTTATCATCTTATGTAAGATCTTACACGATAACTGGTTGTCTGGAATTGCAATTCATTAACAGCTGCTGATAATTCACTTCTCACTTCTTACTTTTTACTGCTCAATACTCGTTCTTAATTTTTCATTTCTCGTTTCTCACTACTGAATTATTGTTCTTCACTGCTCACTTCTCACTCCTCACTGATTTACACTACTTGCTCCAGACTGATTGACTTTTGTATACATTCCGTTTTCAATGCTCATTTCTGTTTTATTCTCACCTACTCCTATTCACTTACACGTCATTGTTCACGCTTCATACCACACTTCTCACTCCTCACTTCATCACACTGCTCACGCTGACCACTCTTTATTACTCACTTATCATTACTCTGCACTCCTCATTTCTCAATCCTCACTACTCAGTCTACATTGCTAAATCCTCACTCTTCACTGCACATATGTCACTCCTCACCACTCACTTTTTACTTTTTTTCTTTTCACTCCCCACTTTCACACACTTCTCACCCCTTACCCTGTACTACTACACACTCCCCACTTCACATTTTTCATTATTCACTGCTGACCCTTAATTAATTACAGGTCACCCGTCATTTATCACTTGTCTCTGCTCACTTCAAAAGTTACTCCTCACAGCTCACTCGATCTTCTCAACTCACATTCTACATTGCTCATTGGTCGCTTATTATCATTTGTGGTCAACTTTTCATGCGGAAACTGAACATGGAACGGGTTTTTTAGAGAAAAAAAATAAATATGAGGCATGTTAAGCATCATTATTATGATCACATTTTTTAACCCTAGGCTAGTTCATCTCGGGACCCACGCATTACTTCCCTTCCGAAGGAAGAACTCACATATTTGCGAGTTTGTCGTGGGATTCGATCCCAGGTCCTCGGCGTGATAGTCATGTGTTCTAACCATCCAACCAGGCCCGCTCCGAGATGACAAAATTGAACATGTACCAAAACGACTTGAACTAATCGAGAGTGGTTTCTAAAAGTTAACGTAAAAATAGACCGTTTGGCGTTAAAAAGTCAAAATCGTCAAAACGTAACATGGGACAACTACTACGCTGCACACGGCAGCATACATATCTGGCTGTAGCCAACACAAACATTGCTATTCTAGTATCGCTGGATCATCTACATTCATACAAGGAATCTTGAGCGTATGAGGGTGTGAGTGTAGGTGATCTTGTATTTTTTGGCTTAAACCGCGTCTGCTACTTCAGAATGATGGTCTATGTGGGGGGAAGTATAAGGGAGAAGAAATGATGACTGAATTCGCTTGCCTACGGAAGATCGTACCGGGACATAAACCTATCATTGACCTGTTTTTTTTTTTGGCCATCAAACCCAACAGTTATCCTATGTTAATCCAACATTGGTTTACTTTCGGTAAAATTGGACCCGACTTTGACTCGACATCCGATAATTGTTTATTCTGGCGGAATTTTTTAGAGTGTTTCTTGTCCCGTACCCAGCTAATCATTCAAGTGACAATTCATTCAATCATCTCTCATTTGATAAGTGCTATTCAAACATATAAATGGCAAAATATAGGCCGGGGCCCGTGGCGTAGTTGGTCACACGTTCGCTTCATACGCGGATGGTCATGGGTTTGATTCCCAGCCCCGGCACTTGCAATTTTCCGTCAGTTGCTCTTCACCGAGAGCGGCTGACACTGACCCTCTTCTGAGCCCCATGGCTCAAACGTACCCGGAAAACTGGACATCGGCGAACTGTTACTTATAATGGACCCCCAATCGGACTGGAAAGGAACAACCGCCACCTATCATCCTTGTGCTCATCATTCTACCATGCAGAGTAGAAAAGTGAAAGCAGCAGAAAGGCAACCAGTATAGTATAATGGAATACATCTAGGCTCTGTACAATACTGTAGGTACAGTTGTCAATTGAAATCGCTCACGTAGTGCCCTAGTGGACAATAGAGCTGTAAATTAGGTTAAGTGATTAAGAATAAAAAAAATGGCAAAATATAGCAAAGAACTGGAAAGGGCATCGTGATCTGAAATAGTTCTCTAAAGCTTTCGATTTCAAACGCTTCAATTTACACAATCGAATATTAGACCACTCAGATTTCGGGGGTGGTCAACGAACAGTAACAAATCAACTAAGTTGTCCACGTCATCAGTACATTCTAGGAAATTCTATTCGATTACATAACAAAAGCATTGCAATGTTTCATAAACAGATCAGTCTGGATGACGCTGAATATCCCAAAAGTATAAAACAATTAATTCACTGCTCAACAAAATTGTACAAAATTTGGTGTTATGGGATAAGAAAAACCCTGATTAATCCACCTAGTGGTGGTAGCGCCTTTCTCGTCGAATATGTACTCATGATGTCGACGTAAGCCGAAGTGTTCCTGAATCCTGAGAATACTTATTGAGAAAAGCAAGAATTTTATCAAAGCCATTATCGAATAGAAAAACTTATTGATGACGCATATTCCGACGATATGTTCAACGTATAGGCAGAGCTTAAAAATATCAGAGCTCTCAGTTGACTGCTTGACCACCTTCACTGTCATTGGAGGCCAATCAATATGAAGACGATGATTACAAGCTAAGATACAACCTTTTTCACAACCACAGATCATTTTGGGGTCGTCGACAAAGTTTTTTCTGTACACTTCAGGCTATATTTTATTATCGCTGATTACAAGATCCATGTAAAATTGAACAATAAAAAAGTTCAAGCAAGCAAGTGAAATTTCCCAAACTAAATCCCAATAAAGTTTCAACCACATTACAGAGCGCGAGGGCGCAACCAGTCACATCAGAATTTTGACGCAAAAGGCGATTGAAAAAAGAAATGTTCAGGGTTGTTGCGATTAAAATTTAATTTTCGCATACAACGTTGACTGTAAGGATGAGTAGGAATCTGAAATGGTGTGATTTGATGAGTTCTGAGATCACTTTAGTTTTGTCATGATGAAGAGAACAATTACACATATCTATCGCTTGCTATGATTTTGCTCACTTTCGTAGTTCCGGCAAAGCACCCAAAGTTGGTTCTGTAATACTGCTGGTAGTGTCTAATGTGGTTTGAGCCTATTTTCTTGCTAACCGGTAATCAGATTATCAAAAAAGCAGCGATTTGACGTGTGGCATGCATTAGTTTGGTTAACTTTTGTATATGGCCACTTCCGGCGGGACACCCGGAACCACAAACACTACCGGTAGTAACTTATGTAGTCTGTGCCTATTTTCTTACTAACCGTTCATCAGGTAATCGAAAAGGCCGTGATTTGATGCACCGAATGCATGAGTTTGGTTCAATTTTACATTTTACCACTTTCGATGATACATCTGGAATCAAAACAGTACCAATTGTCCCAAATAAAACTAGTTTTCTCTAACTGTTCACCCGATTTCCTAGAAAGCCACGAATTGATGTGTCACATGCATGGGTTTGGATCATTTTTACATTTTACCAATTCCAGCAGGACACCCGGAACCGGTTCTGGAACACTACCGGTAGTCTCTAATGTGATCTGAGACTATTTTCTTGCTGATCGTTTCTCAGGTTATCGAAAAAGTCGGTATTTAATGAGCCGCACGCATGTGTTTGGTTTCCTTCCACATTCGTCCACTTCCGGCGGGACACCCGGAATCAGTTCTGGAACACTACTGGTTTTCCATAATGTGGTCTGAGATTTTTTTTGTTAACCGTTCATCAGATTACCTAAAAAGCTCCGATTTGATGTGTCACATGCATGGTTCTCTTTTACATTTGACCACTTCCGGCGGGACAACTGCAACCGATTCCGGAACACTTCCCCTAAACCGCAAATATAACCATCTCTGTTGTACATATGTACGAAGAGCGAAAGCGATTTGTTTATTGTTTGAAACTGTTTGCCTATCGTTTCAAACAATAAACAAATCGCTTTCGCTCAGTTTCTAATGTAGTCTGGTTCTATTTTCTTGCTAATCGTTGATCGTGTTTTCGAAAAAGCCGCAATTTGATGTGTTGCATGCATTACTTTGGTTCACTTGTATTTGGCCACTTCCGGCGGGACACTCGAAATCGGTTCCGGAACACCACCGGTTCAGATATGGTCTAAGACTCTTTTCCTGCTTACCGTTCATCAGGTTATCAGAAAAGCCGCAATTTGGTGTGTCGCATGCATGGGTTTGGTTCACTTTTGTATTTGGCCAATTCCGGCGCGACACTCGGAACCGGTTCCGGAACACTACCTGTAGTTTCTAATGTGGTGTGAGCCTATTTTCTTGCTAACCGTTTATCAGGTTATCGAGAAAGCCGCGATTTGATGTGTCGCGTGCATAGGTTTGCTCCACTTTAATATTTGGCCACTTCCGGCGGGACACCCGGAACCGGTTCTGGAATACTACCGGTTCAGATATGGTCTGAGACTATTTTCCTGCATACCGTTAATCAGGTTATCGAAAAAGCCGCTATTTGATGTGTCGCATGCATGGATTTGGTTCACTTTTTTATTTAGCCACTTCCGGCGGGACACCCGGAACCGGTTCTGGAACACTACCGGTTCAGATATGGTCTGAGAGTATTTTCCTGCATACCGTTCATCAGGTTATGGAAAATGCCGCGGTTTTATGTGTCGCATGCATAGGGTTGTAGTATTTTCATATCTGGCCCCTTCCTGGGGTACCGGTCCGGAACACCTAAATGACCATAACTCCGGAACGGCTGGACCGATCCGAACTATTTTCAATAGGAAACAATGGGACCAGATTCCGCGTCGAATGAACCGTCGGTCATTAAAATCGGCTGAGGTTTACTGCCAAAAAGTGATGTGAGTTTTTTGTACACACACATACACACATACACACATACATACACACACACATACATACACACAGACATCACCTCAATTCGTCGAGCTGAGTTGATTGGTATATGTGACTCGACCCTCCGGGCCTTCTATCAAAAAGTCATTTTTGGAGTGAACATATAGCCTTTCCAGTACACTTAGTGTACGAGAAAGGCAAAAAGAACAGGGGTTTGGGACCCTAGAAATGTTATAGTGAAAGAATTTTTGAAAATATTGGACCGGGCCCTCACAGTTTATGACAGAAGTTTGTATGGAGAACTTGAGGTGTTCAATTGTATGCGCCTTAGAACTTGCCGAGCATATATTTAGGCGTTTTCGGTATTTATGTTTGTTTCGTTATTGTCTAACGCCTAAATATACGCACAGCGCGTTCTAACGCACATATCAAAATAACAAACAGCAAACAGTTTCAAACAATAAACAAGTCGCTTTCGCTCTTCGTACATATGTACAACAGAGATGGTTATATTTGCGGTTTAGGAGAAGATGATATAGATCGATGAGATTAGAATTGAACCTTATGATAACTAAGTTGCCGGGTCATTAATTGGCTCGGTAACTTAGTTGGTAAAGCACTTGTCTAGCGAATAAGGGTCGTGAGTTCAAATCTCACCTGAGCTGTGGATTTTTTCCCAATTTTAACCAATAATTTACCCATCTGTACATATGTACGTTGAGTTATTTGAATTTCATAATTTGACCACACGGATTGGTATTACCGAAAATTTGCACTTCAAGTGAGTCGTAACAAAATTTAGTTTTGAACGGTGTTAACAGTCTTCAGGTCCATTAGTCCATGGTTTGTGAAATTCCAAGGAGGCCATAAATAGTCGGATATTATGTGATGTTACAGCTTATAGTGATTATGACTACTGTAACAGCTGCAGATGTCAAGGGTTAAACTCCATGATAGTCTGGATGTGTATAATAAAATCTATTAGTCTTCAAACTGGTCCGGTACTTATCCGGTACAGTATAGTTGGTATAACTTCTGTAACCAGTACAGATATGAGGTCTTAATTTCAATTAAATTTTGATGATCTACATTATTCCAATAATATCAATGATTTGCCAACGAGTTTCAAAGTGATTCATGAATTACAGCAAATCATCCAATGTTGTAATTTGTTGCTAAAACGATCCAAATTGAGGGGGTCAAAAGCAGAACCCCTCTGAAATCCTCTGCAAGCTCATCTGAAATCTTGCGAAGCTCCCTAAAACTCCCTGAACTTGATGACTCGTGATGCCTTCTGAAACACCCAGAGCAGCTTTGAAATGCCCTGGTACTTTTTGAAACGGCTTTTAAACTCCCTGAAACATCTTGAAGCTTATGCGTTATGCATTCACCGAAACAAAACATTAAAATTTCTGTATAATATTTCTGGGAGATAAACTCATCACTATAAAGGATTTACACCCCACCTACAACCCTAACCTTTCTATTCGACTCGGCTAAATATGTACTACAAAAGTTATTTCATGGACTGATCAACATACCGACCAACGCGACGGAAATTATAAAAACCAGCATCCAAAACAAAATAAAGTATGCAAATGAGCCAAAAGTCGTCCTTCGGGAGCCACTCCCCCCCCCCCCCTTCTTGACCTCTCCTTTTGTCTGGAATACAAAGCACTCATTGCCACTTATTAGCCGGTAGTTCTTCCTAGAAGCGTTCGACTCAGCTGTTTTAATTTTCATTGAAGAAAATTAAAACCAAAGCGCGCAAAGGTTCTCACAAATGAAAAGTATTTCGGTTTTCCTTCCCAGGAGCAAGCGGATAAGACGACGATGCTGAAAAAAATCAGTTTGTCTCGTTCTTGAGGCGAACCAAGACAAGTGAATGTCCCTGATCGAACATCGGGGTGTTGGTAGCTACGGAGCGATGTGTTCGTAAAAAGTGGGTGGTGGTCGATGTGACTTGCGTTTGTGGAAGTCAACCAATACACTCCCCACGAACATCCACAGCTAAGAAAAGTTATCTGGAAGATTTTCCCGAAGCTGAGAAGGATGCTGCCAAGGTTCACCAACACCATTATACACGAGGGCAGAAGAAGCCTTCCTTTGGCACTCGAGTGCTGCAGATTGGTGCAGAAAATTAATTAAAGCGAGATGCCTTCCAAGCACATCTTTAATGAGAAGGAAAACTCCGGCGAGGACGACGAGAAGCAAATTAAACAGAACTCTCACCCAGGCTGTAGCCGGTCCGGGTTTGTGAATGAGAGTGAAATTGTTTTCCCTCCAGCCCAGCCGACCCTTTCCCAACCCCTCACCCTGATTTTCTCTGTCTGATGTTTTAATTCCATTGCATTCTGTTAGCCAGCAGCAGACGACGGTCGGTCGCTTGGTCGGTCGATACCGTAGAGTTGTAGAGAGAAAGTTTCCCGATTCTGCACCGCACCTCAACCCCCCGCGCCAGCCCACTTTGCAGGATGAAGCGACTCTGGCGACACCCGCTCCCGCCAGGCACCCCGGATCCGGTCAGACTGGTCCTTGGAGTAGGACCGATGGTGGAGGTGGAAGGTGCGAGGTGGCAAAATTAAACTTGAAACAAGGTCAATGTTAAAATTTAAATTAGCCTCACCGAGTTTCGTCGAGGCAAGGCGAGAAAGTTTGGATCCAACACCGCCGTCGGTCGGTCGGGGAGATCCAGGCGGTGTGGACCGACCCATTTGGGGTGGTTGCATTGTTCCTGTTTTGGAAAATGTGCAGGGATGAGGAATGAGAACTTTGACTGGGTTCAAAATTCTTGCAGCAGAGAATATTTTGACGAGTGCGAATAAAGTAATTTGTGGCAATAAATACGAAATACACTCCCGTTCAAAATTTTGGGGTCACCCCCTCAAAAACATGTCATTTTTTTAGGCCCATGTCTCCGCCAATTTGCGTCCGATTTCGAAACCCTAGGTTTCATTCAAAAGATAATAGGTCAAAGAAACTTTGAACATGATTTAAAAGAAACTTTTTCAAAAAATTTTGTATTTAAACTTAACCCAAAGTTGCCAATTTTTCTAAAAAATGAATATAAACTTACGGCAGTGTTGCTGGAAGTTGGGTCGACCAAATTTTAAGATGAGAGCGGTAATATGACCCATTTTTTATTACCTTTGAACTGCTTTTTACAGAACTTAGCTAAAAAATCTAGAAAAAAAGTTATTAAGTAAATTAATCCTTGATGTCATCGACCAATAGTTTGGGGTCACCCCTCAAAATGCTGTATCGGCCAAAAGTTTGGGGTCACTATCGTAAAACATGGAAAAGCGATTTGTTGATATCTTTGTCATCTTTCATTCAATTTTAATTCTTCTTGGCTTATTTGAAACAAAATGAATGATACTTACTGCATAGACATTGAACCACACATATTTGTTGAAATTTATATACTAAAACTTAACGTAAAGTTGCCTCATTTTTTAAAGCGTGGTAAAATGTGCTAACTTTACATAACATTTTTATATACAATAATCGTTAAATACGTTAAGTTGAAGACATCAAACGTAAATTTAGTTAATTATCTTTGAAATGAGCCAAAAATAATTGAAATTGAACTATAGATGACGAAGATATCAACAAATCACTTTTCCATGTTTTGCGAAAGTGACCTCAAACTTTTGGTCGATGATATCAAGGATTAATTTACTTAATAACTTTTTTTCTAGATTTTTTAGCTAAGTTCTGTAAAAAGCAGTTGAAAGCTAATAGAAAATGGGTCATATTACCGCACTCATCTTAAAATTTGGTCGACCCAACTTCCAGCGACACTGCCGTAAGTTTATATTCATTTTTTAGAAAATTTGGCAACTTTGAGTTAAGTTTACATACAAAATTTTTTGAAAAAGTTTCTTTTAAATCATGTTCAAAGTTTCTTTGACCTATTATCTTTTGAATGAAACCTAGGGTTTTGAAATCGGACGCAAATTGGCGGAGATATGGGCCTAAAAAAATGACATGTTTTTGAGGGGGCAAACTTTTGGACGGGAATGTAGGTTAGTATTTAGCACTTAAGGTTGAGAAGTCCATCATCAGCATCGGCAGTCGTCTCAAAAATACCGCTCAAAATTTGAAAGTGATATCATCCTAAAATGTAATTATTTAAGGTCTTTGAGGCACAAACCACTTATAAATCCCCCCCCCCCCCCCCCACCTAATTCTTTTTGAAAATGCAACTCGTACCCACAACCTAATTTGTTCAAGGTTTACATCCTTTTTCCTCCTTATTTTGGGTGCTGCAATACTGAGTATTGCAACGGTTCCATATTATTGGCGGGTAGTGTTTATGTTCACTCGCAATGAGTGTGATTTATTATCCTTGGTTTTTAAGGAATTTTCCATGAAGTTTTCCAAAAGATCTTAAAACTATTCCACAGATTTCTTCAAAAATGCTTTAGAACTTCCTAATGGGACTTTTTCAGGGATTCTTTAGAAAACTCCTTCAAGGATGGCTACAAATTTTGTTAATGTATCCAATCAATCAGTTCTGAAGAAATTTCTCCTGGAATATGATCGGAATTTACTCCAGAGATTTTTCTCAGAGACATCTCGAGAAAATTTTCTAGAGATTTTGTTGCAGGAATTTTTCCAGTAATTTCCCAAATATTTTTTTCAAAAGATGCAATTCCAGGAGATTTTTTTTAATAGAGATTCGGAGATTCCTCCAGGGATTACTTAGGATTTATTCAGATCTTTCAGACCTTCAAGGATTCTTTCAGAAACTTTTCCGATGATGCTTAAGGAAATTCTCTCAGAAGATTATCTCAGCAATCCCTACAGAAATTACTCCACAATATAATCCTTTCCATTTTTCAAGAAATTTTCCAAGAAATTCTTCCTTAAACACCTGCAGAGTGTCCTCCAGTTCTATTATGTTTATTTTTTAAAGATTTTTACAAAAGAAAAAAATATTCGGTAAGTTATTTGGAAATTTCAATCTTTCAGGATTTTTTCAAAAAATCTTCAAGTAATATGTTTGTGAAACTGCTGGAAGAACTTTTGTAAAAGCCCGGATGAATATCTCGAACAATTTCCGCTGGAATCTTCGAAGGAATCGAAGGAATACTCAAAATAACTGGGACAGGTAAAATTTTCACTTGTCAAAAGATGTTCAACTAGCTGTAACTTTTCGAATAGGGCATCAAATATTCTCAAATTTTTACTGTAAGTTCATCAACTAGTTGTATATCAGTGGTCCAAATTTGGAAAAGATCGGGTTATTCTACACGAAGTTAGAAATATTCTAGAAAAGGGTATAGTTATCCGATAGTCAACTTTGAGCTGTTATATCTCCGGATTCAATATATCAAATGCAATGAAATTTTGATCATTTATGACTAATATAATGAACTTTGAAAAACATTTGACTTAATTTGAAATTATTAATAAGGAAAAAAGTTATAGAGATTTAATTTATGTTTTTTTACTAAATTTATCCATTTTTCACATACATCCCATTACATTTTCAGTATAATATCGGCCATTTAGTTGCTTTCCTTCGAAACATCAATATAAGGCATTGTCCAGTTTGAATCCGGACGCAGATCATCACTTATATCTCAGAAAACAGAAAAGGTTAAGCCATCAAAACAAAGATAATTTACTGTAGTTTCATGGAAAAATATCATTAAAATAATTAGGTTTAATTTTTAATACATTTTCTCATTTTTTTCGTGATGGCTTCCTTAAAAATCTGCACAATGGTAGTAAATTTTAACATCAACCCCTTCGGCGTATTTGTTTAACAATCGGGTCATCTCTGTAGTGTCCTGAGACCCTCTACCAGTCTGATTAGGAATCCAAAGAAACTTTACCAAATATTTCTCTTCTTGCGAAATTAAAGGCTTATCAGTGAATTCCAATGAAGCGAAATTTGAGTATTTTTTCGTTAATAAACACTATCCAACAGTAATGACACCACTGCACATCTCAGGCTGTCGTGATAGCTCACCAAAGTAGCTCAAACCTCTTCAGATCCCTTGTGGGCATTTTTGAAAAGCAGCACGCGATTCTTGAGGTTATCATCTTTGTACACATTTGGTGTCAAAATCGTGATGTGAGAAAACGATGTCCAGAGCTCGAACTTCCTGACAAATCTTGGAATTCCAAGCAGATTTATCCATGAACATAAACTTTAATCTTCCTTGGACACTTCCTCTTGGCATGGTTAACAACATCTGAGCACATCACACGAAATGGTTTTGGAGATATTAACATTTTTAGCGACTGTCGTACCTGACCACCCTAAATTTTCAGCGTGTTTGTGCAAGATTTTTTTTCTTCGCATGTCTTCAATCTGAAATAACTTTTCAATCGTAGCAAGAAAATCGATGAAATTTTCACCGTCATTAGAGGACTTGTTTATGATCAGACTGCAGCGAAAAAAATATGATTATGATCATTAAGAGCGTCACAATAAATTATCCTTTGCGTCCGGATTCTAACTGCACAATGCTTTATTCAAGTCAATTAGAGGCAATTTAAATGAACTATAATTACAATCTTGAATTTTGAAACGATGATGAAGTTTTGGATAAATGGTGTTTTATTAGAAAAAATAATCTAATCGTTATAATTTTCTTTCGTGTAAAAAAATGTAAGTGTAGTCAAAAGTTTTTAAAAGTTCATTATATAAGTCATAAATGATCAAAATTTCAATGCATTTGGTATATTGAATCCGAAGATATAACAGCTCAAAGTTGGATATCGTATAATTATACCTTTTTCTAGAATATTTATAACTTCGTGTAGAATAGCCCGAACTTTTCGAACATTGAACCACTGATACACATCCAGGGATTGGCGGCATGCACCGTGCGGTGCGAAAAAAGCGTGTGCTTCACACAATCGCAAGTGCTCGTCTCCCGTTTTGCCGAGAGACAAGAGACGTATGAGTGAGAGCTTTCGTAATTGTGCGAGAGACAATCGCAGCACTAGCTCTACGGCGCAGGGAGTAATGCACGGTGCTTGGACTGCGCTTGTCTCCAAACAGAAAAAATCAATTAATAAATTAATTTAAGAGTTTGTGTTTTCGTCAAAGTTGTTAAGCTTGTCAAGGGTTGACAAGTGATGGGTCGTTTGATTCGAAATTTTTCCAATCGTGCGTAGTATCAAGCCAAGTGCTAAGCACGGAGACAAGCACCGAGAGAGTGCATACGACAGAGCGTGAGAGCTCCAGCGCGCGGCAAAGTAAGCGAGCAACACACAACCGATTGCGCGTACTCGTCTCCTTCTAGTTTGTTGTGCTGTCTCGCAGCAGAGTGTGCGGCACGCAAAGAGTTTTGAGTCGCACCCTATCCCTGTACACATCTAGTTGATGAACTTTAGTAAAAATTTGAGAATATTTGATGCCCTATTCGAAAAGCTACAGCTAGTTGAAAAATTTTTGAAAAGTGAAAACTTTACCTGTCCCAGTTATTTTGAATAACCCCTGTAGATGTTTAGGTCGGAACTGCAAAAAAAAATCTTTTGGAAATTTCTGCATAGCGAGACAGAGTTTCTCATGGAATTCTCGGAACACTTGGAAAAATTTCCGAAGGAATCTTTGTATGAATTTATTTAAACTTCAAGAGGAGATTAAGAAAAAAACTACATGGAAGAACTTGTAATGAAATCCCTTGCAGATTGTTAAAACCGGCTAGCCCCGCGGCTACACCCCTCAGGGTCGGCGACTGCTTGCCTCGAGAAACTCACTTACCGTTTGGTCGGAACAGAGCGGACGATACAAAATGAAAGTAGACCCACTAATAGGGAAACCAAGGCGGTCATAGAAAAAAACAGTACAAAACAATACAAAACTTAGGCTTAAACATATTTATTAATTAAATTGTGTGAATGTGTGTGGGGGTGGGTGTGTATGTGTAAAACGATGCGGCCGTGCAGATGCAATATTGAGAGATAGAGAGAAGATGTTGATGGAGGGTTACTTGCCACTGTGACCTGCTGGGGCACCTTAGCAGCCATATCGAGGCATCCTCCTTTGCTGACGTTGGTGGTTTCTGTGGAACTCCATGCCGGATGTCCAGGGTATTTCCTCAGAGGTGATTCCGGGCGGACGACTCTCGGACCAGCTGGGCTCAATAGCGGCTTCCCAGAGCGGAGATGGTTGGCGGCAGTTCAATGGCGGCTTCGCAGCGTGGAGATAGATGGCACAGTTCAATGGCGACTTTCCGGAGCAGAGATGGCTGGCGGGGGTTTTACGGCGACTTTCATCGGTAGGGGATGGCTGAGGGGCTTCGGAGCTGCTCTACAACCTTCGTCGACGTCCCAGCGCCCGCCAACGGGGTGGTGACTCATAGGATTTTGAGCGGCGGCAAGCGGGGCAAGCCCACGGACCTCACCGTCGCCCTCACCGCAAAGACGTCCGTCACCGGGCCCTCGTGGCGTGTGAAGCAGCAATGGCACTACTCACCGATCACCGGCGCTGAGCTCGCCGACCCTCCTACACGATTCCTCGTGGCTGACCGACCAAAATGGCTACTCTTCGGGGTCGAGATCTCCAATCGTCCCGGTCCTGTCACTTCCGGATTTGGCGTCACGTTCGTCCAAGACTAGTTCCTCGAATCGGCTCCCGGGCTCACACTTGGCCGGAAAACCTTCACGTTTGGTCACTTTTCGATCCTTTCTTCTTGGGCACTCTACGCGTTCCTTCGCAGGCACTTTCTCTGGAGCAATTTTCCTTTTCCAACCGTTGCGCTCGAGTATCAAAACCTTTCTCCTCGTTTATCGTCTCCGTCCTTCCTCTTTCCTCTCCTTTTTCCACTCCTCTTCCCTTTTCTCTTCTCCACTTTCCAGTCACTTTCAGGAGTTGTCATTTGGGGCAGGGTTGCCACTCTCGTAGACTCCAATTATAGAGTAAAGATGTGAGGCGTGCTCATCCATCATGGGTGTAGTAAGGGTAAGTGTTATAATGTCCGGTGTGTTATCTAGCTATTTTTCCCTTTCGTACACAATCATTGGGCAATACTCCTATCCTTGAAAACTAGTAAAACCTTCTTGGTGTCCATAATGTGGGTTATATTATATTGTTCAGATTGGTCGGTAACAATCATCCCTCCTCCCAAGGAAAAATTGCCAAGCTAGAAGTACTTGATTGGTAATTTTTCTTGGATTCATCCTTTTACGAGTCGTAGTGTTCGAATTGTAGTATGCTCTGAGTAAGTAGTTCTCCGGATCCATTGGCTTTATTTTATTTTATTTTTGTTTTCAATTATAGACACTTATTGATTGATTTGTGACGTTTACTTTCGTGTTGTTGTATTTTGATTTAACTGTTTTTTTTTTTTTTTTTTTTTAATTACTGAGGTTGCTGTGAATCGCATTCCTTTTCATTTAATTTCTTGATTCTTAATTCCGTGTTCTTGTTCCATTACTTAGATTATTTCCTATTACTATCTACCTTATCTTCATTCACACTCTCAAACATTTGGGTACCCTTTAATCACTTACATTCTTTCATTCATTTATCATTCATTCATACTGGTTTACTCAACTTTTACTTTAATCTACTTTATCTTGAAGATCTATCCTCTCTTCAGAGATTGTTTATATTGGAAGACAATTGTCCTCTTCCAATATGACGACCAGGTTAACTTTTTTCTACCTCATCGTTAGTTTTAAGGTAGGAAAACATTTCGTCTTTCTCTTGGAAAGAGAAAGTTTTCCATCTTTCTTTTATCTGTGACCGCGTCATTTTCGTCAAAACGACGGGTCCCTCGTATTTCCCTTTTTTTAAGAGAAGATGTGAACCGTAATGCTAGTGGTTCATTTTTTGTGAACGCGCACGAAACGGGGAATTTGCAACAAAACGAAAACGCGGAACAAAACAAAATATGAACAAAAACAACATTCTATTCTAGCTTCATCGAAGAGCAACTAAATTTAGCAGCCGCAACAGCAGCCGCTGTGGATCTTTATTTTGCTGTTTTCCTACCGAAACTGGCCTATTTTGGAGAATGAAGAACTACTATTCGCAGGAGCAACTTGGTAGAGGACCAACCGACGTCTATGAGCGATCCTGTTGTGATGCTACAAGGAAATCCGGGAGTGAAAGTGATTGCAACCCAACAACCTGGTGTTGCTTTTCGAAGGTCAATGAACTCAGGCCGAGTAGCCGGGCTGGGTTCGATGTAAACAAGGAGGACAATGACCTTTATCGGCTAGGTGGATTGATTCGGGAAATTAGTGTTATGCCGGTTTTAGATGAACGGCCGGCCATACACCAAGAGATTTTCCGTCCAGATCCTCTATTTCGTAGGACGATGAACCAATCTTTCGGACCACCCTCGCTGGGAGATATTGCGGTCCATATTTCGCGTTATAATCTTCTAGTGCGCTTGATTGTTTCATATTGCGTCGATATATCATTTGACCAGCTTGCAAAACCTTGCCATAGGCACGATGACGTAGATCGTACCGTTTGTGGCTTTCTTGATGGGCTTTTTCGAGTTTATCCTGAATTACGTTTTTAATTTCGCCAAATATTTCAGCTTGACGCTTTCCCCGCTCTGCAAGGGAGATTTTGGGATCATCTTCACCGAGCTGGTGGTCAGATCCTTTCAAAAACATTTCATGGCCATGCGTCACGAAAAAAGGGGTAAAATCTATTGCCGAGTGCTCGGACGTGTTTAAGACGGCTTCTACCTCGGACAACTTTGTGTCCCAGAGTTTCTGATCACTTTTTACGTAGGTTCGTATGGCGGCATTGACTGTTCTATTGACCCGCTCGACAGGGTTTGCCTGTGAGTGGTACTTAGAATTCAGCCAATGCCGAATATCGAACCTAGTACAAAGTGAACGAAACTCATGGGACAGGAAGCACGAAGCATTATCCGTAATTAGCACTTCTGGCACTGAATTACGGTAAAACCATTGGTCCCGCAGCGCCTTGCAGAGGCCTTTGCTATCTATTTTCCTAAATGGGAGTAGCAAGACCCATTTGCTGAACAAGTCAACCACGGAAAGGATGTATTGGTTCTGGTTTCGGCTTCTCGGTAGAGGGCCGATAAAATCCAAGGCGATGATTTGCCAGGGGTGGGATGTGATACGTTGTTCCCCCATCTGTGGGGCCAGGGCAATATTTGGGGCTTTCGTCTCTTTGCAAGTTTCACATTTCCCTACGTATTCCCTGACATCTAAGACCATACGAGGCCAGAAATATCTCAAACGGATTCGGCTTAGGGTTCGATCTGTCCCTGGGTGCATCGAACCATCGTGACACTCGTGGATTATGTCGCTACGTTGGGCTGGGTGAGGAATGATTTTCCAATCGAACCGATCATCGTGTGGTTCACTGGTATTGGCCACGTATTTATACAATACACCATCTCGTAGTTGAAAGTCAACATATTCGTCTGGGTTTTCGGAGACTTTTTCCACCAGACCTTCGTAGCTAGCTAGAGCTACGTTAGTGGGCTTAGGGTTCATTGTTGAAGTGCTAGGGGAGTCCAAGCGTCCGGTCGTATTCACCGAGGCAACACTGCGCGAGAGGGCATCCGCCACGACATTCTCTTTCCCACGACGGTGACGTATCGTCATATCGTAGTGTTGTAGCTCTAAACACCAACGACTACATCGGGAGGCTGTTTTCCACTTCGCCGTCATAATGTGTGTTAGAGCTGAGGAATCCGTAATGACCGTGAAATGAGATCCCTCTATATATCCCCGGAAAGCCTCGATGGATAAAAGAACAGCCAATGCTTCCTTTTCGCAAGCGTGGTAGTTCTTTTGCGGTGTTGTCAACTTATGCGAATAGAATGCGATGACTCTCTCATATCCCTCTTGGATTTGAGTTAGAATCCCCGCGACTGCAACGTCGCTCGCATCGGTCTGCAAAGTGAACTCCTTCGAAAAATCTGGACACGCGAGGACTGGGGCTGAGATGAGTTTCTCCTTGATAAGATTGAACGAATCTTCGGCAGCCTCATTCCACCCCAAAATCTTGGACTTTGTTTTTAGCAAGTCGGTGAGGGCGGACGTAATCCCACTGAAATCCTCTATAAAACGGCGATAGTAATTTGCCATTCCTAGGAACCGTCTTAGTTTGGTGACCGTGGTAGGCCGTTCATATTCCACAATGGAGCGGACTTTCTCAGGATTGGCCCTTAGGCCATCTGTTGACAGAAGGTATCCTAGGAACGGCAATTCACTAACGCCGAATTGGGATTTCTCAATGTTGATAGAAAGGTTCGCTTCTGCCAGACGTCTCGCTACTTCCTGAAGGAGCTGCACGTGACGCTCGAACGTCTCCGATACAATGACTATGTCGTCAAGGTATACGAAGACGTTCGGTTCCAATTCACCATGTCCTAAAACTCTATCCATGAGTCGGGACAGGGTTGCAGGACTGTTCACTAATCCGAACGGCAACCTGGTGAATTGGAACATACCCTTGCCCTGAATACTAAATGCTGTGTATCGTCGGGAAGCTTTCTCCAACGGGACTTGGAGAAAGGCTTCTGATAAATCTATAGTACTCAGATATTTGGCTCTGGGCAACTGACCAAGAATGCGGCCGGGGTGGGGCAAGGGATAAGCGTCACGTACAGTCCTTTCATTTATTTTGCGAGCATCTAGGCAGAGTCGAACCTTTCCGGTGGGTTTAATTACAGGTACCACGTTCGAACACCAATCGGAGTTTGCTCTCTCGATAATACCGATGAACTCCATTCTTTCCAACTCATCCGCTACTTTCTGCTGTACTTTTGGAGAAAGGGTGTAGGGGTATTGCCGTACCGGTGGTTTGCCTTTCCACTCTTCGGCTATTTCAATCCGGTGATCTATTAGAGGTGTGATAGTTAACCTATCCGGACGAGCCGGTAGAAATAACTTTTTAATCTCCTCCAACTGAGAACGCTCTGATTCTGTAAACGGATTTTGGTCTAGTTCGTCTGTGGGCGAGTTGCTTACTTCCACGGTAGCGCAGTCCTTTACGGTGGGCCAGATTTGAAATTTCTGCCAAAAATCCATACCAAGTATGCATTCGGCCGAAAGGGTTTTCACTACTAGGGTAGGAATTATTTTGATTCGCCCTGCGAAGTTAAAAGGGATCGAGAGTTGACTCAGGACTTCTAGTTCTGACCCGTTTGCGGACTTAACCACTACTGGTTGACTACATGGACGCAATCTTTGGTGATTGAGTTTGCTATAGACACCTTCGCTTATCAACGTTAGCTGACTTCCAGAGTCTAAAAGACCCTTAGACGGTCGACCATAAATTTTTATTCGAGCGTAAGGCCGGTTATCGTGAGTGTCACCAATACAAATGTTGAGAACCTGGGACTCATCACTGGAGTAAAATTCTTCCCGAACTGGTTCCCAAAATTCGGCAAGGGTGATTCCTTTTGGAACCTGATTTACGCGCTTGGGGTCGACGGTTGGCGTTTTTGAACCGTCTGCAAGCCGTTTTTTTGACAATAGGGACAGTTTTGGGTTTCAAAACCTTTGAACCCACAAACCATACAAATAGAGCCTCTGTAGTTTCTACATTGCTCTAAGGCGTGGTTTGTCTGCCGACAATATAGGCACTCGTAACTCCGAGGAGGCCGATGCGCTTCAATAAGCGTCGCTAAAGTCCTCGTCGGTTTGGATGGACCCTCCTTTGGATCGTGTTCTTTTGACTTACTTGGTTGAGGAGGAGGAGCAGGTTTCTTGTTTTCCGATTCGTCCTTTTTCTTCGGGTAAGCTTCTTTAGTCTTTTGGTTAAAGTTGGCTCCCTGGCTCTGACCTGGTTTAAAAGGCGGCCTGCTATTCTGTCCTTTAAAATCACCTCTCCCTGGTTTCGACTCCGAAATAGCATTCGTTGATTTTTCATTGCCAAACACTTTAGCGAATAACGAGAAATTAGAAGCATCGATCATGTGACCGGCTTCCAACAAATCCGGTAAACTAAGAATCGGCTTCCATAAAAGCGTTTTCTTGTAGTCAGCTCTCATATTCCTTTTCAGGATATCTAGCTGTTCATGATCGCTCATGGGGACGATCATTGACCGAAACATGCTCTCCATATCGTAGTAATATTCTTGGAATGTTTCATTCCTTTGCTGGCGCCTTTGATAAACTCTAGTGCGTACCAGCGAATCAAGTTCGGGGTGTGCAAACGTTTTCCGGAGTTCACTGACCAGATGTGGCCAGTTGACAAGTCGTCCCGAGGAACGCATTGTCATGTACCAGTTGAGCGCTGGTCCGGTAAATAAATGAAATGCGGAATCGAATAACTCAGCTTCCGAGGTTCGTTCCGATAATGCCAACTGGGACACTAGAACCAGAAACTCATTTAATTTGAGCCCCTGATCGGTTCCAGCATACTTGTCAAGCTTCCACTTCGAAACAGGCAACGATTTGTGTGAAAACTGACCACGAACGGGATCAGCAGCACCTACATACTGATGTGAAACTGGTATTTGACCTGAAAAAGGTTGGCTAGGGAGAGTCTGAGGAATTTGTACATTCCTCACACCCGGTAGGATCGCCGTACTGAATTTAAACTTTTACTTAGTATAGAGATTGAATTTCGACGGTGAATTGAGTGAGAGAGTGTATTATAGCAATCGTTAAAACGTGAATATTTTTCAAAATGGCGGTTAGTAATCAGAATTTGAGGGTATTTCCTCAGAGGTGATTCCGGGCGGACGACTCTCGGACCAGCTGGGCTCAATAGCGGCTTCCCAGAGCGGAGATGGTTGGCGGCAGTTCAATGGCGGCTTCGCAGCGTGGAGATAGATGGCACAGTTCAATGGCGACTTTCCGGAGCAGAGATGGCTGGCGGGGGTTTTACGGCGACTTTCATCGGTAGGGGATGGCTGAGGGGCTTCGGAGCTGCTCTACAACCTTCGTCGACGTCCCAGCAGGGTTGCCACTCTCGTAGACTCCAATTATAGAGTAAATATGTGAGGCGTGCTCATCCATCATGGGTGTAGTAAGGGTAAGTGTTATAATGTCCGGTGTGTTATCTAGCTATTTTTCCCTTTCGTACACAATCATTGGGCAATACTCCTATCCTTGAAAACTAGTAAAACCTTCTTGGTGTCCATAATGTGGGTTATATTATATTGTTCAGATTGGTCGGTAACAAGATCCCAGACGGAATCTGAGCAGAAATTCATACAAGTATCCCTGAAAGAATTGCTGGAGAAATCTGCATCTGTATCTATATCTGTATAATCTGTATGGATATATTCTGATATTTAAAAAAAAAACTCAAAGAAAATAAGTTAATGAAGAACTTCTTGGAGAAATTCCTCGGAATACCCTCCATAGTATTCCCATTAAAGTTTATTGAGGAATTTAGAGGACCATTCCTGGAGTTATAATTTGATATAATATCTGGAAGATTTTCTGAAAGTTTTTCTGAAGCAATCTGAGGCCGCATTTCTGAAGGAATTCCTGTGGGAATATCTTGAGAAACGCCTGGATAAACTACTAAAAAGATAAATATGTTTAAAGCAATTCATGTAGAAATTCCTAGAAACTATTTCTTAATAAATTCCTTAAAGACTCAGAGAAAAAATTCTTGGAGTTATCCTTAAAGGGAATGCCAGAGATTTTTTGGGAAATACATGGTGAAATATCTGAAGAAAATTCTGAAGCAATCTCTGTTCCAACAAAAAAAAACACTGGTGATTTTCCTACCTGAATCACTTGAATACAAATTACGAAAGAATCTTTGTAGGAATTTCTATTTCTGAAGTATTTTCTGGATGAATCATTGAAGAAACTCCTGCAAACGTTCCTGTGGGTATTTTGAATGGCATTCCTAGTGTGATTCTTGAACAAATCTCTGGTGGACTTCTAGAAGCAATACCTGTATGAATGTCTGAATCTCTAGAAGATTTTCGGTAAAAACTACTGGAATGAAAAATTGTAATAATCTTAGCAGAAAATGATGAAAAAAAAAAAACCCGTGGAGAATTTCCGAAGAAATTTTCGAACGAATCTCTAGAAGAATTTCTAAAATAACCCTGGCGCATTTTTAGAGAAACCCCATGAAAGCCTACCTATCGAAATATTGGGGATTTTTTTGCAGCATTCTTAAGAGCATATTAAATATCTAAATTTCTGGAGAATTTTCACACAGATTGCTAAAAGGGCCTCTAAAGGGATTTCTGAGAACCATATGATTCTCAGAAATCCCTTTAGAGGCCCTTTTGGCAATCTGTGTGAAAATTCTCCAGAAATTTAGATATTTAATATGCCCTATATCATAATATGATTTTGTAGAAGAATTCTTGAAGAAATTTCTGGAAGCTTTTGTAGAGGAAATGCTGAAGAAAATTCTTGTGGAATAATTTAAGCATTCCAAGAAAGATGTTCTTGAAGAAGTTTTAAAAGAAACTTGTAGAATATATCCTTAAAGAAATTCCTGGAAGCTTTTCTAGCGGAATCCAGTTAAGGAAATTTAGGAAGAAATCCAAGGAAGGTACTGTGAAGGAGTTTTGAAACAAACATCTAGGGTAATCTTTACAAAAAATGTGGAACATTCTAAAGGAAACTGTGAATGAGTCCCTGGAAGAACTCCTCGAGAATTGTCAAAAGCAGAAATTGTTTTAAAAAATCCTGGAGGATTTTCTGAACGAATCGCTGAATTGTTACAGAAATCCATGGAGAAATTTCTGTAGATACCCATGAACGGTTTTCTTAATAAATCTTCCAATACATTTCTCTCGAGAAATTTTAACGGATTTCTGAAAATCTCTTTAATAAAGATAATAATAATAAAAATAATGGAGAAATTTTTAAAGCAATCCGTACAAGATTTTCTATAATAATATTTTCAGAAATTTCTGAGGACAAGGTAGTGTAACATTCAGGACTAGATTTACAACCTAGAAATAATGATGCATTGGCCCAAAATAGTACAGCAAAAAAAAGCAAAGATAACCGTACACATCGTAGTTGCTAATCCGTGATCCGTGATCAGAACAATCGAAGTTGCACCGGCCACGTCCTTACGGTCATCGGGAAAGGGAAGGAATGTTAGCTCGACAACCGTTGCTATTAGAAACCATGTAATCCACATCATCCCCTCAATTGTCACGAGAAAGAGAGTATTTGTTAGTAGGGTAGGGTAAGGTGTTGATCTAGGAGCTACCTCTGATAGGTACTATGATCTACTAGTTATATGGAAATACACGTAGCGATCTTCATCTCGATTATGATTTATTTGGTCGCGATGATCAATAATAAGAGAATGGCAGCCTAGTTATTGCACCCATAAGAAGCTAGAAACGCTGCATAGAAAATCAAAATGCGCATCATAAAGAATGAACATAATGTTCCATGGAAATTTACCCATAAATAATTTAAAACGTTCCATACAAAAATTGAAGATTGTCCATAGTGTCCATATTGTCTTAATTTATATTTGGTTATTCAATACCACTTCACATTGCACTACTTCAGTGGTGCAGAAGTTCAAAGTTATGGAGAGTTTTAATTGTTTATGGAGCAATTCAATTCTATATCGTGCAGTTTGATAAAATTTATGGAAGATTTATCTATTTTCTATGGTGCAAATCTAATTTTTCTTATTTTTTATGGTGCAGTTTGATAATTTTATGATGCATTCATCAATTTTCTATGGAACAATATTAAATTTTCTGTAAGTACAATTTTATTTTTTCATGGAACATTTCTAATTTATTTCGGGGCAATTGTATTTTATTACCCAAGTAACACACATGTTATATAAAAGTTACGACAGCGCAAGTTTTGGTGGTATAGAAGTTTATTTTACGTTATTTCAACACAATGTTAGAATTACGTAAAATAAACGTCTATACAACCAAAACTTGCGCTGTCGTAACTCTATTATAACAAGCGTGTTGCTTGGGTATGTAGTATATAAGTATTATTTATTAGTGCAAAATTTTACCTTAATTGAGAAAATTTCATGTTTTACCAGTACATTTTCTTAAAAGTATGGAACGTTTTCTATTATTTATGGTCATCATTTCATATTTTTATGGTACATTTATTCATTCTTTATGGAACATTTTCAATGGAGCATTTGCATTTTTTTAACACAATAGTAAGGGAATGCACCATGCTTCAATGGTCGTTCAATATCAAACACGTTGGCATATTGATCATTTACTTATCCGTAAAACCGACCTTCCACGATAATTGTTGCGCGATTCTGATCCCGGAATCCACACACGTGTCCCCATCACCCTACTGAGAAAACCGACCGACCAATAAAAAGTGTCTCACGCTTCTGATCAGAAATAATGATGTATGAGCCCAAAATAAACGATTAAGTAAAAAAATAAATAAATTTAAATTCTATTGTTTAAACTGAAATTTTAAAGGATGTTCTTGAAGAAATTTTAAGCCAAATTTTACAGAAAATATTTGTAAAACTATTTAAATTTGTTAAAGATCTGTAAGGATTACTTCCCAAATTTCTTCTGCAATTTCTTCATGAAATGTATGGATTATGACGAGTTCAACTTTATTTGTTACATCCTTAATTCAGGGGATTTTTTTAACTCAACCATATTTTTTCTGATGAAATTTAGAACAAAATGCATCAAAATAATTCAATTATAATTCTGCTAGAGTTCTTATTCAAATGTTAAACAATTCTGGAATTTAAGTAAGTCTGTACAATAAAATAATTTCATGAATACTGTGGAAAAATTCTCAAAAATATCTTCAAAAAATCAAACGAGAATATTCCTCATCATATTCCTGCAACACTTGTAAGAACACCGCGAAGAATTTTCCAAAATAGTTTCAAGGATTTTCAACAGAAATGAAAGCGAATTTCAGCAGGAACTATTTTACTCTGCTTTCTGCAGAGTTTTGGAGATTCTCCAGATTTTAGACGATGATTTTTTTTCTCAAAGATATTTTGGAACTGCACTAGAGAGACTCATTAACATCAAAGAAATACTAACCAGTTTTGAAATTTCATGGCAAACACATCACAAACATCTTATCAGTAGTAACATTTTGATGACCAATTAGTCTTGTAGAGTTTTTGAGAACCGCCATAAAACCTTATATTTTTTCGTTTAGTTATATGTTTTTTTTTTCTACGAATTTCTTCTATTTGACTTAAAAATGTTATTTGGTCAGTTATTTGAAGTTCTTATGAAAAGAGTCATATCAATAGAAGTCGACACTGATTCTTCATTAGGGCCAAACTGACATTTTCGATTTCTCTTCATCGATCCTCTCTTTGTGTTATTACGAAAAGTGTATTAAGTTTTCCATAGATTTTTTGGTTGAAATGCGAAGACGACGACTACATCTTGCTCTAGAAACAAAAAGAATAATGATTTTGATTGTTTTGATCAAGTTATTAGCGAAAGAGAGAGTCGACGAAGAGAAATCGATCAAGTCAGTTAGGCCCTTATGAAAAATCATTGTCGAAGTATCTATTGCTTTTTTTCCGATTTCATATGTTTATTCGTAAAGTGAGGGGAGGGCGGGCTGAAATATGGAGGCCTGGAGCCTATTTATTAAATATTCCTTTTTCTTCTAGTGATATTTCCAAATTGAACTAGGTTCAATATTGGAATTTGGATCTGCAGTGTCAGGGGTGAAATAAGGCAAGTTTTAACAAAGTTGTATTATCGTTTTGGAGCATTTATATCTACAGTAGCCTTAATAACTCATATGAAAATTAACGAATACAGGTATTCTTCGTCCCATATAGCCGAGGCGGTAAACGCACGGGTATTCAGCATGACCATGCTGAGGGTGACGGGTTCGATTCCCGGTCGGTCCAGGATCTTTTCGTAAAGGAAATTTCCTTGACTTCCTTGGGCATAGAGTATCTTCGTGCCTGCCACACGATATACACATGCAAAATGGTCATTGGCAGAGGAAGCTCTCAGTTAATAACTGTGGAAGTGCTCATAGAACACTAAGCTGAGAAGCAGGCTTTGTCCCAGTGAGGACGTTACGCCAAGAAGAGGAGAGAGGAGGTATTCTTCGATATAACGTACCCTCGATATAGCGTACCCTCGATATAACGAATTCGATATAACGTACATTTTGCTTCGATATAACGTACAACATTTTTTTATTTTTTCCTAGAAATAAACCTCAGATAGACTACGAAATCACTCAAAACTATGTTGTGCTGCAGCATTAGCCTTGTTACCCAAAATTAGCGTAATTTGGCGAAAAATTTAGTGTATCGAAGCAAAATGTACGTTATATCGAAGCACAAAAAACGAAATGAGTTTTTCGTGAAAACTCATGTTTTATATTATTGGTTTTGTGAATTTCACCGCAATTATTAATTGGGGTTAATTTCACGTCGAGTACATCAATAAATAATATTATTTTTTCTCTGCTTCGATATAACGAACACTTCGATATAGCGTACAAAGAGAATTTATTTTTGTACGTTATATCGAAGAGTACCTGTATATCAAATCAATTTTGCGCAAAAATATTTTTGTAATGACTTACAGAGGTAATGAATATGCCATTTCGGCCCAATGACACCCACCTCTACTTACGATACTTTCGCATTTCTCTTTCTCCACTCTTTTTACCCTATCATCTCTACTCAGACGGGCTTGGTGGTCTAATGGTTATTGCTTCTGATTCGTATGCAGAATGTCATAGGTTCAATCCATGGCTCGTCCCTTTCATCCTACTTTTTATGTTTCTATTCACGTTCTCTCTCTCTCTCTCTGACTTCTCTACATATACAACTCATGAATATTCATATGTTCATAGCCATCGCTAGAACCAGAAACGAATTGCAAAAATTCGTTTTCCTTCCTTCTACCTTCCCATCCTTTCCGTCAAACAAATACCCCAGTCCGTGGTGGTTGTGGGGATGCAGAGGTACTCTCGGTCTTTAGTAGCAACAATTAGCACACTCTAACATTCCTTTCCCCTCCCAACTGACTGTAAGGACGTAACCGGCGCCGTTATTGGTACAAGCTCAGATCAATCACGGAGGAGCAACCATTAACATGTATAGTCAGATTTGATCGTTTTGATCTTTTTACCCCAACATCTCTACTTTATTATTATTTTAATATCAATCTTGGCAGACATTTCTAGAGGAATTCTGATGGAAATTTTTGGAAATTAAAAAAAAAACCCTAATTAATCCACCTAGCGGTGATGGTGCCTTTCTCGTGCTTTAAAATATCCTTTCAACAAAATTCGAGCGACATGTTGATGACATTGACATAAATACAAAATGAAAACCGCTTGCTAAATCTACTCAATATGGATACATTTTATAATAGCATAACATCCATGTGGTATCCGAGCTCTCTTTTTCGGCTGATCCGCCATCAGCCGATTTTTTCCCCCACTACTTTTACGACAAACCAACACGGACGTCCGTCCGTCACAACAACGTTCACTAAACTGAAGTACATCTAAATTTCCATCCAGCACATGCTTACGCATGATTGACGTTTCTGTTACATCTCGCACGCAAGGTGTCAAGTTAGCGTTAGCGTTTCGAGAGCACGTTCACAAGCATTCATTCGTGCACGCTAAAATAATGATAATCGCACACGGTATGATAAGACTTTCAAATTGTCCAAACTCTCAAAATATACAACTCATAAGCTGACATCTCTGGCTACTACATCCGCCTTCTTCTCCACTCTTGTCTTGAATAAAAAAATATCCTCATCATCATCACATCGTCTGTTTAACTGTGATCATCATCACATCGTCTGTTTGTCTGTGATCATCATCACATCGTCTGTTTGTCTGTGATCATCATCACATCGTCTGTTTGTCTGTGATTATCACCACATCGTCTGTTTGTCTGTGATCATCATCACATCGTCTGTTTGTCTGTGATCATCATCACATCGTCTGTTTGTCTGTGACCATCATCACATCGTCTGTTTGTCTGTGATCATCATCACATCGTCTGTTTGTCTGTGATTATCATCACATCGTCTGTTTGTCTGTGATCATCATCACATCGTCTGTTTGCCTGTGATCATCATCACATCATCTGTTTGTCTGTGATCATCACCACATTATCTGTTTGTCTGTGATCATCATCAAATCGTCTGTTTGTCTGTGATTATCATCGTATCATCTGTTTGTCTGTGATCATCATCACATCATCTGTTTGTCTGTGATCATCATCACATTGTCTGTTTATCTGTGATTATCATCACATCTTCTGTTTGTCCGTGATCATCATCACATCGTCTGTTTTTCTGTGATCATCATCACATCGTCTGTTTGCCTGTGATCATCATCACATCGTCTGTTTGTCCATGATCATCGTCATCATCTGTTTGTCTGTGATCGTCATCACGTGATCATTATCACATCGTCTGTTTTTGATCATCATCACATCGTCTGTTTGTCTGTGATCACATCGTCTGTTTGTCTGTGATCATCATCATATCGTCTGTTTGTCTGTGATCATCGTCACATTGTCTGTTTGTCTGTGATCATCATCACATCGTCTGTTTGTCTGTGATCATCATCACATCGTCTGTTTGTCTGTGATCATCATCACATCGTCTGTTTGTCTGTGATCACCATCACATCATCTGTTCGTCTGTGATCACAATCACATCATCTGTTTGTCTGTGATCATCATCACATCGTCTGTTTGTCTGTGATTATCATCACATCGTCTGTTTGTCTGTGATCATCATCACATCGTCTGTTTGTCTGTGATCATCATCACATGTCTGTGATCACATCGTCTGTTTGTCTGTGATCATCATCATATCGTCTGTTTTTCTGTGATCATCGTCACATTGTCTGTTTGTCTGTGATCACCATCACATCATCTGTTTGTCTGTGATCACAATCACATCATCTGTTTGTCTGTGATCATCATCACATCGTCTGTTTGTCTGTGATCATCATCACATCGTCTGTTTGTCTGTGATCATCACCACATCGCCTGTTTGTCTGTGATCATCATCACATCGTCTGTTTGTCTGTGATCATCATCACATCGTCTGTTTGTGATTATCATCACATCGTCTGTTTGTCTGTGATCATCATCACATCGTCTGTTTGTCTGTGATTATCATCACATCGTCTGTTTGTCTGTGATCATCATCACATCGTCTGTTTGTCTGTGATCATCATCACATCGTCTGTTTGTCTGTGATCATCATCACATCGTCTGTTTGTCCATGATCATCGTCATCATCTGTTTGTCTGTGATCGTCATCACGTGATCATTATCACATCGTCTGTTTTTGATCATCATCACATCGTCTGTTTGTCTGTGATCACATCGTCCGTTTGTATGTGATCACCATCACATCATCTGTTTGTCTGTGATCATAATCACATCATCTGTTTGTCTGTGATCATCATCACATCGTCTATTTGTCTGTGATCATCATCACATCGTCTGTTTGTCTGTGATCATCATCACATCGTCTGTTTGTCTGTGATTATCATCACATCGTCTGTTTGTCTGTGATCATCGTCACATTGTCTGTTTGTCTGTGATCATCATCACATCGTCTGTTTGTCTGTGATCATCATCACATCGTCTGTTTGTCCATGATCATCGTCATCATCTGTTTGTCTGTGATCGTCATCACGTGATCATTATCACATCGTCTGTTTTTGATCATCATCATATCATCTGTTTGTATGTGATCATCATCACATTGTCTGTTTGTCTGTGATCATCATCACATCGTCTGTTTGTCTGTGATCATCGTCACATTGTCTGTTTATCTGTGATCATCATCACATCGTCTGTTTGTCTGTGATCATCATCACATCGTCTGTTTGTCCATGATCATCGTCATCATCTGTTTGTCTGTGATCGTCATCACGTGATCATTATCACATCGTCTGTTTTTGATCATCATCACATCGTCTGTTTGTCTGTGATCACATCGTCTGTTAGTATGTGATCACCATCACATCATCTGTTTGTCTGTGATCATAATCACATCATCTGTTTGTCTGTGATCATCATCACATCGTCTATTTGTCTGTGATCATCATCACATCGTCTGTTTGTCTGTGATCATCATCACATCGTCTGTTTGTCCATGATCATCGTCACATCGTCTGTTTGTCTGTGATCATCATCACATCGTCTGTTTGTCCATGATCATCGTCATCATCTGTTTGTCTGTGATCGTCATCACGTGATCATTATCACATCGTCTGTTTTTGATCATCATCACATCGTCTGTTTGTCTGTGATCACATCGTCTGTTAGTATGTGATCACCATCACATCATCTGTTTGTCTGTGATCATAATCACATCATCTGTTTGTCTGTGATCATCATCACATCGTCTATTTGTCTGTGATCATCATCACATCGTCTGTTTGTCTGTGATCATCGTCACATCGTCTGTTTGTCTGTGATCATCGTCACATCGTCTGTTTGTCTGTGATCATCATCACATCGTCTGTTTGTCCATGATCATCGTCATCATCTGTTTGTCTGTGATCGTCATCACGTGATCATTATCACATCGTCTGTGTTTGATCATCATCACATCATCTGTTTGTCTGTGATCATCATCACATCATCTGTTTGTCTGTGATCATCATCACATCGTCTGTTTGTCTGTGATCATCATCACATCGTCTGTTTGTCTGTGATCATCATCACATCGTCTGTTTGTCTGTGATCATCATCACATCATCTGTTTGTCTGTGATCATCATGACATTGTCTGTTTGTCCATGATCAGCATCACATCGTCTGTTTGTCTGTGATCATCATCACATTATCTGTTTGTCTGTGATCTTACCTCCCGGTCTACTCCATTGCCGTTTTGGCAGGAAGTCTTACGGGGGAATCTGTTATTCCACGTTCCGGCCTACTCTGCTGCTGTTCAGGCAGGGAGTCTTACCGGGGGATTCGTTTTCAACTTCCGGCCTACTCCACTACTTTTCAGGCAGGGAGTCTTACCGGATGATCCGTTTTTCACCTTCCGGCCTACTCCACTGCTTTTCAGGCGGGAGTCTTACCGGGGGATCCTTTTTTTTTATCTTCCGGTCTACTCTGCTGCTGCTGAGGCAGGGAGTCTTTCCGGGGGATCCTTTTTTTTCTTCCGGCCTACTCTGCTGCTGTTCAGGCAGGGAGTCTTACCGGGGGATTCGTTTTCAACTTCCGGCCTACTCCACTACTTTTCAGGCAGGGAGTCTTACCGGGGGATCCGTTTTTCTCCTTCCGGCCTACTCCACTGCTTTTCAGGCAGGGAGTCTTATCGGGGAATTTTCCGATCTAATTTCATTTACTCTTCCTCATCACAATGATCCAAACCAACCTAAATATTCCATAGTTACAGCCTTCCCGTGAGAGCGCAATGTTTCCACACCAGCTGCGCCATTGTGGTATCCGAGCTCTCTTTTTCGGCTGATCCGCCATCAGCCGATTTTTTCCCCCACTACTTTTACGACAAACCAACACGGACGTCCGTCCGTCACAACAACGTTCACTAAACTGAAGTACATCTAAATTTCCATCCAGCACATGCTTACGCATGATTGACGTTTCTGTTACATCTCGCACGCAAGGTGTCAAGTTAGCGTTAGCGTTTCGAGAGCACGTTCACAAGCATTCATTCGTGCACGCTAAAATAATGATAATCGCACACGGTATGATAAGACTTTCAAATTGTCCAAACTCTCAAAATATACAACTCATAAGCTGACATCTCTGGCTACTACAATCCAATATTCAGAAAATATAAGACAACGATCCAAAACTCAAACCAAACAAGTGTCATGGAGCCTAAAGTTACATAAAATAGTCGCCGTATTGAATTTTGGCATGTCGTTTATGATTTTCTGATTACCAGTTTTGGACGAAGACCGGCATTCTTCCCCATTCAAAACTATAGTCATATTACAGACCTTGTGAAACAGCACACAGCTTGGGTTTTCTGATTACAAATTTTGAATTCTGGACATGTTTTCATACAAAATATGCCCATAATGCAAGAATTAAAAATCATATAAAATCATATAACTTGAATACTGGGCCATTATCTTGGACTTTGGACCGCTATCTTCAATACTCTGGTGGACTCCGAACATAATTTCCATACCAAATACACTTATTTTACATAATTTTAGAGCTCAAAATTCCTTAAAACAGCCATCATCTTCTGTTGACGCGATCAAATTCTTATTTTTCCATTCAACGTTGACCCATCCTGCTATGAATTTACACCTTAGGAATCTGAAATGGTACGATTTGATGAGATCGCTTTAGTTTTGTCTATATTTTGTTCTCATATATGAGAACTTAGACCTATTCGTCACTGTTGCTCATACCTAATGTTTATCATGCCAATAAACAAAGCCACGATTTAATTTTTCACATGAACGTTGGCTCTGCTACACAACAGCTAGTCTCTAATATGATCTAAGGATATTTTCTTGCTAACCGTTCATTAGATTATCAAAAAATCTGCGATCTGATGTGTCGTATGTATGTGTTTGGTTCATTTCTATATTTGGTAATTTCCGGTGGGATAGACGGATCTGATTCCATGATTTATGGACCATGACACTACCGGTTGTCCCAATTCTGGTCTGAGAATATTTTATTGCTATTTTTTCACCTTCACCTAATCACCGCGATTTGATATATCGCATGAATGGGTTTGCTTCACTTTTACTTCTAACCTTTACTTCGAAGCCACAGCTGAACCTGCAACACTACCGGAATCTAATGTGGTCTGACCCTATTTTTCCATCAGGTTGTCGATAAGTCGTGATCAGTCTTATTAGAGATCATAGTCATTTGAACCTTTTCGTCGATATTCGGCCTCCTTTGTCTCCGACATTCGCAACACACGCAATCAAACTACTATTCGAAACAAAAATGTCAAACGAATGCACTTCGCCACGATAGCGGCTTCGGGAGACGGTTCGGCTTTTGTTATTCCTGTCTTCTTCCATAATAAGAGCTATGTTGCCCATCTGTGTGTCGTATTCAATGCAACATGCAATAATAAACTAATATTAACATTCATAATCGGAATTGGCTGAAAATCTATGCGTAAAGCTAGAATTAGACACATGTCATCGTGTCAGATGACATTGATTTGACCCTTTCTTATGTTTATTGATCTTCGTTCTACTGCTCGTGTTGTGTGTACCCGAGCAGAGGTCAAGTACTGACGATCAAAATATGTTATTGGTTTGTTTGAGATAAGAGGTAAAAGTACTGAAAATAATAGCAAAAATTTGTTCTTGAACAATCTTGAAGCAAAATTTGATATTTGAAAATCAATCAAATAGCTCACTGCTATTGGTTAGATCTTACCAATAACTAAATGTGCTATGATGATGATGTTCCAGGAGTAAAATTGAGATATTATTTTCAGTACTTTTACCTTTTATCTCAAACAAACAAATACCACTTTTTGATCTCAGTATCAAAATATGCTATTATAGAGCTATTTTACTCTGCTCCGGTAAGGTAAGAGGTAACGATAGCGCACGAATGTAGCAAAGCCGATTGACACCCGATTGCGGCAACGAAATGAAGGTAGTAAAAAGTGTCGACCAGTCTCGTGATTTGATGTACCGCATCCATGGGTTTGGTTAAATTTTACATTTTACTACCCGGATCTGATTCCGGGTAACTACCGGCTGAACCAAATATGGTCTACCATTATTGTCTTGTTAACTGCTCATCGGTTAACTAAAAACGCTGCAAATTGAAAGTGTCACATGCAGGGTTTGACAATTTCGACGGGACTCTCGGAACCAATTCCGGAACACTACTAGTTGTCTTTAGTGTAACGTAAGGCTATTTACTAGCTAACTGTTCATCAGGTTATCGCAAAAGCCACGATTTGATGTATCACATGCCTGGATTTGGTTTACTTTTACATTTGGCCTCTTCCGGCCACTCAAAACCGATTCCGAAACACTTGCTGGCCGTTCATTAGGTAATCTAAAAAGCCGCTATTTGATGTGACGCATATACGAGTTTGTTTCTCTTTCAGATTTAACTACTCCGGCGGGAACCCCGGAACGGGTTCCGGAACACTACTGGTTCAGATATGGTCTGAGATGGTTTTCCTGCTCATTGCCCATCAGGTCATCGAAAATGCCGTGGTTTGATGTGTCGCATGTATGGGTTTGGTTCAATTGTATATTTGGACACTTCCAGCGAGACGACTAGAACCAGTTTCGGAACACTACCGGCTCAGATATGATCTGAGACTATTTTCCTGCTTACCACTCATCAGGTTATCGAAAATGCCGTGGTTTGATGTGTCGAATGCATGGGTTTGGTTCACTTGTATATTTGGCCACTTCCAGCGGGACGACTAGAACCGGTTCCGGAACACTACTGGTTCAGATATGGTCTGAGATGATTTTCCTGCTCATTATCCATCAGGTCATCGAAAATGCTGTGGTTTGATGTGCCGCATGCATGGATTTGGTTCAATTGTATATTTGGCCACTTCAAGTGGAACGCCCAGAACCGGTTCGGGAACACTACCGGTTCAGATAAGATCTGAGACTATTTTCCTGCTTACCGCTCATCAGGTTATCTAAAATGCCGTGGTTTGATGTGTCGCTTGCATGGGTCTGGTACAATTGTATATTTGGCCACTTCCAGCGGGACGCCCAGAACCGGTTCGGGAACACTACCGGTTCAGATATGATCTGAGACTATTTTCCTGCTTACCGCTCATCAGGTTATCGAAAATGCCGTGGTTTGATGTGTCTCATGCATGGGTTTGGTTCACTTTGATATTTGCCACTTCCGGCGGGACACCCGGAACCGGTTCCGGAACACTACCGGTTCAGATATGGTCTTAGACTATTTTTCTGCTTACCGCTCATCAGGTTATCGAAAATGCCGTGGTTTGATGTGTCGCATGCATAGGTTTGATGCATTTTCATATCTGGTCCCTTCCTGGGGTACCGTTCCGGAACACCTAAATGGCCATATCTCCGGAACGACTGAACCGATCCGAACCATTTTCAATAGGAAACAATGGGACCAGATTCCGCGTCGAATGAACCGTCGGTCATTGAAATCGGATGAGGTTTACTGCCAAAAAGTGATGTGAGTTTTTTTGTACACACACATACAGACACACACACACACGCATACACATACACACACACATACACACACACAGACATCACCTCAATTCGTCGAGCTGAGTCGATTGGTATATGTGATTTGACCCTCCGGGCCTTCTATCAAAAAGTCATTTTTGGAGTGAACATATAGCCTTTCCAGTACACTTAGTGTACGAGAAAGGCAAAAAACAATGAAAAGAAGACCAAAAGAGAATTCCGGGATAAAGGAATCTCTTGATGAATCCCAGTTGGAATACCTGGAGTTATCCCGGGAGAAACGCCGAAAGGAATTCCAGAAGGGATCCTTCCAGATATATGGGATATCCTTGGAGGAATCCAACGGGGAATATCTGATAAAATAACCTGCAAAAAAAAACTTTATAAAACCAGGATAATACCCGGAAGACATGTATGGGGATATCCTCGGTAGAATACCCATAGAAATAAATGTTGAATACTAATGAAAATCCATGAAATCCTTCGAAAAATCCTGGTAGGAATATCTGGAGGAGTCGCAAGAGAAGTCCATTGAAGAATCCTGGAAGCAATCTCTTGAAGAATCCGCTAAAAATCCATGTGGGAACCCGTGAATTTACTGGAAGAATACTTAGAGAAATTCTGGAAGGTATTTTTGGAGAAATCCTGGGCAAATCTCTGAAGGCGTTCATGTCAGAATTCTGAAAAAAAATATTTACGAACAAAAACTAAAATCACCCCTGAAGAAATCCCAGGAACAATATTAAAATTTTAAGAAATATCCTGTAGAAACCTTGAAAAAATACTGCAGGGAATATTTGTTGGAGTCACTGAAGCAATTCCGAAAAAATCTCTGAAAACCCCCAAAGAAATCCTAAAAAGAAGCCATGGAAGTCATTTCCTTGTCGGAGCCCTGGAGAATTCTTGAAAGGAATCTGTGAAAAAATCAACACAAACCCCTCTGAGGAATCCCTGGAATCCATGAAAACCTGAGAATTAGTTGTGGAAACCCGAGGAAGAATCCTTGAAAAGAATTCTGGTAGGAAACCTGTAGAAATTGGTAGAGGAATCTATGGAGAAATTACGGGGAGTATCCCTGAATGAATCCTGGAAAGAATTCATGGGAAATCCATGGAAAAATCTCTAGATAGAAACCTGAAAGAAAATCAACTGGAAAATATCCGGAGGAATCTCTGGAGGAATCAATGGGAAAGAAAACCCTGAGCAATCTGTAGAATCCCTGTAAGAATCGCAGGGTGAATTCCTAAAAGAGCCCTAGCACGATACTTAGCAGAAAGCCTGGAATGAATCCGTCAAGAAATCTCAGGAGGAATCGATGAACTAATCCCGGGAGGTTTTTTTACAGAAATTCTAGAAGGAATTTCAAGATTAGATTCCCTGGAAGCATGCTGGAATATAAATCAAGAGGACTCCCTAGAGAAACTGTAGTGGAAATTTTTGAAAATAAATCGGAAAGGTATCTCTAGAGAAGTTTGTGACGGAATTCGGATTAAATATTAGAAAAAAATCAGAGGAACCCGCGAATATTTTTTTAAGAAATCCTCGAGAAATCTCGCGATAAATTTTCAAAGCAATCCTTGAAAGGAATCCTAGTAGGAAACCCTAGAGGTATCTCTGGATTTTTTTTTATGAGTATGAAAGAATCTTGAAAGGAGTTCCTGGATAAATCCTGGAATAAATATAAACCGCCTACCTCAGGTCAACAGAGAGACAAAGCGGACAATTAGAAAGCTTCAAAGGTAGAGGGTTTAAAAAGAATGTATATGATTTACGGCACGCGATTTTCGTAAGAAATTTTTGGGGAGCCAAGGGTCATTTAACTAATGGGCAAGTCCAATTGAAGGAATCCTAAAGGTTACATGTGTGTTTAACCCTCCTTTGGCATTAGGGTCATTAGGAAGGTTGAGGGGGATTTCAAGGGTCATTTGGCCGAACGCTATTCGGTCAACGAGTCATTTGGGCAACGCCGTTTGACCGAATGATGTTTGGCCGAAAAAGGAATGATGCATTCAAGTGATCATATCATTATTGTTATTTTCGTCAATATAACTCTAAAACACAGCCTATAGGGGCTGTCCATAAACCACGTGGTCATTTTTTTTTTGAGACTCCGACCACCGACCCCCCCCCCCCCCCTCCGTGGTCTTTAAGAACACCGTGGTCTTACGAAGCACCGGGAGAAATCGATGAAGGGCTCGGAGGACGTTCAGATTAACTTTAATGGGTTCAGGGCATTTCAGGGGCAGAGATGCCAGATATACACATTTTTGACCTTCTATACAGACATGATACAGAGTACAGAAAAATACAGATTTTTAAAATGTGCTACAAATTTCTCCAGAAAGCATAACATTTGAAGTTATTTTCAATAAACTTAATGAAAACTTTATAAATTGCTGGTTAAATTTCATAGTGTTTATGAAAAGTTGTTCATTTTCACACATGTTTTAGAAAAATAAATACCAGTAAAATTTAAAAACCGCCAAAAAGTAGTACGTTTTTTATAGTTTCAAGTTTCGGTGTCTGCATACAGAAAAATCTGTATTGATACAGATTTTTTGATAAAACAATCTGGCATCTCTGTTCAGAGGTGCTAGTAAGGCTTTTGTAGATAAGGGTTTCAAGTGGCACGCTCGAAGAGAGCCTGCAAGCACTTGCAGTTTTCGAGTGACGTTTGCTTTTGACGATCTTGGGCGGTGTGCAGGAGAATGATCTGTGGTGGCGAAAGATAAACTACGAGCTCGCTGCACTATATGGCGAACCCACAGCCCCAAAGATGGCTGAATTCGGAAAGACATGGTGGCCAGCGCATGTTATGAGAATACCGGACAACAACCATTCAAATTTGAATTTTGTTACTGATCCTATTGGCGCAAGAAGATGTGAAATGCAGAGAGCACGATGGGCGGACCAGGTGGAGCCTGATCTCACAAGCTTTGGAGCGTTGGGTAGAGGATGGAGAGCGACAGACGCAAACCGAGTTTTGGGGAGTTACTATTGTTGATTATTATGTCTTATTTTAAATGTGATGTTCAACAACTGAATGCATGAATGTATGTTTGTCAATGAAATAGAGACAAAATTGTTCAGTGCCCTATTGCTGGCTGAGAGCTTTTCAAGCCTTCAATTTTTTGTTTCATCCAATTTAATATCATTGAATGTTTTTTTGAAAATTTTCCTTTCATCGGTCAACGACATTGAAACTTGAATCCACTGGGAATGTCTATCTACCTTGCGCACAACCGATATGGATAAAGCAATATCAACGAACATCCAAATTATTGGGGGGCGTTGCCCGTTCACCATGTTTGCCAAAGCCGTTCCGTTCCCGCTTTGTGTGCGGTCAAACTTAATTACACAGTTATTAAACGGTCCTATCAAACCGCATTGTTTGCGGATCTTTACCACCGCCCACGGCCTATGCTGTTGTTACTACTGCTGCGGTTACTGCATAACAAGCACAATAACTGCATACACCTTTCGTATAATTGCATTCCCGAATGCAACACTCACAGGCACATCTCACTCGCAATCGAAGAACAAACTTCTTTCAAACGTCGTCGTCGCCATCGGTAACGGATCTTGCACCCCACTGAAATTGCTTCTTTCGCAGGTAGGTAGATAGGTTGGAACCTTTGCTCAGCGGCTCTTGATTCGGAAGCGACTCGAATCGAGCAACAAATGCGATAAAAAAAGGCTAAATAGCGATCTTCCAGGTTTGTGAGTTGCCGTATTTCTCCTGGAACACAGTACGTCCCTATGGCTGTAGCTTTAGGGTGCGACTAATTTAAGAAGTTTTCAGAGGAAACATGCAACTTCGAATCGTAAGGGTAAGTTTGATTTAAGATATTATAATTTCTTGATTATAGAAGAAATTAATCATTTGAAATTGAATTGAAATGATCAGTCTGCCACAACAAACAAGCTACATGAAGATGGTGCTGCGTTAAGGAGAATTAGGACATATTGGTGAGATCATCTCAGGCTAAGTTTTTTCATCTCTCTATCGCTTGCGACGAAGTTATTAACCATTACAAGGTTAATGTTACGTCAAATCTCCTCCAATCCCAGAGAACCTATTTTATTCCATTTCAGAGAGCGAGTTATGGTGCTTGAGCCTAGGCACAAGGGCCAGGGCATATCTGTGATCCATCCCAGGAATCCAAGGATCAAGGAGTGACATTAACTTTCATAGCTACGTCACTCCCACCGATTATTCTTTATAATACTGAACGGTTGGTACGAGATGTCCCCACTCAATAGTGGTTGCTACGAGATGTATCATTTTCAAATCAATAACGCTGTACAGTACGCTTGGCTGCTTCAATGCTTTTAATGCATTTCCGATGTGCTGCAAACGCTATTTATGACAAGAAATATGGTAGAAGCAGTCAATTCAAACATTTTCCAAGATTCTTTCAATAAATGGCTGTGTATGTGTGAGCTTGACTAGACTAGACTAGATATTATCAATTCGTGACTATAGAGGTTTTCAGTCCCAGCCATATTTATCTCTTACTAATATATTTAGTATTAAAAGTTATGTTTTACTATTCTTTCCTTTTCGTTCTGTTTTTAGCCAACAGGTCGCACCCTATGCTGCAGCCTCTTCTGTGATCATCAACCGTGGGATCCCATGGGAATGCACAGTCCACACGCAACCGAACAAAACCGAGCGAACATCGGAAAGAGGATGATCAATTTATTGATTTCTTTTGTGATGCAAACTCGATTGGAAGAATAAACGGATGACGTCGCTGTTTTATTGCAAAACACTCGATTTGTTCCGCCCAGATGATTTTGCCCTTTTGCTCACTTTTGCGACCGGGTCGCGGACCCAGCCAGGTAAGGTGCTGCTGCCACTGCTAAATATTGACGCTAATCAATCGATTGACGCATTATGCAGTTCTTCTTTGACTGCTCCTGCGCCGAAGGGTTACGATTTGCACTGCGCCGAGGCGATATTTGTTTTGCATGGTTCTGTGAAATTTGCATAATTTTGTATTATTCGATCGGGCCGGGACCGAAACCGAGCTATAGCTGTGTTTTATGTGTAACCTTTTTGTGCGATGAAATTTGCATGTTTTTGCGGCCCTCCCGGATTTTGGGTTGATTCATGTTTTGTTTATTTATGGGACTTATTTATGATGTGTGAGAATGGTGATTATATTCTGTCTGTCGAGGTGAAGAGCTTTGTTATGCAAAAAGTTACCTTTTTCAAATAAGGGATTCAGAGGACTTGTGGGAAAATTTGAGAGTCTGCTGTTAAGATTTTAGGATACACTACTGCATTCTTTTTTTTTTTACAGCAAAGCATCGTGGCCTTCTGAAGGCTGCTTCATGGAGTGTAATTTGAGATTATTTTTTAGAAATTTCACACACATTCTTGTAGGGAGTCTTGCCAGCATTTTATAAGCAATTTCTTCCCAAATTTTATTGCAAATTCTGTTAGGGATTTTTTTGAAAAATTCATCCAGTGATTACTTTAGAAATTCCTCTGATAGATTCCGTTTCAATATCTTTTAAATATTCACAAGAAATTCCTCCCCGTATTTTTTACAAATTCTTTCAAATTTATTAATATCTTTTTCAGATTTTTTCTGTTAATTTTCTCCAATAATTTATCTAGAAATTCTTTCTAAAATACCTTTAGGGATACAATTGATTTGTTTTGTCATTTTCTTGGAAATCAGGTATCAAGTATTTCCTTTTGAAATTTTATAAAGAACTTCTACAAAATTAAAAAAATATGGAAAAGATATATCCATTAATTACGTAAAGGTTTATGGAGGGACGGGGGGTTTGAGAAATCGTACGCAGAATACAAACATTTTTGGGTTCTCATACAAAAAATCTTACAAGGGGGGAGGGGTGTCGGAAAATCGCTAAAATTCCCTTACGTAATTAATGCACAGCACCTTAAAACTGAAATATATTGTCTCAGACAGTTTTTATACTAAAATCTCCGTAGAAATGTTTCATGGGAGTCCTTCAGAAATTTACCTTGAGATTCCTCCGGAAATTTCTCTTAGAATTTCATCAGAAAATCTTCTAGGATTCCACAGAGATTTTTCCAGAGATTATTTCCAAATATCTCTCTGGAAATCAATCAAAAAATTTCTCTCTGGGGGGGTATTCTTCATATTTTTTTCCAGGAATTCCTTCAGAGCTCCTCTAGGAGTTCCTTCAGAAATTTTTGAGAAACTTTTTCAGAAAATCCCCCACGGCTTGACTCCTTTGAGAATTCTTTCAGCCATTTTCTTTGAAATTTTCACAAAAGGCTCCAGGGAACCCTGTCGATTCTGGAATTCGCTCTAGAAATGCCTTCTAGAACTCATTTAAAAAGTTTTCTAAGAATACCAGTTTTTTTTTAAAGAAATTTTCTACGAATTTCAAAAAGGTTATTCAATCATGGATTCTTCAAGTTATTCTTGTTGTGTTGCTCTAGAAATTCATTTATGAACATCTTTAATAATTTCTCTAGAGATTACTCAAGGATTCAATGATTCCTCTCGAAAACTTTCCATAAATTTTCTTTAAAATTAATTCATGGATTTTTACGGAAATACCTCCAGGTATTGTTCCGAAGAATCTTCCACTGATTCCTTCAGAATATCAGAAATTTGAAATTATTCTAAAAATTGCATCCGAATTTCCGAATTTTTAGATTTTTTTACAAGATTCCTTAGGATTTGTTGAAGGATTACTTCAGAAAACTTATTCTTTCAGAAATTTCTCCTAATATTTCCCTAGAAAACCTCTTATTAATTTCTTTAAAAAACAGTGATTCCTTCTCAAACTCCTCCAACGATTCACTCAGAAAATCTTGAACGGATTTCAGAAACAACTGAAGGATTTCTCTAAATTTCTTCTAGATTTTTTTCCGGAGATTTCTCGATGGATTTGATTTGGAAATCTTCTTCGATTCTACAGATATTCCTCTAGTGATTTTTACTAAATATCTTTCTGGAAATAATTCATAAATTTCTCTCCGGGGATTTGCTTATAAATTTTCTCAGGACTTCCTCCAGAACTCTTTTGGAAATTTTCTGAGATTTATTTTGAAAGCACTACAGGGAATCCTTAAGAAATTCTTCCAGAGATTCTTTCACCAAATTTTCTATAAATTCCTTCAGAAATTTCTCCAGGAAATTATTCCGACTTTAGAATTTGTTCCATAAACTTTTTCTAGAACTCCTTCGGAAAGTGCTCCTTGAATAGGTTTCGAAATTGTTGCCTATATTATAGAAATTCTGGACACGAATGTCAACTTATTTGGTAAAGTGTCTTTAATAAAGTATAATAATAATAAAAATTTTAGAAAAAAAAATTGAAAACCCCTTTTTAAAAATCGAATAGAAAAAAAATCCAAGGATTCTTTAGTAAACATTCCATACAATGCCCCAGAACTTACTTTTTTATTTATTCATCTTTTTTTCCTAAAGATTGTTGCACAATTTATATTCAAGAATTTCTCTTAAAAACCTTCCATGAACTTTCTTTAAAATTATTCCATGGATTGATGGATGCTTTTACAAGATCTCTGAGAATCTTCTACGGGTATGAGCATGAGCATCAGCATGAGCATGATTGACCGCCCTCGGTTGCTCCTCTGTTATTACAAGGACATCTGCATTTACACAACTAACCAACAGAATCTTCCACGGGTATCTTCAGAAGCTACTGGAGGATTCTCTTAAGGCGAAACTGAAAGCATTTCCTTATTGTTTTGGATTTTTATTCTTTTTATAAAATAACGAAGCAACATTTTCAAAATCAGTTTTCGTACACATGTAGAGTATGGATCAAGGTATCTTCTGAAATTTTTTCAGATGGAATTTTTTTTTTTCGTTTTTGCAGAAACCATTCTTTTTGAAATTTCGTTTTTAAATGATTTCTGCAAAAACGAAAAAAAAAATTCCACCTGAAAAAAATTCAGAAGATACCTTGATCCATACTCTACATGAAAAAGTTACAGCTTTCTGAATATATTTGAAATAATAAATAAAAGTTGCATGCTTCAATTGTTTCTTAGCTAGCGCCGCCTACTGACAGAACCTTGAACCAATCAGCTAATCAACTGAGCGGCCGTAACCAACCTAACAACATCGCCGAAAACATCAACTTTCTAAGTGATCTGAGTCCTGAGATATATGGAATATAATATTTGTTTGCTCACTAGCGCTGCCTTGTGGTGGAATTTTGAATCAAACGCCTCATCATTTGTTAGTTCTTGACCAGCCAAATAATATTGCCGAAAACACCAACTCTCTAAGTAACCAGGATGATGAGATATATAATATAAACATTTCATCAGTGTTACGTCTGTTTGTCTCTGGTATGACAGATATCACAGACAGCAAGACGTAGCACTGGTGAAATTTCCATACCGTACATCTTAGCACCATGATTATTTAAATATTCGGTATACTTGGCAAAGTTGTTCGGCCAGCCAAGGTTTCACTGGTGATGGGCCGTTTGATTCAAAATTCCACCACTAGGTAGCGCTGACGATAAATTAATTATTATATTCCATATATCTCAGAACTCTGATTACTTAGAAAGTTGGTTTCTTCGGCAATGTTGTTTGGTTTATTAAGGCGTTTCAGTTGATTAGCTGATTGGTTCAGGATTCAGGATTGTCAGTAGACGGCGTTAGTTGCAAATTAGTAGAAGCATGTATCTTTTACTTATTATCTCGAATATATTCAGCAACCTGTAACTTTCTATAATGTGTAGGGAATATTCTCAAATTTTATCTGCTAGTTGCACAACTAATTAGCTATAAATGGAACAAATTTGAGCTCGATTGGATAGTTTTACATGAAGTTGGAGCGACTCTAGTAAAATGTTTCATATTTGAGTGTTCTTAGTTAAACTGCTATATCTCTGGATTGAGTGAACCGAATAAAATTAAATTTTGCACATTTATGACTAATATATAGCTCTTTGAAAAACCTTTGACTTGACTTAAATATGCTAAGTTTTAAAAATTTCCTAAAACATTTTAAGCAAGTTGTATCCTTTTATAAAGTCCACCAAAACTATCCAAATTTTGATTACTTGTTCCTCAACGAGTTTGATTTAATTGGAGCAAATTTGGGCTTGATTGATTATTCAACTTTACACGAAATTAGAGCCCTTCTATCTATATCTAGTTTTTGACTTCCGTTTATCAAATTACTGTACCTTAGGACTAAGCGAACCGAATTAAATTAAATTTTGAAAGTTTGTGACTAATGTATTGGTCTTCATGTATCGTTGGGCTCGACTTAAATATGACCGAAGGCAAAAAAGTTGCAATTTATTGAAAACATTTCGAAAAGTTCTAATGATTCGAATGTTTTATCCAAGGGCTGAAAGTCTTTTGAATAAAGACAAATCAATAAAATCAATCAAATGTGTTATTTTTGTAAATTTGCTATAACTTTGTAAAACATTCTGATATTGTATAGAGAATAATTAATCAGCAGATTTTTGGATAAGCCACACTTGATTGACCGTAATCATTTCACAATAATGAAAAAAAAAAGAAATGACAGAACTTGGCAGAAACATTTTTGCCTTCGTATATACGACTCTCGACCCATTGTGCACTGAAAAGCCCGCATCCAGCAGGTTGCTGTTTGCAAGTGGAAAATTCCATGTAGACAATAGGACGCGAAGCTCAGCAGCGAAGCGAAAGTTATTTTTAGACGCAACCCGGTTCAACTTCTCGGGTTTGAATGGAGGTGTTTGTGTGTAGTGGTATGGAAGCCATGGAACCGTGTAGCGCATCTTAATACAACGAATGGATTATGATTTATCACATTTTCTGTACGTTTTTAATACATAAATTGGTAGAAAAGGCATATCTCAATTTTTGGTAGCTTTTCTTGTTTTGCGTGTAGTCGATTCGGGGCGAAATGAACACTGGCAATTATGAATGGATGTACGCGCGTTGCATACTGTTAGGCGTTTAAGAGAATTTGAAAATATTCAATCCAATTATTTAAGCCTAAAATTTATTTAAATAACTTTGAAGTTATGTAAACTCGTCTAAGATGGAGTATTATATTTGTGGTATTGATCTCCGTTGGCAAATTACTTAACTGGTCGATATTCTCAAAGATACAGCATAAAATATGCAGGGGTGTCCATTATGCCCCGATGGGTGTCCATTTCGCCCCGTACCTTTCCTGCCAGCTCCTAAAAACACACGGTTTTCAATTCATTATTTCTTCAGAATAATGACATTCTACCAGCTGTAAATGATTGAAATACGTAGGAAACAAGTTAAAGTTGTAAGCCAACTGATAATATGTTAAGTTTTTGTCTGTTATACAGGCCTAACATACTCATTTGCTTAGGGTGTCCATTATGCCCCTAATCCCCCTACCGATCTTATGCAAGTACGAGTGCGGTCCTGAGTCGTACGCCTTCTTGTAGTTAATGTACGCCATGCTCAGGTTCCTCTGCTTTTAGGTGGCTTGACCAACAATTACTGCATCTACGATGATCTGATCATTGCAGCCTTGCGTGTTCTTGCGACACCCTTTTTGTTCCTCGGTAATTTTATGTCGATGACATCGTAGTGGGCTTGTATCCTCCTCGCTATTAAATACCGAAGACAGCACTGTACAGACTTAAAAGGCACGTTATTGGTCTGTACTTTGCTGGGTCAGCTGTGTTTTGGTCCTTGGGCATATGCTAAATGATGCCCCTGGTAATGACCTCTGGTAGCTGCGTGGGTCTTCTAGCATGTTGAAGCATTCGGCCATCCGCCAAAGAATCGTCGTGAGTTTTTTATACCAAAAATTGTGCACGTCATCGGGTCCCGGTGCAGCCCAATTTCTGGTAAACCGGGTAGCCTTATGTATATCCTGGGCGTTAGCTACGACCGCGGTCATGTCTCCAACTCCATTACACTGTCGCCCTTCTTTTGCCAATCACATCCCATTATCGCTGTGCTGGACAGGGTTCTCCAATAGATTTTTCCAGAGCTGTGTGAAGTCGGCAATATCCGGAAGGCTTTGTCCATAATCAGGCTTGTCGTTTCGGATGCAGTTGTAGAGCTCCCATAAGTTAATGTTGAACATCCGGTTTTGTTCTATCCGAACATTCTCCATAACGCCGTAATCGTTTCGCAAGAGCACTCAACCGGGGTGTCGAGGATCTCCATAATGTTGACTTCTGTGAGATCTCGGAGTTCTGCGGGCTTCACAATTTCAGCACCATCACGAACTTGCCTCGTTGATCGATTCCCCTGCTTGTACTGTGTTGATCGACCAATCTTGGTCCGGAATGTAGTGATCCGGTTCTCGCCTTGCCAACAGCCACCGCTGCTGAATACACAGTAAACTGCAAATCCTCGGGATTCTGTACGGCATTCAACTACTGTGGCAAAATATCCTGGTTTAGGATACTTACTGCACTTGTTAACCGATCGGAATTCTGCAGCTTTGGTATTTGGTGCCGGGGTCTGTCACCGGAATTGAGTAACTGCTGTGGCCATGTGAAGCGCTAGTTGATCTCGTACTTGCTGTCGTTTTGCATAACCGCTGTTTGTTCTAGAGCAGTGAGTGCAGTCGATTCACGACTCTCACGTGCGTTCGATACATCCAGCCAAACAGAACTCCTACTCTGCGTATCGCCAGGGACAGAGTGCGACTCAAAACTCTTTGCGCACCGCACACGCCGCTACGTGACAGCACAACAAACTAGAGGGAAGCGGCGAGAACGTGCAATCAGTTCTACAGTGTTGCTACCTTTCTTTGCCGTGCGCTGGAGGACTTCTGTCGTAAACACTCTCTCTACCACAAATGTTCAACTCACTGGACATAGTGGTTCAACTCCCCCAACAAAAAGAAAACACTCTCTCTGTGCTTGTCTCTGTGTTTCGCACTGTGTTTGATTCTACGCAAGATTGGTGAAATTTTGAATCAAACGATCCATCGCCTGCAAGTCCTTGATAAGCCCAGCAACTTTGCCGAAATCACAAACTCTCTAATTAATTTATTAAGTGTTTTTTCTGTATATTGAAAGTACCAAGCAAATGCACTGTTACAAACACTGTGCCAAGCACCCTTTCCGTAGAGCTAGTGCTGCGATTTGTCTCTAACACAGTTATGAAAGGTTAAGGCTAAGGATCGCCAATCCGGAGACGGCGGGTTCGATTCCCGTTCCAGTCGGAAAAACTTTCTCGACTCCCTGGGCATAGTGTATCATTGTACTTGCCTCACAATATACAAATTCATGCAATGGCAGGCAAAGAAAGCCCTTTAATTAATAACTGTGGAAGTGCTCAAAGAACACGAAGTTGAAGCAAGGCAGGCCAAGTCCCAGTTGGGACGTTGAGCCATAAAAGAAGAAGAAGAAGACAGTTATGAAAGCTCTCACTCATACGTCTCTGTCTGTCGGCAAAAACGGAAGACCAGCACTTGAGATTGTATGAAGTAGTGGCTTTTTTCGCACCGCTCTGTGCATGCTGACAATCGCTGCGTATCGTTCGATCATGTCCTCTCCTCTTCCAATAGGGTCCTAAAATTAAAGACGAAATCTCGCTTATATTGAATAATACGATCAAGCATGGTATTCCAATCGGAATTGTACTTTACTCGAACTTGAAAAACATAGGAATAATGAGAAAATTCGAAATAAGTAAAATGGTAAATAGTTCTACTTTGACATTTGAGGTCAACCTTGTGTGACTGAGCTCGACATTTTTCACACTGGGATTTCAAAAATGTTCCTATCTGATATACACGGTGAAAAACAATCACTCAAGGTATGGGTTATAAGCTAGGGATGAGACAAAAGGCTAAAAAAATAAAAATTATATATTTTCAACTACGGTTAATAAAAACGTCAAAAAATGAGTAAATATGTACTCTTGAACCATATATTGTGGTTTAAAACAAGAATCCCGATAGGACTTTAGGAGCCTATTCTCTCTTCGCTTCCAGCTTGATACACTCCACTTCTGCAGTTGTGAGCATATTATGTGAAATAATTGCTCGCTACACGGAAAGATCGATGTACACAGAGCAAGGAGTAACTTTCACGCAGCGATCGAAAAGACAAAAGATTTCATGCAAACTTGTGTGAAAATTCACGCAAATTTGTGTAACACCGGATCAGCATATTTTTTGTGCTGATCCAGTCGTACGCAAATATGAGTGAAAAATCCTTTGTCTTTTCGCAAGTTACTCATTCGCTGTGTACTTTCGTTTTAGGGTGTACCGCACGGTTACAGAAGTTACACAGATTTGTGTACTACGAGATCTGCATCACCGCTGTGTCAAATGTACACAGTTACCTTTCTGGCTCTAGCGCTGGCATGAGAACAAAATTAACAATTATTTTTGCACTGATCGATTCCTGATAATGCTTGTCATCGTTCAGAGAATTAATAATTATGAACTTTGCTTTCATACCTGCGCTAGAGCCAGAAATGTGACTGTGTACATTTGACACAGGGGTGGAGGCTGATCTAGTTGTACACAAATCTGTGTACATTGTACACAAGCCTGTGTTGTTTCATTTTAGGGTGCGGTCGAAAAGCGAGAGAGTCTCTTGTTGAATATTTCCAGCATCCCTGATCTGCCGGGCATGTCCGTCTCCATCCAAAATAACAGTGAGTCTGCTTACATATTCATCACCCTGGTACACATGAACCGCTGCCTTCGGCCGCCTGCTAACGTGAGTGACTGACGTCGATCAGCCACGCACAGCTACATTTACGAGTGCCCGATGTCAATTATTCACAGGTCCAGGTGAACGTATATGTTTGCCTGTATTTGTCGATAAAAATATGTAAACAAACCGATCAGCTGATCGCGACGTCACGTTCGCCAGAAAATTTGTTCGCAGCTTCTGGAACGTGACGTCACCTTCGACAACTTCGTGCGATTTCGGCTTGCCGAAGTTGACATGACACGACTACTACTTCAAAATTATCATATCACAAACACCACTTTGCCCGATGGGCCTAACCTGGTAAAATTTGGAACATTGACGAGTACCTTGGTGATTGCTATTGCTGCCGTTTCTGCTCTGCGTTCGTTGTACGGGGTAGTCAAGGGCGTAGCCAGCTTTTCGATCAGGGAGAAGCCCCCCCCCCCGGGCGAGCACCCTTTGCAAATTTATACCTGCTAGGTTATATAGCTAAACGCAACAATTTTCTTCATGATCTCTTCAACATCGTTTTCCAATAGAACATACTGGAAACCCGTCCGAAGATTTTTTGGAAATGGAGGACCGGGATCGAAATCCCAAGAAAGCTGAAAAATGAATAAATCCGTTAGAGCACCATTAGTAGAATGTTCAGCTCCGAGATGATCCAGCAAACAGAGGATGAAAACACAATGGATCGACATTACAATAGACCTTCAAATTCACAGTCGTCGCCACCACAAAGCCCATTGTCTCGTACATCTGCAGTTACAGATAGAACGAGCTCGTACAATTTGAAGCAAAAAAGCACTGATTCTACGCACATCACAGTCACGCAAAACAGCATTCAGAAATCATGGTTCAACGGACAGAGTGATTTCTTTACCGCACCGGAAAAATGTGGTACCGTATGTTTTCATACAAAATATTCGATTGAGAGGGCTTCAAAACCTTGTTTCTTCAACGATTTTGGAGTTTAAGGATGCAGCGAGATTTCCGTAAGCTACTAGAAGGTGGGGAATATATACAGCAAGGTAAAATGTCCAAAATAAGTGGTCATTTTGCGAGGACGTTGAACAAAGCGCGGTATATGTCGTTGCCACCGATAGAAAGCGAAGTCATCTTCCTTCTTATACGGCACTTCCCTGCTGAGACGGAAAAGGAGTTACTACATCACACCGAAATTGAAACCGTTTATCAATTTTTTGTTAACGAGGACATGGTAAGGAATCACATGACACAAAAGGTTTCATCGGAGAACCATGTGAACCAAACAACATCCATTGTCTCGCCGATATATGATCGTTCTGGAGGGGGGAGTTGTAACGAGCGCTGTGGTCCATGAAACAAATTGTGAATGAGTTGTCGAACGATCATCACGAACACGAAGCCCGAATGTAGACACGAGCAGTGTGGGATTGAGCCGTGCCTTGTTCGGTCGCCTATTTTGTAATCACTCTAAAAATTTGAATAAAAATCTAAGTTAAGCAGTGATAATTTAGTTCTTTTCTTTCGTGCCGTAAACGGAACGTTACATCTGTCTCGCTTATGGTAAGAATTCCTTAACTTCCGAAGAAATTGCTGGAGGGATTCCTGAAGGAATCCCTGCTTAATTTTTCTTGGTTCCTGTTTGCATCCTTTTACAATTATCTTCCAATATTATTCTCTGGAAGAATTCCTCCTGAAATTCTTGAAGTAATACAAATATCATCAGGTAATCCTGAAAAAACTTGAGAAATACCAGGAATGTGTGGAGCGAGCCTGGTGTGATAGTTAAAACACGTGACTCTCACGCCGAGGACCTGTGATCGAATCCCACTCCCGAAAAACTCGCAAAATGTGAGTAAAGCGTGGGTCCCGAGTTGAACTAGCCTAGGGCTAAAAATCTCGTTAATACAAAAAAAAACAGGAATGCCTATAGAATTCCTGGAAGAATTCCCGGAGGAGAACTCCCGAAGGAATCCCTGGTGGAATTTCTGGATGAATTGCTAGAGAAATTTTTGAAGAAATCTCTTGAGGAATTCCTGGAATAAATCCTAGATAAATTTCAGGTGGATTCTTTGAAGGAATATCCGGAGAAATCCCTGGGGAAATTTTGGGAGGAATCCTTAGAATTTTTTTTTGAAGAAATCTCTTGAGGAACTACCGTAAGAAATGTTAGATAAATTTCTGAAGAAATCGTTTAGGGAATTCATTGAGAAATCCCTGAATCCTGAAGAAATGCCTGGAGGAACTTCTGAACAAACACGTGGTGTAATTTTTGGAGTAACTCTGGGATGAGACCCAGAAGAAATTCCTGGAGCAATCCCTGGAAGAATTCTTGAAGGAATCCTGGATAAATCTCCAGAGGAATGCGGGGAGGAATTCCTGACGAAAAAATAGGAGGATTTTCTGGAGGAATTGCTAACATCATTTCTGGAGGATGTCCAGGGGGTATCCTTGGATCAATTCCTGGAGAAATTACTGGAGGAATTCCTGATGAAATTTCTGGCGAAATTCCTGGAGGAATTCCCGTAGGAGTACCTTGAGAAATTACTGGATAAAATCCTGGAGCAATTCCTAGCTAGGTATTCCTGTGGGAATTGCTAGAGGAATCCCTGGAGAAATTCCTGGAGAAACCTCTAGAGGAATTCTTGGAAGAATTACTGGATGAATTTCTGAAGAATCTCTAGAACTCTGGGAGATTTTTTTTTCTATTATTTTTCTATTTCTGAAAATAAAAATCCGATAAGAAATTCCAAAAGGAGTTTCTTGAGGAATTTTTGGAAGGATTTTTGGAGAAATTCTTGAAGGAATTCCTGCAGTTCTTCAAAGGGTTTCCTGGAGGAATCCCTGAAAGAAATACGTGGAGAAACTCCTGAAGGAATACCTGAAGCAATTCCTGGTGGAATCTCTGGAGAAATCTCTAGAAGGATTCTTGAAGGAGTAACTGGATGAATTTCTGTAGGAATCCTAAGAGGAACTCTGTGAGAAATTTCTGCAAAAATCTCTAGAGAAATTCCTGATGGAATTTCAAAAGGAACTTCTGGAGGGGGAATCCTCAAAGAAATTCGAGGAGAAATCCCTGGATAATCCCTGAAAAAGTTTCTTGGGGAATTCTTAGCTGAATTCCTGGTAGAAAATCTGGAAGTATTTCAGGAGGGATCCCTGAAAAAAAAAAACAAACCAGAAGGTATTCCTAAAGAAAATCCTGGAAGAATTTTTGAAGGAATCTCTGAAGGATCTCCTGGAGAAATTCCTGGATGAATTTCCGACAGAATTTATGAAAGAATTCCAAGATCAATTCCCGGTGAAATTCCTAGGGTAATTCATGGAGGAAATCCACGAGGAGGCCCTGGAAAATTTTTAGATAAAATAATGTAGGAATGCCTGCAAGAACTCCTGGAGGAAACCAGGAAGAAACTCCTGGAAGCACTCCTGGGGAATTCCCGGAGGAATTCCTGCAGGAGTCCCTGAAGCAATTCCTGGAGGAATATCTGGAGAAAACGCTGATAGAATTCCTGGAGAAATTTCTGCAAGAATCCAAGGACTCTTGCTCCACAATTCGAACTGTAAAATATGATTTCCAATTTTTTTTTTTGAAAAAGTAATACATACTAAAGCATGTACTCCCCAGAATAAAAGACCGAATAGGAATTCATTACCATTCCAATCAATGCGTTGGAAGGACTATCGCATATTACAATTTATTGATCAAAAACCAACATTGTGTAATTACTTTTCCATATATTGAGCAATTTTCTTAATTTTTGAAGTGAAGAACTCTTATTCAAAAAGGCTTCGAACAACCTTGACACCCGAAAAAAAAATTGAATTGAGATCGAAAACTTAAAAAAAAACTTTTGCCCCACTTTACTCTACAGACTCCAGACCCTACATTTGCGTCTGTACAAATTCATGCGGAACTAGGAGTGTTGGTGGGATATTGTTGGTAAAGGGTTCACACATTGGTGCGTGGATGCCAGGTGTTATATGATAGAATTGTGTGCTTATTATTCTGAAGGTAATGCGGCACAGTTCAATTAATTGCATAACTCCCTGGCTTTATCTGATAGAATAAAACACACTGTCCTGAATAAATATAGAATAAAGGACACTGTCCTGTGAAAGTTGGCAGGAAGGGAAACGGCTTTTCGTGAGCCCGTTTCTAGTTCTAGCGGCAACTGTGAACGAATATATGAATATACATGTGCTGTTTACATATGTAGAGAGTAGGAAGAAAGTACATAGAGAGATACAAAATAGAAGGAAATGGACGGGTCAGGACTCAGAAATTGATCCCAGGACCCTCTGCATACGGATCAAAAGCAATAGCGACTAGAACACCAAGCCCGTTTTTCTGTAACAGTTAGGTGGCAAAATTGCATTGCAGGGCACAGTTTGCTAGAACAGGTAGTAGATTTATAAATATTCAGTAATTCAGCCTAGGATTCAACGCACCCCAATGATCCTTATGTTTCGCGAACCGATTCGGTACCAAAAGAAAAAGCGAACCTCCAATCACCTTCAAGGTACACTTTCTTTGATGGGTGGCATCTCCTTCATGGCCATCACCTTGGCCCACGGTAAACAAAAAAAAGTACACATAAAACTTTATAATCTCGTGTATCCATTCGGGGGTTTTCATTTTTTCGACAGTTATTAATGACTTTTCTCGTGCAGCAGCAGCAGTGGCAGCCATCCTCCACGAACTGTATCTTCTCTTTGTTTGCGCGCCATCCACTCGATTTTCCTCGTCCCGTTTCTTGGAGGGCTATCGAACCGTGCAATGTGTACATATTTTGATAACAGTCCGCCGTGGTGGTTCCGGGTCGTGTTGGTGGTGGGTGACGTGGCAAGGAGAACCCAACCAGAAATGGAAACTCTTTGAAAAATGGAACTTTTCACGAAAGGATGAGCTTCCCGAGAGCCGGATAAAGAAGAATGATTTACAATCTTGCCAGGCGGCTGGGCGCGGCCAGCGGTGGTGCTGATCGAGGAACCCCTACTACTGAGGAATTCCACGGAGTCATGTCAGTCGATCCTGAGCGACCATTTCAAAAATATCTGAAACTTTGCACAGTTTTTCAATTTCATATAAATCGCCATTTTTTGATATTAAACCTTCATATTCACTCACGACTAACTTTTCAAAAGGGTGTATGCGAAAATAGTTCTAAAATATTCTAAAAGCTATACAGCAAAAACGGATTGTTCGATTGTTATAAATTTTACAGCAAAGTTAGATAACTAAATGATGATTCCTTAGAAAATATACACTGTAAAAAATTTCTTTTTCTACTTTGAAAAAATATGATATTTGTCACAAAAACTCAAATATCTCAAAACCCTATCTTTTTACCAACTTCAATTTTTTAGGGGAAATGGCCCATTATATCAGCTATCTACCATAAAATTTTGGTGATGGTAAACTGATAAACAAAAAAGTTATGACATTTCAAACAATTCACAATTTTTACATTTAGTAACAAAGAAATTTTTTTTTCTGTGTAAATTATTTCGAGAATTATATTTTGATGCTGATTTTATTGTAAAGGCTACCGCCTGAATTAAACAAGTTGTTTGCATGATACTTTAGTTTGATTATTCGTAATTACTATAGTATCTATTTGAAACTTAGACGCGATCCAGTGTTGTGATCAAAAATATTGAGATTGTCATACTTTTTATTGTACGTGACTGGTGAAAAAATCCCTTGATAGTGTTGAAAAGCTGTTGATTATAAGAAAAATGGAATTGAATTTATTTTTAAGACAAAAGCTGTATAATAAAAGTTTTTTATACGCGTATACGTCTAGTTTATCCGCAAAAAAAATCCCTCTTACACACTTATTTCTGAATTGCCTGTTCGGTACTTTTTTGACGAGATTATAACAGCAGTACGATCTCGGTAGTTTCGGTAATCGATTTTACTGAGGCTCAGTAAAACAACTGTCAAAATCGTATGGAAAAGGTAAACAATGCATTTTTGCTGAACGAGTTCGGTGCTCAGCAGTTTTAATCTCGTCAAAAAATTACCGAACTCGGTAATCAAAATTAAGTGTGTAGAGAACAGACTTTATGATCGGAAGAATGCGAGTAACTTCAACAACAACAAATGCATAAGAGGTACATACCACAGACAAACAGACGAAACGCCTAGAACAATTTTAGTGAAAATTCATCGCCCAGTTCACACTATCACCACCTGGTGGAAATGTTTCACGAAACACTGCGTTGTGCAATATCGTCATCAGAAGGCGCTAGTGTGAAACGTCAAACGCAAAGAAAAACGATGGGCGCTCTTCTTGTTATGAAAGCCACAACCAAGATTCAAAATGATCGTTGAAGGCGTGGTCAATGAAAATTTCGCCAGTGTTACGTTTGTTTGTCTGTATACATACCTGACAATGCTCACGAAAAAAACAAAAAAATACTACCGCTATGAATATTAAAAATTGTATAGTATTTTTTTTTTCTTCAGCCACCAAGTAAGTTAAAATTAATAAGTGATTTTGTTTATTATAATCTAACGAACAAGATGAACAGTCGCTTTCTCAAAGGTCTTCAACTCAACGCTCTCTTGTAGACCGTTTGATGAAAAAAAATGTTCAAAAGAGTTACGAAATCTCACCGAAAGCACCATAGATAAACTGAAAGAGACTGGTTATGCCCAAATGTCCACATTGTGTACAAAATTACGCATTTGCACGTCCTGCCGTCTAAAATTTGACAAACGAGCCATCTGTATATCATCGGTAAAGCAGGGCGCAGGAAGTTCGAAAACGACAACAACTGAGAAATTGCCGACATCTGTTTAAACAATTTAATTACGCCCCTTTTCAAAAATGCCCTGTAATATTCTTCAACATCTATACCCATTTCAATATTTTTAACGTTGCAAAACACGCTTTCAACATTCATCTTGAAGAAGAGGGAAAACACTTGTCCTCAAATGTAACAGCAAATTAATGAATAAACGACTAATGCGCGGAGGGCGTGATAAAATCGGAACATTACGGTACATAGTATATTATGTTATATGTATATATAATATATAATAAAAACAACTTGTTTTACTCACGCAAGGCCATTAACAATAAAATCAGCATCAAACTTCAATTTCCGGCCGAAATAATTTACACTAAAAAAAATTATTACTAAATGTGAAAATTGTGAAATGTTTGAATTGTCATAATTTTTTTGTTTATTTTCATGGTAGATTGCAAATACAATGGACCGTTTTCTCTAAAAAATTACGTTGGTAAAAAGATAGGGTTTTGAGATATTTGAGTTTTTGTGACAAAAATGATATTTTTTAATGTTAAAAAAGATTTTTTTCACAGTGTATATTTTCTTAGGAATCGCCATTTAGTTATCTAACTTTGCTGAACAATAAAATCAGCATCAAATCGCGATTCCCGGCCGAAATAATTTACACAGAAAAATTTTTTTTACTAAATGTAAAAATTGTGAAATTTTTGAAATGTTATAACTTTTTTGTTTATTAGTTTACCATCACCAAATTTTTATGGTAGATTGCTAATACAATGGACCGTTTTCCCTAAAAAATTCAAGTTGGTAAAAAGATAGGGTTTTGAGATATTTGAGTTTTTGTGACAAAAATGATGTTTTTCAATGATAAAATAGATTTTTTTTCACAGTGTATATTTTCTTAGAAATCACCATTTAGCTATCTAACTTTGCTGAAAAATTCATAACAATCGAACAATCCGTTTTTGCTGTGCATATTTTTGAATATTTTTGAACCATTTTCACATACACCCTTTTGAAAAGTTAGTCGTGGCTCTAAATAAAAATTTGATATCGAAAAATGGCGATTTAGATGGAACTGAAAAACTGTGCAAAGTTTCAGTTCAATAGAAAATCATGAATTAAAAATTTTCCTTAATTTTGATGCTGTTGCTTGGAATCGCTCTACTGCTGTTGGTGACGGAGACGAAGTAAGGGCAGATGAAAAAATGATTCTGTTGCCCCGGAGAAGCATGCGGAGATGATGACTGTTGATTTAGCAGGCGAGAAGAAAAAATGGATTTAGTGGAGACAAACATCTTCTCCGTGGGGCTGAGTATTAGAATAGGATGATGCTGCCTGGGTGAGGTTTGGGCTGGGCAGACGTGTACGCTACAGTGATCAAGGGAAAAACAAAGGAAATCGATTTGGAGTTGTGCAATTTTGAAGGTGGCTTGAATAGCTGTTTGAAAACCTCCAGGATAAGGATAAGGATTCTTTGAAAAATCCGTTTGAAGATTAATTCAGTAATTTTTTTCAAAATTTCTATTGAAACTACTTCAGGGCTGCCTTCGGAAAAAAACAATGAGGGATTCAGAAATTTCTCAAACAATTCTTTTAGAAAATCTAACATGGATTACTTCAGAAATTCCTCCATGAGTTCATTAAGAAACTCCTCCCGGAAATATTTTGGAACTTAGTCCAGAAATTCATTCAGAAATACCTCCTGACACTAACTTTAAACATTTATTCAGTGATTCCTTTAGACAATCCGTCAAAAATTCTGCCAGGGTTTTTGTCGGGTAATCTTCCAAAAAAATCTTCCGGAAATTTTATTAATGATTTCTCCAGAAGAGTTCCCTGGAATTCCTTCAGGTTTTTTAGAGATTCCATCAGAAGTTTCACAAAAGATCCACATAGAAAATCATCCATGGATTTCTCCAGAATGCCTCAATGAAATCCTTTAGAATATCAAAGGAGTATTTTTTCAGAAATTTTCTGAGATTTATTCACAAAATAGGTCTAAAAATTCTTCCCGAAGCTTCTACCAGTATTTCATTCCGGAAATTTTTCAGTAAAGCTTCCAGGGATTGCTTCGAGATTTTCTCGATGGATTTTTTTTTTGAAAATCTTTCATGAATTGCTTCAGAAATTATTCTCGAGTTATTTTGAGAAATTCCTCAATAAATTGCACCCCAAATTTTTCCACGGATTGCTTTCGGAAAGCTTCCATAAATTAAATCGTTAAACAAGCCTCAGTTCAAATATGCGTTGATAAAAACCCTTGGATTTTCTGTGATACTTCCATTAATCGCATTATTAAGTCATAGAGACACCTTAGAAATTTTGTTTGGGCCTTTCTTGAACATTTTTTACGAATTCCTTCAGAAATTACCCCAAGGATTCCTCCAGAAAATTTTCAAAGAACTTGTTTGGAAAATTTTCTGAAATTGCTACTTGGATTCCAGTAGAACATTCCTTAAACGATTTCTTCAGGAAATTTTCAAATATTTCCGTCAAAATTTTTCCCAGAGATTTATTAAAAAATTTTTTGAAGTGTTTTTTTTTTTTTCAACATTTGCTTCACAAGTTTCCTTAAGATATTTCTCTAAGAATTCCTTAGGATGCTTCTCCAAGATTTCCTTTAAAAACTTTTCATGCACTTCCTTAGACATCCTTCTTGGAAATCTTAAGGTATAATCTTTCACGAACTCCTACAGAATTTAATATAGCGGTTCTTTCATAAAACCTGGAACTCGAAATTCCTTCAGAAGTTCTTCGAAAAATTTCTTCAAAGGATTCCTTCAACACTACATCCAAGAGTGGCTTCGGAAATTCCAATAGAGATTCTTCAAAGAACTTCACCGAGGTTTTATTAGAACACCTTCAATTAATTTCTTTCAAAATAACTTCACGGATTTTATTAAAAACAACTTTTTTCTCAAAATCCTCATGTATTTTGATTAATTTCTACAAGGGTTCTAACAATATCGCAAAAGTTTCTTTAAGAATTTTACCACGGAGTCTCTTCAGGCACTGCTTTGAAAATTTATCCAGCAAATTCTCCTCTGATTACTTCAAAAATATCTCAAAGGTTCTTTCAAGAGATCCTCCTGAAGTTTTAACAGGAACTCAAATAGGAGTTTTTTCAGGGTTTTTTGAAAGCCCATCAGATATCCATCTGTACCAGGTCAATCAGGTTAGCACAGGCAAATCTAGTTAGCATAGGTTAGAATGACAGAAGTTGTATCGTTACCCTACAAGATACGAAATACAGCAGACGTGTATCAACTACCTGAGTCTGACTTCACATTTGCCACAAAAGTTCATCTTATTGGACGCAGTGGCTTAATTTCCCGAACAGGGGAGGGAAAAAAATCCATCTAGAAATGCCTCCAAGGTTTCTACTGAAATTTCTTCAGAAGTATTTCCAGAGGCTTCTTCGTAATTCAAAAAAAAAAATCTCCAGATAGCAGGACTCTAAATAAGGATATGCGGTATGGGGTTTTTTCAAAGCAATACGAAACGAAACGAAATGTGAAATTTCTGATACGATGCGGTACGAAACGAAACGAAATTCGAAAATGTTTCGTGAGTTCGATACGAAATCGAAATTTTTCGAAATGAAACGAAATTTCCGTAAATGTTCCGCGAAATTTTGCAGTTATATAAATTTTGTGCACATTGATGCTGCGTGTTTGCATTTTTTTCCCTAGCGGTGGCGACACACACTGGGGCAGAACGCTGTTATGGACAGACAAAACCTCTAGTACTCTGGATATCCTTACTAGAGGTTTGGTGTCTTCAGAGAAGTGTCTTTCTAAGAGTTTTTATTAAAATCTGGTAACTCAATATTTGATCTAGACAAGTTGCAACTGATCTAGATCAGTTTTAGCTTTTTATAGAAGCGTCCTAAAAGAAAACTTCCTTCTGCAAAGTATGCTGTTTTTGACATTTCTTCTGAAGACCCTTATGTCGAATTCGTTTTTGAACCTGGGTTGGAACTGGATCGGCGGAAAATGTGTTAACAAACAACGTCAAATAAACTTTAGTACAAGTGAAACCGAAGTCGGGTTGAGGTTGAAACTGTGATCTGATCCAGTTCCAATCCAGGTTGGAACTGAATCAAAAACGAAAACGGCATTATACTCTATAATGCACACGAAAAGCATAGTTGGCCAATTTACTGAAAAAGTTGAAAAAATCGATTTTGACTGATATTTTCAAGTAAAAAAAAAATGGAAAAAAATTCAAACGTTTGGTTTGCAAAAATATATAAGAAAAAGATTATTCCATAACAAAAACTTACATAATCACGGAAATTAGAGGTTTTTCTTATTAAAATAACAAAAAGAGGTGATTTACAATTAATTTGATAACTCATGAAGCAGCAGATGCAGGCAACTATTTTTTTGCCCAAAACATGTCAATACCACTAGCATCGATAAAGTGTGGAGAGAAAAGTGGGGTAATTCGAGGTTTTGTTATACACTAGTATAAAATCATCACGAAAATGAGTGTAAATTGGCAAATGAGGACGCAGGACGCGTGCCATCAAGCAGCTGAAACTGCACTGCGCTCGCGCTGTATACGACAAGCGAGGTTTTTTTGGTAGTGTTGTACTTTTTACACCGGCGCGCGCTGAAGGGTTAGACGGCCTTGAGATCTTCAGATCCCCCCCCTCCCCTGAAACCCCGTGGGACTCCTTAAACGCTCCTAAGACACTCAGAAACGCCAGGAGATCTCTGCCAGTGTCTCCTGAAGTTCCTTGAAACGATATTGAGATCCCCTGAAAGGCTCCTGAGACTCCCTGGAGTTCCCCTGGAATCCCCTAAGAACCATTTGCAACCTTTTGGTAGCTCTGGTGTACGAACTATTAAAGCCGAAAATGCAAATCCGTACCTTATGCGTAATTTTGTGAAGATCCAATTCTACCAATAAAGCCAACATCACCATACATATTTCATTCTGATGACGTCGCTCAGTTCGTTGCCGAGATTTCTTCCTTCGAAATTCATTCCATCGAAAACGCACCTCGCTTTCGGGAACTAATTTCCATACTGTTTATGCAAATTAAAAAGCGATCTTCGATTGTTACCGAACACCTTGTTTCGATTTACTATCGACGCCGGCCGGCCTAGTGCAGCGCAGTTGCATCACCAACCCTTCGCCACGCCAGTGCCGCCGTCAAGAGGTCCTTCTGATGCCTACGGAACGGCAAAAGGATGCATGGAAATTTTCGTTTCCTCGAAAACAAAATTCAAATAATACTTTCTTACCTGCTTACCTGCCTGCCTGTGTGCCGACCTTCCCGGCTGCACCGGGAATCCTTTCAATCCTGCGCGTGAGAAGAATGAAGGTCTAATTTGCATATAAAGATAGGATTATTTATGGCCACCGTCGAGGGTCGGCGATCCGGCGAGCTTCCGCAATCAGCAGCTCAGTTCGTTGTTCCTTGTTCCTTCCTCAATAGGACCTTATTCTTCCTTCCACCGCGCTGAATCGTTCCGTTCGCGTCCGGGAGGGTCTCCCGAAAGGGAATATCGTCACTCGTTTTTTTTTTTTCGTTTTCGGAAGGAAGCTTCCCTGCTACGACGAGACCCCGAGATGGTTAGTGGTGATAAATAAGCGAGTGAGTTATTCGCCGATGTCGATTTGAATATTAATTCGATTCTTCCGGTTAGTACCTTGATTCTGGGCTGACGACTACAATGTAGCCCGGCTACCGGATTCTCAAGTCAAAAAACGAAAAGGAAAAAGGATCACCAATTGACACCGAAGCCAAATGGGAAAGGTGTTCTTTAGCGAACAGTAGCAGCAGCAACGTCAGCGCTAACGAACAGAAGGTTGTCTACGTGGATCTCCTGTTTCGCTTCCGAATCGCCTTCGTCGTCGTCGTTGGTCTGAACAGTTTCGAATTTGAATATCAATGATTATCACACCGACCGGGGTATTGGGAAAAAAGATTGCTGGCGTTGCGATACAATTTGGTTGTCTGTCGGAGGTGATGGAAGATGCAATTTGAAGTACAGCAGCGACCTGATTGAGTATTGTCTCGATTGCTGGATCGAAGAAGCTGCACATATATATTGAAGATGTTATTTGATGTAGGCAACCTTTTATATTGTTGTTGCAGAGTTTGAGTTATACTCATATTTATTTTTCTTTAATTCTTCTGGAAATCTCTCGAAGGTCCCTTCAAAGAATCATTCGTCAAGCATTAGTCTTCATGACCCCCAAGGGTGGTGTCTCATTTGTCACATAGATTTTCGCAGAACAATCAATGTGGACTGCAAGTGGTTGAGGGTTGAAAATGGAATTGGTAAGCTTTGCCTTAAAGTATTCAGAAAGGAGAAACTATAATACGTTCCTTGAGAAATCTCAAATGTCCCTCGAAGGAATTTTTAAAAATTACCTTCAAGAAGTTTCTAGAAATGATTCTGCAAGAGTTTTCCCCAGTAAGTCATAAGGTACTTCAATGAGCTTCTATGGGAAACCTTTGAGACAAATCAAAAGCTTCTCACACTTCTTCTGTAGGGATTCTAAGAAAAAAATCCTTAAGTTTTCACACGTGAACCTACAGTTTTTTTTTTAATTTTTTCAACAAGTTTTTAAGGAATTACTCAGGTTTTTCTTCCAACATTTTTTCTTTCTCCACGAATTTCTCAAAGAAATTCTGCCGGAGTTCCACCAAATGTTTCTTTGGAAAATCCTTCAAGATTTAGAGGGCATCCGAAGATTTTCATTTTTCTGATTTTTTTTTCAAAATATCTAGTATAATATATTTTTCAGGAATCCCACGACATTTTTTTTTGAATTTTTCCAATTTTATCGTTCCTAATTCTTCCCTGAAGGACCATTTTTGAGAGTTCTTGCAAAAATTACTTCAAAGATCCTTTGAAAATTCCTCCAAAAGTTATTAAGGAATTTTCTCTGATTCTTTTTTACTTAAAATTCGTACTAGTAACCAGCGCAAATTCCTTCTACAGTGAAACCCTATTGAGAAACATATGATGATGTATGAAAACACCTGCTGAAGGATTGACCTGGACTTTAAGAAGGAATTCGTTCAGGGTTTTTTGAAGAATCATCTGGTCGGCGTTAAGTCAGAGGGGACCAAGTAACAAAATTGACGAAAATTAGATTTTTAAAGCATTTGATTAAGAATTACTTTAGCCACTTGGAACATTCACCCGATTTTCTTGATGTTACAAATAACGAGAGTTATAGCACAATTTTCTTTTGATTGGACTGCGAAAATTGATAATAATGTGCAGTCCGAGTGGACCAAATGCTTGATGTCAAGAGAATTGAAAAAATATGTATTGGTTAAAATCCAATAATCAAACTAGTTTATCATCAAAATACAATACATTTCCAAATCGTATGACTCCCTACCACATTTTCTAATGATTATTGATCAAAAAAGCACGTGAAAATCCATTTTATTATGGTCAATATCGTATTTTACAGATCATCGTGTTGAAGCAAATAGTGGCAATTCGCGTGCAGACAGAGTAGATCATGTGTCTCTAAGAAAAATAGTTGAAATTACCTTATTCTTCGTAATCCTTTCCAAATCAAAATATGTTTGTTTAGTAGCTGTTGGGCATCAGATTTAAATGTGCCAATACCCGTTTCATGAAGAAATTAATTTTACCGGTTATTTAAGAATTGTGTACTTGGTTCATAGGGCCCATATAGCCGAGGCGGTAAACGCACGAGTATTCAGCATGACCATGCTGAGGGTGACGGGTTCGATTCCCGGTCGGTCCAGGATCTTTTCGTAAAGGAAATTTCCTTGACTTCCTTGGGCATAGAGTATCTTCGTGCCTGCCACACGATATACACATGCAAAATGGTCATTGGCAGAGGAAGCTCTCAGTTAATAACTGTGGAAGTGCTCAGAGAACACTAAGCTGAGAAGCAGGCTTTGTCCCAGGAGGACGTTACGCCAAGAAGAGAGAGAGAGTACTTGGTTCATTCTGTCTGAACGAATTTTTGAAAAATGCCAGTCTTCTGAATAAATCTGAATAAATTATTATGAACTATGTAACTACAATATTTCAAAAACGTATTAAACTATGAAAATACGTTCAAAACTTGTTAGCTAATAAATGTTCAAGTTAAGAATTCTTAAATAGCTCATCAATTGACTACCCTTTATGTGATGTTGAACTGTTGTACTTGGTCCACTCTGACTGAACATAGAAATTGAAAATGTTAATCAACAGTGTAATAACAGAAATATCACATTTTAAACTTGCTGCTCACATTATACATCTATCCTATTAACTGTTTTTCTACTTGTGCAATAGTTTTTCATCAAATATGTACAAACTTGAGTGTGAACTGTAGTTGGTTGTAGATTTTCCAAAAATCGTTCAGTCAGAGTGGACTAAGTACAATCAATTACTTAGTAATTTCTCGGTTTCAAGCTTTTTTTACGTTTTTTTCGATCAATACAGAGCAATGCTTTGATGAACAGTTATTAAGATTTATGGCAAAAATTCAAGAACATTTGTTGAAAAACTCAAAACTTATAGAGTTGCAAACTTAAAAGTCGTTTTTCTAGAAATTAGGTAAAAGACACATGGTCCTCTCTGACTTAACGCCGATCATCTAGAAGAATAAAAGTACCCCTTAGAAGAAGTCCAAGGAGGATTCCAAAACAATCATTCAGATATTTTTTGAAGGAATCTGGATAGATTATTGCAAAAACTTCAGGTTAAGTTTATGAAGGGGGTCTACCCTAGAGAATTTTATCAGGGTTATTCTATCAAAATTCCAGAAGGAACACCTGAAGTTGAAGTGTAACCGAAATCGGTTGACAACGGCGTTTATTCTTTTAAGGGAATACGACGGTTAGTTTCTTTTGTGACCACGTACCGTGCTCATTACTACTCACGGTGCTTCATTTACCGTTATTATCAAAACAAATATACTATCAAAACCTGAAACGCCATTCTCTTTCTTTATCATTCCTACACCTCTGGACAAATTAAAAAAAATCGTTAGACGAAATTTTGAGTTACGCCCTTTTAAAGGGCCTAACCCCTAAAAAATCAGTGTTTGAATAGAAAAACATCATATTTCATACCGGAAGCATGCTTCTGCCAACAAAATTTGAAACGCCATACTCTTTCTTTATCATTCCTTCACTTCTGGATACATTTTTAAAATAATCGTAGAACAAAATTTTGAGTTACGCCCTTTTAAAGGGCGTAACCCCTAAAAAATCAGTGTTTCTATAGAAAAACACCATATTTCATACGGAAGAATGCTTTTGCCAACAAAATTTGAAACGCCATTCTCTTTCTTTATCATTCCTACACCTCTGGACAAAATTTAAAAAAAATCGTTGGACGAAATTTTGAGTTACGCCCTTTTAAAGGGCCTAACCCCTAAAAAATCAGGGTTTCTATAGAAAAACATCATATTTCATAACGGAAGCATGCTTCAAAGTCCAAAAAATAGAAAGTATCATAAATAATGCTACAATTTGATACCATGCGCTAGTATTGGCGTAACTCAGAATTTCGTCTAACGATTATTTTAAAAATTTGTTCAGAAGTGTAGGAATGATAAAGGAAGAGAATGGAGTTTCAGGTTTTGATGGCAGAAGCATACTTCTGTTATAAAATATGATGTTTTCTATAGAAACCTCGATTTTTTAGGGGTTAGGCCTTTTAAAAGGGCGTAACTCAAAATTTCGTCTAACGATTTTTTTAAAAATTTGTCCAGAGGTGTAGGAATGATAAAGAAAGAGAATGGCGTTTCAAATTTTGTTGGCAGAAACATGCTTCCGTTATGAAATATGATGTTTTTCTAAAGAAACCCTGATTTTTTAGGGGTTGGGCCCTTTAAAAGGGCGTAACTCAAAATTTCGTCCAACGATCTTTTTTAATTTTGTCCAGAGGTGTAGGAATGATAAAGAATGAGAATGGCGTTTCAGGTTCTGATGGTATATTTTTTTTATAATAACGGTAAATGACGCCCCGTGCTACTAACATAACATTAATATAGCTGCTGTAAAAATACACCCTGGGAGTTAAAAACTCTGGAAGTTCAAAAACTCTTGATAAATGCTTTTCAACTGAACTTTTTCAATATATTCTAAGCAACAACAATTTTAAATAACATATTCTAAACATTTGACTACTACTTTTAAAACCAGTCTTCAGAATTATTTTTATTTTTATTTTACAACTAATGGTCGGTACATTTGTCAGGGAGTTTACTACCTGGAAAACCTGGAAAATCTGGAAGTATCAGGTAACTTCATTGAAACTTAAAAACAACCTGGAATTGTGGTAGTTCGTTTTTGAGAGTAGGAATAGAATTTATATTGAATTTATAATTATTGAAAAACAATGTCACCACTAAGACGAATTAGTAGACCAATATGAAATTAAATGAAAAATGTAAAGAAGTTGCTTGACTTTCTTGAAAAACTTATTGAGTCGAAAGTAAAAAGAATTCCACTAATAATTTGCATCCTTTGACAGATACGTATTTCGACCTCAACTGTAAGGTCGTCTTCAGTGTCTTGTACTTGACTCGGCCGCCTATCAAATTCGATTTGGTAAAACGAAATATTTTGCATGAGTCGTTAATTTAGATGTCAATTGACCAATTAACCTTTTGATTGCTTAAAAAAATATTTTCTTACTTAATGGCTTGCAGTTAAAAAAGCCCATATTTTGCCCTATAAATTGAGGTATAGCTCAAAATTGTGACGTGTTTGAGCAAATCTGAGCCCGGATTTGGATTCAGCGGCTCAAAATCCTTCGGAGACACATAAGTTTGCTCTTGAGATAGACAAAAAGTTAATTTTTGTTACGCTGTGTAATCTTTCGCGAAGCCAAAACCGTTCTCATAAAAAGACTATTTTTGATACAATTATTTTTTAAACTGTCATATCTCGGAAACCAATGAACCGAATTTAATGACATTTTGTATGTTTATTAACAATATATTAATGATTCACAAATCATTAAAACATAGGTACTTTTTGAACGTTGAAAAAAGTTATTATGGGTTGACGCTTTTTAGATCTATCTCGAAAAAAATGCAAGTTTTTACATCAATGTCATTACATTTTAGTTTTGATATCCAAACATTTTCTACTTCTCTTGTAACAATACATCTAATTGGATTTATTAGAGCCTATTTGCACTCAAGAAAGAACACATTTAGTAGTTTTTGTGAGGAATTGTAACCCATTTGGGCAGGAGCACCTATTTTGGGCACTTGTTGCCATAACTCAGGCAATTTCAAACCGATTGACATGAATTTTTGAACATAGCTAGATACTGCGCCTTCCTGATCATGTTGTAAAAATCAAGTCAATCTGTTCAAAATTAACTGAGTTAGAGCAACAAGTGCCCAAAATATGTGCTTCTGCCCAAATGGTCCCAGACCCTAGTTATATTGCATTTCAACTTATTCTTAAGCCAAAAGTAAGTCATCGTAAAAAGCATTAATTTACTTTATATAAGCAAGACATTGCTGATGTGACTTATTATATCCGTTGTCTCGAACTTTGCTCTTGAGTCCTTCCGTAAAGTTTTGCACTGTACTTTCGATCACTGTCAAGAAAGAGATTTTTTATCAAAAAAAATATTGATTTTGACAAATGATGGTAAACACCTCTTGACAGTTTTTACCATCTTTTTGTCAAAATCAATATTTTTTTATAAAAGATCCCTTTCTTGACATTTTTACACTTTCCCTATCAAACTGAATTATACGGCCAAGTTCCAGGTTATTTCAACAACTAAAACCACAGAAAATATAGCTTTCTGAAATACACAGTCTCCTTAAATAAAAAGTGATTATACCGTGGGTACACAGTCATGGATCACTTAGTGGTATTTTTTACCTTCAAAATTCAATTAATAATAAAAGAAAACAAAAACTACGACTTTGAAAGCACCGTTGGCTATGTTTTGATTCGAATTTTTCATTCCCGATCCATTTGAAGTATAATCGCAAGTCATTTCCGCGTAAAAAAGGAATATTTCACTGTTTACAAAATGCCCTATTATGGATCAGCTTCACAGAGTCCCACATATTATGGATCAATTTTTGCCATATTATGGATCAGTGCAAAATTACTCAAAATTCCAACTCTAATAATAAATTTGCGTTTGCAAGGCTAAACTACGCTGTGTAGCTTACCGCTGCAGGAGTAGCTTCTTATGGAAATCGGCTGTTTACTGGAAGATGTGAGAGGACAACACTATCGTTGCATTAAAATACATTTTATTTCTAGATTGGACTCTTGTAAATGACTTTTTATCTCAGAAAACAAATATGATCATGCTACAAAAATGAATTTTGTGCCGAAATATATGTTTTGAGCAAGATATTCGACTTTAAACATCAAAGTGATCCGTAACTGTGTGTGATCCATAACTGTGTAGGGACGGTATCTATCACACGTAACAGAGATAAGATGAGCAGGTAAAATGACTAGACGTACTCATGTAGTTAAATATGCTTGTTTTCCTATGTGCCTAAGATCGGCCATGCTGTAAAATACAATGTTTTTCATAGTTGTTTGAAAATGAAAATAGGTAATATTTAAAAATGTATGTTATAGCTGTTTAGTAAGAAAATTTTATCTGCAATCACTTTCAGGTATCTGTACATAAAAAAAAATCTGGAAAACTTAAAACTTATAGATTATATTCATTAAAATAGTCTTGCAGATGTTGTCATGCGTAAAATCTTCCTCTTCTTTTTCTTCTTTTCAGTATTCTTTAACATCCCAGACAACCAGTCATCGTATAAGACGTAGCATAAGAGAATAAAGTGGAGTCCATATGCATGTCTCTATTTAGGAGAATGTGAAATGTACGCATATCGCCTCCAATTCACCATCTTATTCAACATCTTATACGATCACTAATTGACTGGGATATTAATGGTGTGATTTTCGGAAGTTTTGATTTTTCGACCGATGTTCTATGAGCCCTTCTGCATTTATTAACTAGAACATTGAGAGCTGTTTTTGTCAATTAACTATTTTCCATTCAACATTTGTATAGAGGCAGATGCAAAGATACTTTAAGCCCAACGAAATCGTATATTCCACATTTGAAATATCTTGAATCGGGCGAGAATCGAACCTTCTACTCATGGCCCCCCTGAATTCCCGCTGAACTCGCATATTTAGATAATATCCCCATGTGTTAATTTATGGAATCTTATCAAAATGATCAAAACGTTGATAATGATCAAAACGTTGATCCAATCCACAGGAAAAATTTTGTCTCTAAACGTCCCACATAGACGATTTATTGAGTTCCATTAATATTTTATAAGGTATATCACCGGCTAGAATCTATCATCAACTGAACTGTTTTTATCGTTCAAATAACATACCATTGAGTGAATAAAAATAGTATCACGATAACGAAACAAAATTCATCCAATTCCAACTCTCAGCCAGTAACGCTCTGGTGTCGCACCCGGAATCAAGTTATCGATTTTTTTTTTACTTTCTCGTTGTCGATGTTCTGCTCACATCGTCGTCATCGTCATCATCGTCCCATACGTTAGTCCCATCCCTGCCAGAGGGAAATATTCATATTGTCTCACTTCATATTGTTCCCTCTCGTTAGGAATTCTTGTTAGAATTTTCCCCGTCCCTTTCCACCGGTTTAATTGAAAGCTTTACATCGCTCACGTATAGTACCGTCACACGCCGTACACGGGAGAACCGGCTTTAGGGCGGGGAGTGTGCAGGACTCTTTTTTCCCGTCTTTTTCATATTTTTTCTATGTTCGGGGTTTTCTTCCCTCCTCAATCCATCAGGGCAGCAAACACAACCGCAAACATAGTCGCAGTCGTCATACCAACGCAATGTACCCTAGCCGCGCATACACACATGGATTGCTTTTGAATCGAGCAATTTATTCTTTTTTTTTTTTTTGCTTACTGCTAGGACGTTTCAGTGCTGTGGCAAAGAAAGAAGCATCATCCTTCCTTCGACGTTTTTGGATCGATCGGCGGTGGTAAGGACGACGTTGCCACTGCCGTCGTCCCAGTCATTTGACGACGAGGAATCACTCATGCATATATGAGAGTATACGAGCAGTGCTGCTAGAGATTTGGACTAATCTAGAGCAGTCAATGTGAATGAAGAAAAGATAAGAAGACAAGAAGACCAGAAATCCAGAAGACAAGAAGACCAGAAGACCAAAAGACAAGAAGACCAGAACATCAGAAGGCCAGAAGACCAGAAGACCAGAAGACCAGACAGACCAGAAGACCAGAAGAACAGAAGACCAGACGACCAGAAGACCAGAAAACCAGAAGACCCGAAGACCCGAAGACCAGACGACCAGAAGACCAGACGACCAGAAGACCAGAAGACCAGAAGACCAGAAGAACAGAAGACCAAAAGACAAGAAGACCAGAACACCAGAAGGCCAGAAGACCAGAAGACCAGAAGACCAGAAGACCAGAATACCAGAAGACCAGAAGACAAGAAGACCAGAAGACCAGAAGACCAGAAAGACCAGAAGACCAGAAGACCAGAAGACCAGAACACCAGAAGGCCAGAAGACCAGAAGACCAGAAGACCAGAAGACCAGAATACCAGAAGACCAGAAGACAAGAAGACCAGAAGACCAGAAGACCAGAAAGACCAGAAGACCAGAAGACCAGAAGACCAGCAGACCAGAAAACCAGAAGACCAGAAGACCAGAACACCAGAAGGCCAGAAGGCTAGAGACCAGAAGACCAGAAGACCAGAAGTCCAGAAGACCAAAAGACAAGAAGACCAAAAGACCAGAAGACCAGAAGACTGTCTTCTCTGTCTTCTTTGTCTTCTCTGTCTTCTCTGTCTTCTCTGTCTTCTCTGTCTTCTCTGTCTTCTCTATCTTCTCTGTCTTCTCTGTCTTCTCTGTCTTCTCTGTCTTCTCTGTCTTCTCTGTCTTCTCTGTCTTCTCTGTCTTCTCTTCCTTCTCTGTCTTCTCTGTGTTCTCTGTGTTCTCTGTGTTCTCTGTCTTCTCTGTCTTCTCTGTCTTCTCTGTCTTCTCTGTCTTCTCTGTCTTCTCTGTCTTCTCTGTCTTCTCTGTCTTCTCTGTCTTCTCTGTCTTCTCTGTCTTCTCTGTCTTCTCTGTCTTCTCTGTCTTCTCTGTCTTCTCTGTCTTCTCTGTCTTCTCTGTCTTCTCTGTCTTCTCTGTCTTCTCTGTCTTCTCTGTCTTCTCTGTCTTCTCTGTCTTCTCTGTCTTCTCTGTCTTCTCTGTCTTCTCTGTCTTCTCTGTCTTCTCTGTCTACTCTGTCTTCTCTGTCTTCTCTGTCTTCTCTGTCTTCTCTGTCTTCTCTGTCTTCTCTGTCTTCTCTGTCTTCTCTGTCTTCTCTGTCTTCTCTGTCTTCTCTGTCTTCTCTGTCTTCTCTGTCTTCTCTGTCTTCTCTGTCTTCTCTGTCTTCTCTGTCTTCTCTGTCTTCTCTGTCTTCTCTGTCTTCTCTGTCTTCTCTGTCTTCTCTGTCTTCTCTGTCTTCTCTGTCTTCTCTGTCTTCTCTGTCTTCTCTGTCTTCTCTGTCTTCTCTGTCTTCTCTGTCTTCTCTGTCTTCTCTGTCTTCTCTGTCTTCTCTGTCTTCTCTGTCTTCTCTGTCTTCTCTGTCTTCTCTGTCTTCTCTGTCTTCTCTGTCTTCTCTGTCTTCTCTGTCTTCTCTGTCTTCTCTGTCTTCTCTGTCTTCTCTGTCTTCTCTGTCTTCTCTGTCTTCTCTGTCTTCTCTGTCTTCTCTGTCTTCTCTGTCTTCTCTGTCTTCTCTGTCTTCTCTGTCTTCTCTGTCTTCTCTGTCTTCTCTGTCTTCTCTGTCTTCTCTGTCTTCTCTGTCTTCTCTGTCTTCTCTGTCTTCTCTGTCTTCTCTGTCTTCTCTGTCTTCTCTGTCTTCTCTGTCTTCTCTGTCTTCTCTGTCTTCTCTGTCTTCTCTGTCTTCTCTGTCTTCTTTGTCTTCTCTGTCTTCTTTGTCTTCTCTGTCTTCTTTGTCTTCTCTGTCTTCTCTGTCTTCTCTGTCTTCTCTGTCTTCTCTGTCTTCTCTGTCTTCTCTGTCTTCTCTGTCTTCTCTGTCTTCTCTGTCTTCTCTGTCTTCTCTGTCTTCTCTGTCTTCTCTGTCTTCTCTGTCTTCTCTGTCTTCTCTGTCTTCTCTGTCTTCTCTGTCTTCTCTGTCTTCTCTGTCTTCTCTGTCTTCTCTGTCTTCTCTGTCTTCTCTGTCTTCTCTGTCTTCTCTGTCTTCTCTGTCTTCTCTGTCTTCTCTGTCTTCTCTGTCTTCTCTGTCTTCTCTGTCTGCTCTGTCTTCTCTATCTTCTCTGTCTTCTTTGCCTTCTCTGTCTTCACCGTCTTCCTTGTATTGTATATCTTCTCTGTCTTGTCTTCTCTATTTTCTCGGATTTCTCTAGCTTCTCTGGCTTCTCTGGTTTCTCCGTTTTTTCTATCTTCTCTGATTTCTCTAGTTTCTTCTGTCTGTGTTCTTGATGTGGTCTGTCTTCTTTGTCATCTCTGTTTATTTGTTTCTCTGTCTTCTTTGCATTGTGTTTTTTTTTTGTCTCATTAGTCTTCTCTCTATCTTTTATCTTATCTGTCTTTTTGTCTGATCTCCTTATTGTATCGTTTATTTGGCCACACTGTCACCACTCAGCCCACAGTCGTCTTGTCCTAACCAAAGGACGCACACGTGGATTTTTTTCCTTCGCTTGTTTCCTTTCCGACCTACCACCGTTTCGCCTCGTTGCTCCACGAGGTAGTGTTGGTGGTTAGGCCACCGTAGGCTTGTGAATTCGACTGAACAAACGATATGTAGCGCAGGGAGAAAAAATAAGGAGGGTGTTTTTTTTTATCCTGCTGGCTCTCTTTTTTCTCCGTTTCCATAAACTTCACATTACCCATCCCCTTTTGCCTTCTTATGGGTTTCGCTCTATTTTTTTTCTGGTCGTTGCTTGGAAAGGCCTTCTACCATCGAGTCCTTTCACTTGGTTGATTCGTAATCAACGTGCAGCGGCGGCAACACATGTGGCTTGTTATATTTTTTTTTCGTATGTGTCTGTGTGGGTGGCTCGGTGTACTGGGAAAGCGAAATGGAAATCCTCCAACCACGAGAGGGAAATAATCTTTTGGAGGAAGAAGGAGGGAGTGGAGTATAAAACGCGATAGTTATCACAAACCAATTTTCACATTTGTTTAAAATATTTTGCAAAAAAAAGTAATTGATTATTTCAATATTTTGGATGGCTTGTACACTACAAAACATTTGAAATGCTCTATATATATATGAAACATTTTAAATGTTCAACCAGCATACGCCTAGAAGTATGCATCAGGCACGTGCTTTGCTTTAATTCCGATGTACTTTTTTCATTTTGACTGGTGTGTTACAACCCACAATTTAAAACTAGGCTGGATTGAGTATTTTATACCAATTTCCCAAACATTTTCTTTTTTTTTTCATAAAAGAAAATATGAATCAATAATCGCCGGAGGAACTCCCTCGTTGGGTATGGGTTTCCCACTTCACCAAAGAAACCGAGGGTGAGCCATTTTCGAACGGGACTCCAGAATTGCACGCTTGTTTGGCAACGATGATGACGACGACGACGACTAGCAACTTCGTTACTCGCTAGAATCAACTTTTTATTTTTCGTATCTCTCTCCATTGGAGATCCGAACAACCACCTACGGAAAATATGGAAAAATGATGACGTCGGTGGAAAAAGTTGGTCCACGGTTCAGTGAAAGGAAAAAAAATCAAGCGGTAATTCGAGTTTAATTATTCGCCAATGGTTTTAGTATTCCACGGCCAGACACGGATTCACTTTTTTTTTCTATTCGTATGCAAATTACAGTTTTTATTCTCTTTCAGTCCTTGAAGGAATCTCCTTTCGAAAAACGGTGTGGTAGGTTAGGACTACTTCTGGTAGATTAATTTTTCCCCGGTCGTCTTTGTGTTTGTGTAATTAAGTGCTGTATTTGTAACGGTTTCATTCATGCCACTGACTGCTGACTGACTGCCGCTGGCCCAGACGGAAAGGCGACGATGACGGTGGTACTGTTTTGAATAATAATTAAAAGTTTAATGCCCTAGACGAGACGAGACGGAACGGGAACAGCTGAGATGTGGGTCGGACGACAAAGTCTAGGCAAAAGTGACACCTTTGAAACGAGTTCAAGGACGAATGAGGATGAATAATTTACGGGACTGTTTGCGGGTAATTAGATTGTGGTGGTATTTAATGCCGACGACATCTTCAAGTTATTTAGAGGTGAAGAAATTTAAGAAAAAGTTTCATTTTGCACTAGCATAGACGACCATGACCAACCATTCGTAGCTGCTACAACATCGTGATTACCCAGAACAATCGAAATTGCACGGAGCACCAGTGAACGGGGCTTGGAGCGGCCTAACCTTGTTCAATGTGTTTTTCGAAAGATCAACATATATAAAGCCACTCAAGTAACCTTTTGATGACCAATATGTCTTGATGAGGATGGTTTTATGATGGTATTAAGAAGCTCTTCTAGTCCATTTGACTAAAAAATGTTACTTGCAATAACGTCACCTACCACGCCTTAAGCCTTTGAAGCCGGATTTTTCCAAGCGTTTTTATGAAACATCAGATCAGTCGAGATATCCTAGGTCATCCAAACTGTTCTTGAGTTTAGATCCTAAAGTCTACGGGTGTAACGGTAACTTCGTTCATTATACAAAGCTACGATGTGTAATCTATCATGTACAATAAGTCTTGCGAAAGGTTAATAGACAGTATCAGATCAGTCGACATATCCGAGGTCATCCAAACAGTTTTTGATTTTAGATTCTAAAGCCTACGGGTGTAACGGTAACTTCTTTCATTATACAAAGCTACGATTTGTAATCTATCATGTCCAGTAAGACTTCTGAAAGTGCAATGGACAGTATCAGATCAAGCGAGATATCCTAGGTCATCCAAACTGTTCTTGAGTTTGGATCCTAAAGTCTACCGGTGTAACAGTAACTTCTTTCAGTATACAAAGCTACGATTTGTAATCTATCATGTTCAGTAAGTCTTCTGAAAGGTTAATAGACAGTATCAGATCAGTCGAGATATCCTAGATCATCCAAACTGTTCTTGAGTTGAGATCTTGAAGTCTACGGGTGTAACGGTAACTTCTTTCATTATACAGAGCTACGATGTGTAATCTATCATGTCCAATAAGTCTTCTGAAAGGTTAATAGACAGTATCAGATCAGTCGGGATATCCTAGGTCATCCAAAATGTTATTGAGTTTAGATCCTAAAATGTTCGGGTGTAACGGTAACTTCTTTCAGTATAAAAAGCTACGATTTGTAATCTATCATGTCCAGTGAGTCTTTTGAAAGGTTAATCGACAGTATCAGATCAGTCGGCATATCCAAGGTCATCCAAACAGTTTTTGATTTTAGATTCTAAAGTCTACGGATGTAACGGTAACTTCTTTCAGTATACAAAGCTACGATTTGTAATCTATCATGTCCAGTAAGACTTCTGAAAGTTCAATAGACAGTATCAGATCAGTCGAGATATCCTAGGTCATCCAAACTGTTCTTGAGTTTAGATCCTAAAGTCTACGGGTGTAACGGTAACTTCTTTCAGTATATTCAGTATACAAAGCTACGATGTGTAATCTATCATGTCCAATAAGTTTTTTTTTAGTTTTTATTTATGTGTATTTTAAAGCCGTCCAATAAGTTTTCTGAAAGGTTAATAGACAATATCAGATCAGTCGGGATTGATTTCCGAGGTCATCCAAAATGGTCTTGAGTTTAGATTCTAAAATTTGCGGGTGCAACGGTAACTTGTTTCATTATGCAAAGCTACGATTTGTAATTTATCATGTCCAGTAAGTCTTTTAAATGTTCAGTGGATATCATAAAATCAGCTGGGGCCATCCAAACTATTATGATGACTAATATTTAGCATCTACAGCAATTGAAGTTTCTGTTTTGGCTATAAATAGCTATGTTGCATAATCTATTATACTTACTGGAGCTCACAAAATACAACCAGAGACTACGACATAGCTAAATAATTAAACAATTATTATGAAATGAAATCGCCTCATGTCATTAGTGGTTGTTTTTATCAACAAAGCTTCATAACAGTAAGGAAGCCCATAATATCCCAAAAATATATAACAACGCTTATTGTTCATTTAACTACTTCGGTGTGTAGTGGCAAAAACTATTATTATATGTGTAGACCTGAAGCTATGGTTTCCGGAGTAGTGTTGTTATGGAATATCTCAAAACTAACTTGAAGTGACTCATGATATGCCAGGACGATTACAGATTACAGTTTAAAGTTTATTGTGAGAATATCTACTGTTACTATCAAGAGCTGAACTTCAGAATAGTTTGGACGACTCACAATGTCCCAAAGGTTCATAATAATATATAGTAGACTTCGGGTTGGTTCAGTCACCGCGATTGATTATGAAACGTTACTCAGTATGTCAGATATAGATGATGTTACGAGTGTAGACCTGAAGTTCTGAACTGCAAGATAGTTTGGCTGACCTGGAACATTCCCATAGTTTCTCTAAAAGACATTTGAGATTTCAAGAGCTTCACGGATCTCAGCAGATTATGCTATGCTATTATTTACGGTGAAAACACATAGTTTTTCTTGTAGATTTGAACGAACCTAAATGTCCCAATGGTCTATAATAAACAAGTTGACTTCAGATTGGTCCAGTAACCACGGAGGAATATGCAACATTACTCAGTACAGCAGATACGGCTGTTGTTATGAGTGTTGACTTGATGTCCTGAACTCCAAGGTAGTTTAGCTTACCTGGAATATCCCTGTAGTGTTGTTAAATGACATTTGCGATTTCAAGAGCTTCGCGGATCCCAGCAGATTATGCAATTAATTATGGCGAAAACACATACAGTTATTCTTGTAGATTTGAAGGGATTCATTAAAGAACAGTTTGGACGACCTGAATGTACCAAAAGTTTTTAATAAGCTAGTAGACTTCAGATTACTCCAGTAACTGCGGCTGATTATACAACGCTACGCAGTATAACAGATATGACTATTGTTACGAGTGTAGATCTGAAGTTCTGAACTCCAACGTAGTTTGGCTGACCTGGAATATTCCTATAGTGTCTATAAATGACATTGTAGATATCAAGAGCTTTACGGATCCCAGTAGATTATGCAGAGCTATTATTTGTGGCGAAAATACATGAAAATATTTTTTGTAGATTTGAAGAACTTCACTATGAGCACCTACAACATCCCAGAATTTAAAACACCTGGATGATCCCTTATGTCAGTTTCCTCTTCTTCCTAGTGTAACATTTAAAAATGGCCTATCATCAAAAAAAAAAAAAGCAAACGCTGAAAAAATCGCATGAGTTGGAACCTTCCATGTTCGTTATTACCATTTAAGGCTAAACAGGATTTCCTTAATTTAAAATCTATTTTATCGAAAGTTAAGAAGCAATATGGTTGAGAAACAGACGAATATGGACGACATGCAAACTTTGTTAAGACAACTTTTGGAACTGCTGATATCACGTGGAAATCTCCACAGTAGTCGGCTGAAGCATAAAAGTAAATGGAATACGGACACGATTGCGAGCTCGTTAGATCAGAAGATCTGCTGTAGACTATGGCACGGATCTAAAGCATTGCATTAATGGAAGAGGATTCCCAGTAGGATCTTGTGATACCTAAGCAGTATCTCCAGAAACTATACCCGCGCAGATTTCTCTTAACATCATTTCCGGATTTTCAAGAAATATCTTCTAGAATACCTCCACCCGAGCAGAGGAGAATAGCAAATTGATAGCAACAGAACCACATAGCCTGTTTTTATATCATATTTTGTTATTGTTAACTTATCAAAATATATCTTGTGTACACATGTTATTATGTTTTGTTGGTCAATCTTATTTTGTTATGCTCAAGTAATTGGGATATATCCACAAGATATCATTTCAATAATATACTTTGTAGTAGAACAAGTTTCGTTATTATTCTACTATAGAGAATACACAAATATGTGATGAACAATAACACAACAATGACAAGTTTACAAATTTCCTGTTATTAGTTGTGCTTGATCTAACAAAACATGTTATTGAATTAGTCTCATTTTTTTGGTTTCGTGTTAACGTAAGAACACACACAAGACGCGACGCGACACGGACAAAACACTTATCGTTCTTACAAAACATGAAAGGAAATAAACATTTACCTATTCGTCGACCGGTTTCGGGCTAGATGTTGCCCATCTACAGGACGATGTCCAACTGATCACAAAAATAAAAACAGCTTCGTACGTGCTGCCGTACACGTCAGAGAGAGATGAAACTATTTCATCTTTTGTTTGGTCAATCGGAAGAGGGGCGAAACTATCGGAGCATCGTCGTCATTCATCAGTGGTTGTTCGGCGGTGGTAATGAACATCGATTCCCATGCATTCAATTGGGAAATTTTTCGGATGCATTTCTTGAGTTTCGATTGATCCCAGTCTATGGTATGGTCGAGTTCCATAGAATGCACTGCAACACTCGATTCATGGACTTTTCCGTTGTCTGTGGCAGTTTTATGCTCTCGTAAGCGGGTTTTGAGTTTCCGGCGGGTTTGTCCAATATATACTGCGGGACAATCTTTGCAGGGAATTTCATAAATTCCCGACATTTCCTCCGCTGGAACTTTGTCCTTCAAGGCGCAGAGAAGATTCTTCAATGTTTGACTACTCTTGTAGACTGCTTGAAGTCCATGTTGTTGGAGAACGTTTTGAATGAAGTTTGTTAATTTCGGGTAGAAAGGTATACTGATTCGTTTTTTCTGTTCTCGGTCAGGTTGTAGTGTGGTGGAGTTTTGGCGATGTCTTTTCCGTTCATGTTTTCTGAGTATCTTGTCTACAATTTTTTTGTCATATCCATTCAATACCGCGGCTTCGTGGATCTTCTTTCTTTCCGTAATGAATTCTTCCTTTTCCATCGGTATATTAAACAGCTGATAGGCCATCGAATGGAACGCGGCTTGTTGTTGTGTTCCAAAATGGTTGGAGTCGGACGTTATGTACCGGTCTGTGGAGGTGGGTTTCTGGTAGATGCCGAATTTCAAGGTGTTGTCGTCTTTCCTGGTTATCATCAGATCCAAGAAAGGAAGTGTGCCGTTTGTCTCTTTTTCTATTGTGAATTTGATGGAACTATGTCGAGTGTTCAACAGCTGAAGTATCTGCGTCAAGTATCGCTCCTTAACTACTGCGAAAATGTCGTCAACATAGCGCCTCCAAATACGGGGGAAGATTTTTCTTTTTGGAGTTCTTCTTCGAAATCACTCATGAAGACATCGGCCAAAAGCGGTGATAATTTACTGCCCATGCTGAGTCCAAACGTTTGTTTGTAAAACTTACCCCTGAACATGAAGTAGTTTTGGTCCATACATACTTCAGCTACGGTAAGGTATGCTTCGATGTGGTTAGGCGGCACTCGACAACGTTCCAAGTGCCTTCTCAAACCACGAAGTGCATCCGAAACAGGTACGTTTGGAAAAAGGGCGGTGACATCGAAAGACACTAAAATTTCACCCCGTCGTATTTCGAGGTTCTTCAGTTTCTCGGCAAGTTCTATGGAATTCCTAACACTTTTGCCGTGGGTTACCGGATACCTTCTAATTTCTCCTACTAGCCAAGCAGCCATTTTTTCCGTCGGGGTACAAATATTTGAGGAAATGAGTCGCATCGCTACCGGGTTTTTGTGGATTTTCGGTAGGCAATACAACGATGCTACTTTTGGGTTTGGAACAAGAAATCTTTTTTCAAGTTTTTCCTCACCCATCAGGTGCGCAACTTTCTGCCGGGCACCGGAAACTCAAAACCCGCCTACGAGAGCATAAAACTGCCGCAGACAACGGAAAAGTCCATGAATCGAGTGTTGCAGTGCATTCTATGGAACTCAACCATACCATAGACTGGGATCAATCGAAACTCAAAGTTCTCAGCAAGCCCTTTTTAGGGCCTGCTGACATATGGATCTTATCTCCCAAGGACGTGGTTGGCTTCATAAAGCTAGTCTCGCCAGAATGGGGGAGTCACATACTGTTACTCAGGATCTCCATTTATCAATAATAGATGGTCTTGAATTCAGTCGATACCAAGGTATCTCAGTGACAAACATGTTACTGAAATAACTTGCGTACCTCACAGCAAAAGGGTATATCACAATAGTTCTAAAATCTGGACGCAGTGATCTTCACCCGACAAACAAGAGTTGATCTTATGAAAATAAAGAGGTAAAATAAGAAAAAAGACATATTAGAAGTAAAACATTATACCAATAAAAAAAATCTGGCGAACGGAAAACGGCATAAAGCTGAATATTTGACAACTTTGTCGAACCAATTCTGACAAAGTTTCTACTTTGTTCGGCATTTTAACAAAATGAGGTTCGGAAGTTTTAAAACATCGGATAATCGAGCCCAGTTTATAATACGAAATATTAAAAAACAATAATCATTTTCTGATCATTACAATCTAGCCGAAATTTGGCAAGAACACTTCACTTCTATATATGTTTGTAAGTTGCTGGCTGAATATTTGAATAAACTTACAAAAAGTCAACCATAATGTATTTGATTGTACTTAAATGGGAAGTAAATGTTCAAGTGTCGAATACGTTTAGTTATTTATGTTCTTCCGTGTCCAGTTGTTCTATGCTAATAGCGAACCTCATAACACGATTTAGCAAACACGATCTTTCTAAACTCTGAAATTTTTTTCAGCATTTTAGAGGTGCATTAAATAGCCGCTGAAGGGTACTCAGTCAAAGCAATATGGCGTGTACATTTTAACCCGTATCGGCCTGAGTCAGCGCATATGAACTAAAACTGTCGCCGATCAGCGAATACATAACGGATTTGAATAATTTTTTGACAGTGCACTCGTACAGATGTCTAGTTTGTAAAAGTGGACAGAGAACGTCGGAATGGTCCCTATGGCCAGAGTTATTCCGGTGGGTCACTGGGTCAGATTCGTATAAAAAAGGCTGTTTTTCGGTACACAGAGTGTTTTCCATTATGGTTCGCTATTAAACTCACTCTATTTGCACTAAAAATTTATACCTTTGCAACCAAACATTGTTTCCACACAGTTTTTGACCGTTTAGGAACTACCGGATGTGGCCACCGGACATAACCGCCGGAGGAACCTGCCACATACTGTGTACTGGGGTACACAACCATAACCCATTTTTTGCAGCTCTATGTATTGACTTTAGCGGTATAGTGTCTTAGAAGATTTTGTCCTGTATGCTGAACTCTTTATTTTTGGGATTTTTACTATTGTGATTAATCCACCTAAAAGTGCGACAGAAATTCACTTTTTTCAAAAATGAAGATAGAGTGTTGGTGTCTTCTGCAAAGTTGTAGAAAAATGTATTGTTGGAAAGTTTGTCGAACAAACTATTACCTTATTTGCTTAATTATAAGAGATATGTGTCGTTTTTTGTGAACGACCCCTCATAATAGTTTTTTCGTTATATCTTTTTCTGGGGATTTTTGATAATTTTCGTGTGTTCGACAAAGTTGTTCTTTGTTATGAAATACACCTCCATTTGCTTTTTTTATCTTTGGAATAACGTTCCAGGTGGAACAGAGCCTACATCTCAACTTGAGAAAACGTAAATAAATTTTCTTAATCAGTCCTTGGAGAAATCCCTGGTGGAATCATGGAACGAAAATTATAGAAATACCAGGAATCTGGAATGATAATAGGTCTCCTCCAGAATTTATTGAAGGAATTCCCCTTGTTATAACAACCACTAGCGTAGGCAGCCTTTTCTTTTTTCATTAATTATTTTTGATAAATACTAAAGATAAGCGGGATGAAGGAGAGGGCTAATCCCCCTCTTCCATCTGTCTCTGTCTTGTGTTTATTTAGGAGAGTGAGAAGCATGCCAAAGCTAGTATTTACAGCTGAGATTCCTTTGAAATTTACTGCTGTGATTCCTTCAAGGATTTCTACGAGGATTATTACAAAAGTTTTCTTAGAATGTTCCCAGTAATTCCTATTGAAAATCACCTTGACATTTTTTAGAAATTCTTACTGGTATTACTTCAGGAATATCACTGGGATTTATATGCTGATTTATCGACCGTATTCTATTAATAACTTGATGATTTTGTGGCTATATCGGTCTCTTTCTACTCATAGTATAAGGGAGTAGAGATCAAAGTGGATAATGAAATGATAGATATGATAGAATTCGCTAGGTAGCGAACAAGTGTGAAAATTTATAGAAGGTGAAATTAGGCAAGTAGGCCATGTATTGAACGAATACATCGAATGCGTGAAACTTCTGCCGTGCGACCTGTGCTTTTAAACAGATCGGCTTGGTTGGTAGTTTTCATACCACCTTACCAAGACTGGCAAAAGTTTCAGGCACCCGACTGCCTAATGTATTGTTCTGTTTTCATCACAAATTCTATCGATCGGTAGCTTTTTCGGAATTCGCACTCCGTTCATAGGGGTATGCCTATATCGCGGCGTGTTCTTCCTATTAGCTTTTTCGATCTTATAGGATAGAACACTTTTCTTTTTGAGCCAAACTTTTCATATCATATGCTGATTTATCGACCGTATTCTATTAATAACTTGATGATTTTGTGGCTATATCGGTCTCTTTCTACTCATAGTATAAGGGAGTAGAGATCAAAGTGGATAATGAAATGATAGATATGATAGAATTCGCTAGGTAGCGAACAAGTGTGAAAATTTATAGAAGGTGAAATTAGGCAAGTAGGCCATGTATTGAACGAATACATCGAATGCGTGAAACTTCTGCCGTGCGACCTGTGCTTTTAAACAGATCGGCTTGGTTGGTAGTTTTCATACCACCTTACCAAGACTGGCAAAAGTTTCAGGCACCCGACTGCCTAATGTATTATTCTGTTTTCATCACAAATTCTATCGATCGGTAGCTTTTTCGGAATTCGCACTCCGTTCATAGGGGTATGCCTATATCGCGGCGTGTTCTTCCTATTAGCTTTTTCGATCTTATAGGATAGAACACTTTTCTTTTTGAGCCAAACTTTTCATATCATATGCTGATTTATCGACCGTATTCTATTAATAACTTGATGATTTTGTGGCTATATCGGTCTCTTTCTACTCATAGTATAAGGGAGTAGAGATCAAAGTGGATAATGAAATGATAGATATGATAGAATTCGCTAGGTAGCGAACAAGTGTGAAAATTTATAGAAGGTGAAATTAGGCAAGTAGGCCATGTATTGAACGAATACATCGAATGCGTGAAACTTCTGCCGTGCGACCTGTGCTTTTAAACAGATCGGCTTGGTTGGTAGTTTTCATACCACCTTACCAAGACTGGCAAAAGTTTCAGGCACCCGACTGCCTAATGTATTGTTCTGTTTTCATCACAAATTCTATCGATCGGTAGCTTTTTCGGAATTCGCACTCCGTTCATAGGGGTATGCCTATATCGCGGCGTGTTCTTCCTATTAGCTTTTTCGATCTTATAGGATAGAACACTTTTCTTTTTGAGCCAAACTTTTCATATCATATGCTGATTTATCGACCGTATTCTATTAATAACTTGATGATTTTGTGGCTATATCGGTCTCTTTCTACTCATAGTATAAGGGAGTAGAGATCAAAGTGGATAATGAAATGATAGATATGATAGAATTCGCTAGGTAGCGAACAAGTGTGAAAATTTATAGAAGGTGAAATTAGGCAAGTAGGCCATGTATTGAACGAATACATCGAATGCGTGAAACTTCTGCCGTGCGACCTGTGCTTTTAAACAGATCGGCTTGGTTGGTAGTTTTCATACCACCTTACCAAGACTGGCAAAAGTTTCAGGCACCCGACTGCCTAATGTATTGTTCTGTTTTCATCACAAATTCTATCGATCGGTAGCTTTTTCGGAATTCGCACTCCGTTCATAGGGGTATGCCTATATCGCGGCGTGTTCTTCCTATTAGCTTTTTCGATCTTATAGGATAGAACACTTTTCTTTTTGAGCCAAACTTTTCATATCATATGCTGATTTATCGACCGTATTCTATTAATAACTTGATGATTTTGTGGCTATATCGGTCTCTTTCTACTCATAGTATAAGGGAGTAGAGATCAAAGTGGATAATGAAATGATAGATATGATAGAATTCGCTAGGTAGCGAACAAGTGTGAAAATTTATAGAAGGTGAAATTAGGCAAGTAGGCCATGTATTGAACGAATACATCGAATGCGTGAAACTTCTGCCGTGCGACCTGTGCTTTTAAACAGATCGGCTTGGTTGGTAGTTTTCATACCACCTTACCAAGACTGGCAAAAGTTTCAGGCACCCGACTGCCTAATGTATTGTTCTGTTTTCATCACAAATTCTATCGATCGGTAGCTTTTTCGGAATTCGCACTCCGTTCATAGGGGTATGCCTATATCGCGGCGTGTTCTTCCTATTAGCTTTTTCGATCTTATAGGATAGAACACTGGTGCCTGAAACTTTTGCCAGTCTTGGTAAGGTGGTATGAAAACTACCAACCAAGCCGATCTGTTTAAAAGCACAGGTCGCACGGCAGAAGTTTCACGCATTCGATGTATTCGTTCAATACATGGCCTACTTGCCTAATTTCACCTTCTATAAATTTTCACACTTGTTCGCTACCTAGCGAATTCTATCATATCTATCATTTCATTATCCACTTTGATCTCTACTCCCTTATACTATGAGTAGAAAGAGACTGGGATTTATTTATAAATTTCTGGTAGAAACCATCAAGACTTTTGTTGGAATTACGCAGGTATCTCTCGCTGCAGATCATCCTGGAGTTCTTTCAGCTGAAAATGCTTGAGAAACACCAGCAGTAATTTCTGGAGAAGTCCTAGTAGTAATATCTGTTGCTATTCTAAGACATAGTCCTGAAGGAATTCTTGAGGAAATCTCTGGATACATAGCAAGAGGATTGCTTGTAAGGATATGTAAAGGAACTATTGCAGACACCTTTGAAGCAATCCCAACAAAAATATTTAAAATAATCCCAACAGGCATTTGTTGAAGCATTCCAAAATAATGTTTTCATAAATTTCTCTTGGATTGTCTCCGGAATGCCTGTTGGGTTCCTCTAGGAATTGCTACTGGGATTGCTGATACCATCCAGGATTCTTCCAGGGAGTCCACTTGAAGTTCCTCCAGGAATTCTTCCTGTGATTTGTCAAGTGATTTCTCCAAGTATTTTTTCATAAATTCCTCGACGGATTTTTCTAATAAATCCTGCAATAGTCCTTCCAGTGGTTTCTCTATAGATACTTTCAGAAATTGCTCTCGAAATTCCTTCATAAATTCCGCCTGTAGTTCCAATGATTCCCTTATAATTTATTCTTCAGATTGCTCCTGCAATTTTTGCAAAGATACTTCCAAAAACTCTTCTGGCTTTTTCACTAAAAATTCTTGCTTGGATTCCTGTAGCGATACCAGTATGGGTTTCTTTAGAAACCAAGCACTCCTACTAGGAATCCTCTTCAGATTATTTTTGGAACTACTGCTGGGACTGCTACTGGACTGCTGCTGTGATTCTTCTATACATTTCAGACTGGAATCCTCCAGGATTTTTTCTGAGTTTCCCACCTGCAGGAAATCATCCAGGGAATCCTGGAAGATTCTCAACAGTGATAATTGAAGATGCTAAAAATGCATGAAATTTCTCAAGAATTCGAAAAAAAAATCAGTAGGAGTTCCTGAAGGAATCTCAGCAGTAATGACTGGAATACAATAAGAAATTCTTAGAGTTATCTTTCACAAATTCTCTGAAGGATTCATAGCCGAAATTTCTGGAAGAATTACAAGAGATTCCCTTGAAGAAGGAAGAGTTTTCAGAGACACCCCAGCAGGCTTCCCAAATCTTTTGAAAAATCCTGTTGGAATTCCTCTATAAATGTCTGATGGGTTCTCCTGGAAATTTCTGGAATTTTTCCATAGATTTCTCCTAGGATTCCTCCGCAAATTGCTTCGGTCATCCTTTTAGGGATTTTCCCAAGGATTCCTCCTATAATTTCTCACGGAATTACCTTAGAAATTCCTGCACGGATTCATTCATGAACTTCTACCAGGATTTCTCCATGTATTCTTGCTGCGAATTCTCAAGCACTTCTGGATGGTATTTCTGCAGTTTTGGCTCTTGGGAACCCTCCTGAAGTATTTCTAGCAAGAATTTCTGAAAGAATTCCAGCAACACTTATTGTAGGATTCCCACCACGAAAGCCTGGAAAAACCACAGTACCATTTCAGGACCACTTTTAACAGAAATTCTCAAAGAAATTTGAAGAGGATTTCCAGAATACGAAGAGGAATTCAGAGAAAAATCACTAGAGGAATTCGGCAAGATTCTGCATGTAAAAGCCTCGTACTGCGCATCCATGAGGTTGACGATTTTATTCGAAACTCCTTTGCGTCTCAGAGCGCCCCACAGATTAAAATCTCGCGCAGCGCTGTGATGTGAGCTGTGTGTTGGACTGTACTTTCTCTTGCTTTCCTGCGCTCACCGTCGTGCGCGATGCGACAACGATGCCGAGCGCGTGCAGTCGGACCACACAGAAGATAATTCTTTTTACACGCACTCTTTCTCATCATGCACGCTAAGAAAATGTTACTCTAAAATGAGTAAGATTCACACAAAACTGAGCTAAACTGGAACAGCTCAAAAAATGAGTAAATTGTATTTCCAGCGATAGCGCTTGCCCAAGTGTAAAAATCCAACCAATTTAGGCCGTATAATATTCTTCACATCAGCAAGAATATTATACGACTTAAAGTGATGAGATTTTCACACTTGGGCCAGCGCTATCGCTGGAAAACAAATTTACTCATTTTTGAGTTGTCCCACTTTAGCTCCAAAATGAGTGAAGTTTCTGACCGTGTGCAGGCTGTGTGTAATGTGTATTTTTTTATCTTCTCACTTAGCGCTCTGAGGTGTATGCCATCTCTGCAGACGATTGAAAGCTTTTTTTGTACTCAATGAACACCAAAAAGAGGGACTCTTGGAATTCGTTAACCTGCTCCAGTATAATACGGAGCGTGACAATATAGTTAACACAAGATCTTCCGGCACGGAACCCTCTTGCTGCCGCCGGAGAGCCGCGTCTATTTTCTCCTATATCCTACTCAGGATAACTTTGGCACAGAACTTTGAGAACAACACACAATAGATCAATGCAGAAATCACGGTAGGTGTCCTAGAAGATTTTCTAGAGGAATTCCTGAAGGAACTATTGGAGAAATCCGCCGAAAATATCAAGAGGAACTCTTGGGAAAATGAGCTAATCTTTGGATAACGTCTCAAGGAATTCCTGCTGAAATGCTGAAATTCTTGCTGAGATTGCTCCAGAAGTATGTCCACTAGACTGGGTCAACAAAATCGATTTTTTCGGAACAAAGCTTTTTCGATTGCTTTCCGCATCCAAAACAACTGTGCAAAATTTGGAAGCGATTGGTTGCGTCCCCGTATTCCGCATTGCGATTGAAATTTGTATGGAATTTAGTATGGAAAAACGTGCTTTTTTGCATTTTTCTGATAAATTAAAATTTTTCGTCTAAAACGATCAAACTAATGACGTTGAAGTATTGCCTAGGATACGCCGAGAAACTTTGCCAAAGACCGCAAAGTGATACGACACTTGTGAAAAAAGTTATAACGTACAGATTGACCGGTGGTGCTTAATATTTAACATGTAAAGGAATAACATCAATAATAAAATCTTAATTTTTGGCCTAAGTTACCAAGCGGAACACTTTGCGGTCTTCGGCAGAGTTTTTCGGCTTATCCTTGCAAGGGGACGGCATCCTATTTTTTCACTATGGAGTTTGACAGGTTGGATTGTGCCTCCTTACGTGGAGCATAAATGTATGCTCCAGTCAAAATATTCACCTACATAGTCATGAAATTTGAATGTTTATCTTTTTACGAGGGATATTGGTGCAAAACGCTTGCATCACATTAGATCTCATAAAAGTGTTGATCATAAAAAAGGGGCATATTTGATGATTTTCAATTTGAGAGTGTCAATGTTTAGGTGAAGTTCCTACAGAGAGTAGGATTTTTTTTGTGAAAAGACACACAACACGTCTTTTCGCAAACATTGTTCGCCAAAGTGCGTTTTTCCTTATTTTCTCCCGCTGCTGTATTGAGTGAACGTTGGTATTAGTGAGCTCTGGTTGCGCACGATAAGCGGCAACAAAATCAGATCACCATAGCACCCCCGTGTATCCTAGGCTATACTTCAACGTCATTAGTTAGATCGTTTTAGACGAAAATTTTCAATTTATGAGAAAAATGCAAAAAAGCACGTATTCCCATACTAATTTCCATACGAATTTCGATCGCAATGCGGAATACGGGGACGCAACCAATCGCTCCCAAATTTTGTACAAATCTTTTGGGTGCTAATATAGATTGAAAAAGCTTTGTTCCGGGTTGATGCGATCAAATTTAAATTTTCTCCATACAACGTTGACCCACTCTAATGTCCACGTTATCATATACAAATCCATTCTGTGATTTCTCCAAGGATTCTATAGATATTTCCAATGATTTTTCCAGATTTCTCTCTTTAGGAAATTTGCTTGAAATACTATTGGAAATCCCTGAAGGAATCACAACAAGAAATTTTAAAGAAATATCTGGAGGATTCACAGCAGCACTTTTGTAGGAATCTCAGTTGTAAATACACAAGACAAGGGACTTGCCCTCTCCTTCATCCCGCTTTTCTTAGTATTTATCAAAAAGAATTAATGAAAAAAGAAAAGGCTGCCTACGCTAGTGGTTGTTATTACAAGGGGAATTCCTTCAATAAATTCTGGAGGAGACCTATTATCATTCCTGGTATTTCTATAATTTTCGTTCCATGATTCCACCAGGAATTTCTCCAAGGACTGATTAAGAAAATTTATTTACGTTTTCTCAAGTTGAGATGTAGGCTCTGTTCCACCTGGAACGTTATTCCAAAGATAAAAAAAAGCAAATGGAGGTGTATTTCATAACAAAGAACAACTTTGTCGAACACACGAAAATTATCAAAAATCCCCAGAAAAAGATATAACGACAAAACTATTATGAGGGGTCGTTCACAAAAAACGACACATATCTATTATAATTAAGCAAATAAGGTAATAGTTTGTTCGACAAACTTTCCAACAATACATTTTTCTACAACTTTGCAGAAGACACCAACACTCTATCTTCATTTTTGAAAAAAGTGAATTTCTGTCGCACTTTTAGGTGGATTAATCACAATAGTAAAAATCCCAAAAATAAAGAGTTCAGCATACAGAACAAAATCTTCTAAGACACTATACCGCTAAAGTCAATACATAGAGCTGCAAAAAATGGGTTATGGTTGTGTACCCCAGTACACAGTATGTGGCAGGTTCCTCCGGAGGTTATGTCCGGTGGCCACATCCGGTAGTTCCTAAACGGTCAAAAACTGTGTGGAAACAATGTTTGATTGCAAAGGTATAAATTTTAGTGCAAATAGAGTGAGTTTAATAGCGAACCATAATGGAAAACACTCTGTGTACCGAAAAACAGCCTTTTTTATACGAATCTGACCCAGTGACCCACCGGAATAACTCTGGCCATAGGGACCATTCCGACGTTCTCTGTCCACTTTTACAAACTAGACATCTGTACGAGTGCACTGTCAAAAAATTATTCAAATCCGTTATGTATTCGCTGATCGGCGACAGTTTTAGTTCATATGCGCTGACTCAGGCCGATACGGGTTAATCACAAATGTCTAAGTTTTCACTCGCATCATGATACAGAAACTGAGGCGTATTGGTAATATGGATCCGGAATGCATGATTTCACAATAAATCAGGAGCGGCACACAAATTAACGATCCCGTTCACCTTTTTTGCGGTATTTGTGTGCACACAATTATTGATCACAGAAACGAAACTGTTGATGCAAAGTCACTGGCAACCCAAGTAACACACTTGTCATAGAAGAGTCTCGCCGGCGCAGGTTTTTGTTGCGCAGAAGTCTCTGTGACTTACTTCTAGCAAGTAAGTATTAATTTGTTAGAAGTATGTCACAGTGAGTTCTGCGCAACAAAAACCTGCACTGCCGTGACTGTTCTTCTGTGACAAGTGTGTTACTTGGGAATGACGAATGTAATGACTAGCTGACTAGTTGCCGAATCCGTCACAATTTTTAAGTTGACTGTTCGTTGTATCTTGGTTATAAATCGATTACACATTAAAACCGATTATAACATGGATGGATGTTTAATATTGACTCCGCCTCTTGCGCTTTTTTCGTTGAAACTAAGACGATTGGTTCAAATGGCATAACTTTCAATATAGTTGCATACTAATTATAGGAACTTATTAATATCTAACTGTGTTGCTTGGGTACGAATATTCTCGAGCAATTATCTAAAGTTCATTTCTTTCCAAGTCCAATATAATGATTCAAAAGTGAAGAAAAGCAGTTTTTTGTAATGTGGATTCATGAGTGGTTGGATTTAATTTAAAATGTGGAGTATGCGTGCGTGTGCTGTTTTATAACTTGATGGTGGCATGGTGGCTCACCTCATGGAGTTTCTTCTGGGATTCCACAAGAATTCCATCCGGGACTCCCCTCGTGGATTGTCCATAAGTTTGTTCTAGAGCCTTCTTCTGGTATTCCGTAAGCTCGTATAGAGATTCTACCGGAAATTTATTTAGGCTTCCTTCAGAAGTTCCCTCTGGGGTTTTCCGGGAGTTTTTTTTCTGAGATTCCTTAAGAGGTTCCGTCAGATATTCCATCAAAAGCTCTTGTCAGGATTGTTTCAGGAAGTTCCCCGAGATTCTTCTAAAGATTCCTGGATTTCTGTAGAAATTAATTCCGAGATTCCTTCAGAATTACTCCTTCTAGGATTACCTTAGTAATTTTTCCTGAAATTCTTCCAGGTATTCCTTCCGTGGTTTCTCCACAAACTTATTCTAGAATCCCTCTAGGGTTTATGTGATTCTTCAGGGAGCTTTGACTAAGTTGCTTTTTCCTGTGTTTATTCAAGGAAATCCTACAGGAACTACATGAGGAATTCCATAAACAAAATACACAAAAAAAATCATAATAAACTCCAGGAGGATTTCCATGACAAACAACTGAAAGAATTCCAGAAGAATCTGTAAGAATTCCTTACGGAGCTTCCTGGAAGGATCTCGGAGAAGCGTTTGGAGGAATACTGAATAATTCCCAGAAGATACTCCGGGAAGAATCTCGTATGAAATTCCAGGAATAAATCCTTACGGATTGTTGCAAGGAGTTTTTGAAGGAATCTCGGTAAAAATTTCTGATACAATTTCCAAAAAAAAACTCCTAGATGAATTCTAGTTGCTAGAATTTCCAGGAATACCATCTGGAAGCCTAAAAAAATAAATCCCGAGACATCCTAGAAGAAACTATTCGGAGAATCTCGGATGAAATTCCTGGAGGATTCCGGGAACTCCTTGAGATATTCTGGAAGAAATCTCTTGAAGTCCGAAGCGTAAACAAGAAGATCACAAAACGTCAAAAACTTAGAAAAAATTCTTTTGCAACCGCGGCTTGCATTTCCCTACAGGTTGTACCAATTCAATTGTTTCTGGGTGAACCGTGAATTGTGAGATTCGGGGAAAGACATTCCACTTTCTCGCTTGCTTTAGGGATTTCTTCAAGTTTGAAGTTTCTGTCAGTTCCGAAATTCTTCTAGGTGTTGGTTTCGAGATTTCTCCAGGAGCTTCTTCCTCATAAGATTCCTGGGTCCTTCCGAAACTTCACCAAGAATTTCTTCTGTAATACTTTCGGGAATTCCAGGATTTCTCCATGAATTCATTCCAAGATTTCTCCAGAAATTCATCCCGAGAGTCCATCAGGAATTCTTTCTAAGATTCATCAAATATTTTTTGCTTGAATTCCTCCAAGAGTTGCGGGATTCCTATAAGAGCTCCGGGATACTTCTAGGAATCCCTTCTCGTAAAAAAATAAACTTTTGTAGGAGGCCTAGAAGAAAATGTTCAGAAGATTTTGAAAATTTCATGGCAATAAATATTGCAGGAGAAAATACATCTAGAATGTTTCTAGAACAAGAAATAACTGATCTAGATCGATTTAATTATATCTAGACCAGTTTGGATAGTTCTAAGAGATAACTCAAATAAAATCAATATAAGTTCCCAGAGACGAGATGTCTCGATGAAGCATCCCCAGAGCACAAGAAGATGTTTCCAGTAAAGATAGGATCCCAAACAAGCAAAATTACGAAATTAATAAAAGGACTCTTAGGCCATATGTAATTTTATTGGCAATCCTGGCGTTCTAGAAATAACATTCTTTGATTTGAAAATGAAATTTGAAATATAAAAAATGATTCGATAGTACGTACACTAAACGAAGTGGTGGTGTACGTACTGTCGAGGTATGCTTGTATCATAAATGGTTGCATGTTTCTATACTAAAAACATCTTACAGTCTCTAACAGTTTGATGATTTTGGCCTTCGAAGAGAGACAATTACTTGTATTTTCATATGCGTAAAAGAAAATTTACATAAGCAGTAGTTGCATATAGCTAAGTCACATATGCTTAAAGTACGGGCCAAAAAACTATAAAAACCGTTTTAACTATTTTATTTTTGAAATTAGCGGCTAGCGGGATGTCATGTTCGACAAAGTTGTGAGTTTTACCATTATCTATAACTTTTTAGAACATGAGAAAAAGGTTGAACCAATTCTAAGAAAGTTATCTCGCAAATACCCTTCTCAAGGGGCTGATGATACAAAACGTATCGTACCTTGAAAAGTAACGGAGTTTCAAACTTTCTATCTTAGGCGAAGTTGAAAAATATTTTCTACAACTTTTGTGAAAACATCAACCTTGTATCTTGAAAAAATCCAAAAATATATTTTTCATCTTAGTTTTTGGGGGTTGATAATTTTTCAAAATAGTTGAAAAGAAGTTCCTTATTATAGTGAAGACCTCTTTCGAAAACACTATGAAGCTAAACGTCATAATTAAAACGTTATTAATTAAGCGGGCTAAAATAACGAAATCAGCCACTGTACATTGTGGTGACATTATTTTAATTTGCTAATGTTTCTCCTTAACCCAAATCTGTTCTTCTAGATCGTGGATTTCAAGTGTCTCCTGAGAAAATTAAGCTGCGGAGACAGGATCAGATCCAGAGGGGCCACAAAGCCACCATGAGCAAGATGATGTTCAGTAATCTTCCGAAGAGTTTACTGACCATGGGTATATCTCTTCTCATCTCACTGCACAAATAGAGATCTTGTACTGCCAATCTGAAAGCACACTTGCGAGTATCACGGGCACAAATCGCTGGTTTATTTGCAAATAAATTAAGACATAAAATGCCTCACAATATGAGTATTGTTTCTGTTTAATTTCTATTTAACGACCTCGTTGGCCGCGCCGAAGTCGTTGAAGTCCGCTACAGTCGCCCGCGGTCGCAGAGTTACAGAGAGGTAGAGTGGAATTTTGTCGCCACTTGGCTTTCCGAGGGCTTTGCGAGGTACGTACCTAGCGTACATATGCGATCGTGGACATAAACGGACGAGGGGTATACTTTATGGATATTTTCTATTTATGTTCTGCACCGCTGTTAATTTATGCGCGCTTTTTACTGACAACGATTGTTCATTGCTTACAGTTTGCCAGTGACATTCATTTGCTGTGCAAGCAATTATTGCCAAAGCGGAAAGGGTGTGACTCACTGTTGATTTTCACATATGATTATTTTATGCTACGATTGCTAAACCTATAAAATGAAATTGTTGAAAGAAGTACAGTTGGGAATTCTGGACACATTTGGATTTTGATTGGGAAAGATTTGAACTGGACAGGTACTCTTAACATAAAGCAGTAAACTTAGACACCACAATTAAAAATGTTTCCTGGCGATAAAACACGAATCATTTATTAGTTCAAGCACACCGTTCTTTCACATTCGACAAAGTGGATGGGCATACATAAAACACAAAATCCCTCACTTACAAGCAACCTGTGCCAATTAGAAATGCAATAATCGCCGGTTCGTCTCAGATTTCATCGCTCGTAAAACGGGTGATCTGAGAAATTGAAAAATTATTCAAATCGTTAAAAACTGAAATGATGAAACCACCTTTTAGTGCTGCTCACTTGAACGGTTTGTTTGTAATGAATGCATAAGCGTCCCACGTTGTGAAGGTTTCATCAGCGATGTGGGACATTTATACTTAAAACAGTTGATAACTCACTCAACAAATTATCAACTTCGCCTAAAAGTGCAGTCGACTCCATCGTACAAACTCGCGTCGAAAGCATGTGAAAAGTGCAGCTAAACTGCATCATTCGCTTGGTGGCAATAAAACAAGATCCAAATGGGCAATAAACAGGAGCAAAACAAAGAACGCCCACCGTTTGATCATCGGTCAGTCAGTTAGTCAGTCAGTCTGTCTGTGAGCCATTCCTCGCTGACCCGCGTGAGTGCGGGGGAGGCACATGCGCGAATTTATAGTCCGACCAGTAATTAGCATAGGTAACAAAGTGGAAAGAAGCTGTTGCTATGTTTCAGTGTTTTATTTTGCCCTTTTCACCGCGGACACACTGCATAAAGCATCGAATAATGGTCGACATAAAAATTTTGCTTTTTTTATTGGTCCGAGCTGTGAGGTGAATGCCACCACCGAACCAGCACGCCGACAGGGTCCGCGAAATTAACGGTCAATGCTTGGGGGCGTGAAATCTAGCGGCTTGCTGTGGAGTGTCACACTTGTCAGCCGAAGACAAACTGACCCACTTGGAAAGCATCTGTGTTTCAGTTTTATTGTGAAGCTCAGTTCCGATTATTATCAGTGATTTATGCCAAATTTCATGACACTCTCTGAGACAGGTTTATTGGCCAGTTGAGCTGGGATAGCTTATACCTTTTGTTACAAAATTTATTCACTTGCCCATATTGAATTTCATATAATCTAGCGTTAATGTTATCAATAATGTATAGCTAACTTTCATATATTGTAAAAGTAGGGTAATGAAATGTCTGCTTGTGTGATAGTGCAATTATTTTTGTAAAATAATTAAAACTTATTAGAACGTTCATATTGATATGCAGGTCTTTCCGCTCCGTGATTTAAAAATCACCAACACGATTAACCCTCCTTTTAATTGGGGTAATTTTTGACCTATACCGTATAGTACGTCCAGCGAACTGTTCCTGATGTGATGCAATAGGAAAGTTAACGCTTCTTGTTAAATTTTTGCTATTTGAGGAAAGCACGGCATCAGAAAACACCGCTTAAAACTCTGGAGTATCTAAGGAAGCTCAACAGGAATCTACAAGGATTTTGGAAGTAAGCAGAATTTATTATTATCATTATTATCATTAAACATGGATAGTTTTAGAACACATACTAAAATTTGCCATGTTTAATGATAATAATGATAAAAATAAATTAAAATCAGAGGGTCTTCAAAAAAAAAATAGTTAGCTTAGCTCGGGAGAATAGGTCTTGCTCCTTGGCGTTTGATTTGGGGCCACTGGCGTTTTCAGGAAGCTCCCACAGAGACGAGAGCCCGAATGAAAAGGGTTCCAAAGGACCTCAGTGGTGTTTGAAGAATTTCAGGAGCCTTTAAGTGTATTTAGACAGAGATCTCCTGAAGCTTCTCTAGGATCCCCAGAAGCCCCCTGTGCCCCTGTGCCCCTGTGACCTCATGGTATCCTCTTAATACCCCTGCAACGCCCCTGAGATCTTTAGGTACCCCTCTGAAACCCCTCTGAGACCAAGTAAAACCCTCTGAAACCCGATGAAACTCCCTGGACCCTGAAGCTAAAACTCCCCTGAGATTCATTAGAACCCCCTGAGGTTTCCTGAAACGCCCCTGAGACGACCTTAAGCACCCTAGAGATCCCTTGGAATTCCCCAGATACCCCATGAAACTCCCTGAACCCCCCTTTGTACGCCCATAGATCTCGTATTACACCCGCTGCTGGCGCCTCTGAATCATCCTAAAACGCCCTTAAGACCTCCACATACTTTTCTGAAACCTCTTGGGACCACCGGTAACTCACCTAAAACTCCCCTGAAAACTCCTAAAATCCTCTGAGAATCGTTAAGCTCCTAGAGTCCCACAAACAGCCCTCATGCCTCCTGTTACCCGCTGGGCAGGGATGCCAGATGATTTTTCCAAAAATCTGTATCAGGATTTTAAAAAACCTGTATTTGTCTGTATTTTGAAACTTTGACTGAAAGCCAAATAAACATCAAGTTTCCGTAAATCCTGTCAGACCCCGTTTGAAATCTGTGGGTTCAACATGTAAACAACATGTTTGTGTCCCGAATTTTGCACGAACATTTCAGTAAATTTTCACTAAACGGTGTTAATAGCAGAACGTTATGGTTTTTAATAGTAAAATAAATATGTCTATTCTTAATAATTCTCAGCTTTTACGTCGCCGGATTTCTGAGAAAATTTCCCCAGGGATTCTTCCAAGAATTTTCCCTGGGACTTTCCTGGGAGTTTCTCAAAAAATATCCTGAATCTGGTTCACAGGTTTCCGCAGAAATTCTTTTCGAAAATCCTCATGGGATTCTTTAAAGGATTAAAGAGAAAATTCCTTCAGGGATTGCTGCATAAGCTATGCTTGTATTTCTCAATATATTTATTTTAAATATTTTTGGGGAAATTCCTCGAATTTTTTTCAGGAGTTTTTCTATAGCATTTCTCCAAAAATTTATCAATGAATATCTCCAGGGGTTTCTCCATGAATTTCTTATCACGTATGTTGAAAAGATGCAACTCCAGGAGATATTTTTCTTTAACAAACATTCAGAGATTCTATCAGAAATTTAGAAACTTTCAGTTTGTATGAAGAAATAGCATAAGTTAAAATACAGAAAAATAGAGAGATTATAAACATAATCTTCAAGAACCATTCCAGAAATTTTTGCTTGATTTTCTACCTAAAGGATTACTCCATTTTTCAGAAATTTTCTCGGGATTTTTTTGGAAATTCCTCTAGAAATTCTCGAAAGATGTTTCTGTAAAGTTCCTTCAGGAGTTTATCCAATAGTTCCTTGAAGTATTCCTCTAGGCATTGCTTTGGATTTTTTTTCATTTTTTTTTTCAAAAGATTTTCTCAACAATTAGTTCTGCAGCAATTGTTGAGAGAATCTTTTGGAACTACAAATAAGCTTTATTCACAGATTTTTTCTAGAAATGTTTCAAAGTATATTTGTAGAGAGTTTTCCAGTTCTTGTAGGTTTCTCGAAGATTCCTTGAAAAATCTATTTTTTTTTATTTCTTTATTGGTTCTCTAAAATATTCTTCCATGAAATCTCTTCATAAACTGCACGAGTTTTTTTCACGATGAACCTTTCAGAAGTACTTCCAGCAGTTCATCCAAGAATTCCTTCAGAAAATCCTCCAGGGAATCTTTAGAAACTCAATGAAGGATTTCTTAAAAAAAAATCCAAAAGTACCTTTGTTTGCAATGTCTGCTTTTTTTAAGAGATTTCTTTAGAAATTCCTCCACGGATTTTCCGGGAAACACTGCAGAAATTTCTCAAGGGTTCTTGCATTGATAGAGTTACTCCAGAAGTCTATCAAGTTTTTTTTTCATTTTTTTCTAAAAACAAACATGAAGAAGTTTCTGCAGGAATCACTGAACGAATTTCTCAAAAAATCTTGGAGATCCCTGGGAAGAGTTTCCGAACAAATTCCTTTAGGATTTGTGAATAATTTACTTGAAGAATTTCCGAATTTTATTTTTTTCAGGTATACTTCATGAAGGAGCTTCTAAATTTTGAAATCTTGATGAAATCTCTGAAGATAAATATATCTTCACATACGAATTTCTAAAGAAATCTAAGCAGAAAATTCTGAAAGGAATCTAACTCTTAAGTAAAGTAAAGTTAGTGGTAAGTAAAAATAAAATCGGGTTAAGTACTGTGCCTTTGAATTCCATTAAGAATTTGCATCCTTTGACAGATACGTATTTCGACCTCAACTGTAAGGTCGTCTTCGGTATCTCGCACTTGACTCGACTTCAGTCAAGTCCAGTCGAGTCAAGTGCGAGACACTGAAGACGACCTTACAGTTGAGGTCAAAATACGTATCTGTCAAGGGATGCAAATTCTTAGGGGCTGTCCATAAACCACGTGGTCATGTTTTTGGGACTTTTCAAACCACACCCCCCCCCGCGTGGTCATTCGTCCATACAAAATTTTTTATTAGTCCATACAAAATGATCATTGGCCGAACCCCCCCGCCCCTCATGACCACGTGGTTTATGGACAGCCCCTTAGTGGAATTGAAAAACACAGTACTTAACCCGAATTTATTTTCTAACACCATAGAAGAAGTACCTGGAGAAACATTTCGGGAAATCCTCGGTAGAACGCATTACAAAACATTTGCAAAGATCCCAGAAATAAATTCTTCAGGTATTTCTAAAAGAATTTTCGTAGAAATTCTTTGGAAATATTCCTGAATAAATTTCTCAAAGAATCCGTGGAGATATCAATGGAGTTATCCGCCGACAAAAATTTTTTGATAACTTTTTAAACAAATCTCCAGAAGAGTGTGAAGTTTTTCTTGCTGGAGTTTAAGAAGGAACCAATAGAAATCTATTCAAAAGAATTCCTGGAGAAATTAATCAAGGGATATCTTAAGAGTGCCCTCTAGAAATTTCTCAAGGAATCCCTGCAAGAATTTCTTAAAAAAAAACCTTCCCATTACCGGTGTTCCATACACTAGACGCCTCTCCGCCTTTTACCGAAATTAGAAAAAAAAGCCCCTCTCATGCCGCCTTCTCTGTGCTTCAACAAGCTAAGAGGGGCAAAATTGCTAGAGCGTGATATTCACACCCAAAGAACTTGAGTTCAATTCGCGTTCGCAATTCTTTTCTTTTCATCTGCAAGGTAACGTTGAGAATGTTCAAATATTTTCATCATATTTGAAGTGTTCCTTTTGCTACATTCGATGCATCATATTTTTGCAGGTTGTATTCGTACTCTGTAGTTTCCAAAAGCCCTATCGATTTTTTTATCTTCAACTCAATTTTATAGTTGTTTGAAAAGGTGTGTACTGGCTATTTCTTCTCAGGTTCGATTCGATATTATTATTTAAAAAAAACTGTCATCATTTTCAATTTTCAACGAAAACATTATTCGTAAGTTTTCTCATTATGTTCATTCAACATATAATAATAAAAAGCATAAAGAAAACCAGGTCTTTTGCCTAGCAAAGTTTCCAACTTTTATTTCATTTTTTATGTACTGATGCTTAAATTTTCCTTACATCTTCATATTTCACTGGAAATTCGCGACTCTTGTAAATAGTCAAGCAAACAACAATACACATAAAAAAGAATCAGCAAAGATATAGTTTATTCGATTTTCTTATACTAACATAATCTTTGAAAACTTGCTAAAAAACTTCATTTTGGGCGAAGGTTGAAAAGCTTTATATTACAAGATTAAGATTTCAACGTGATAAAAACATAAAAAAACACCCATAACGTATGCTTATTACATATCTAGGACGTTTATGTTTCGTAATATTTGTTTTATTAAATTCAATTCTAAAGAAACAATTCCTGTAATGAAATGATTGAAAATTGAGGTCAAATGTGAAAAATATAGATAATTTAATGGGTTTGTACTCTCAATAATTTTTATTGCCTTATTTTCCATCTTGCACGAATGTATGAGGAAAAAAAATATGTGGAGGAAAAATCTGTATCAAGATCATGAAATCTGTATTTTTTCTGTACTCTGTATCCTGTCTGTATCAACCTCTAAAAATCTGTATAATACAGAAAAATCTGTATATCTGGCATCTCTGCCGCTGGGACCTCTAAGTACCCCAATGAAACTCACCGGGACTCCTTGGAACATCCCTGACACGCCGTGAGTCCCCTGAAGCGCTCATGAGTCCTCCTGGAACCGCCCTGATATACTCTTGGAACCTCCTGAAACGTCTTTGAGACCCTCTGGAAACCTGAGACTTTTTGAAGCGCCCCTGAAGTCCCTTAAATACTCTTGAGAACCATTTGAGACTCACTTGAGACCTCCACCCTCTGGAACGCCCCTAAGACCATCTTAAGAGCACCTGAGACCAGGGTTCCTGATTTCTACTTTTAATCTTCTTCCACAATCGAAGACAGTCAGCAGCGAATGGTTGTCGCTTTAGTTTGTGTGTTTGCCTGTCAGCGACGACAGCAAACTCCGACGAACGGTGGGAAGCCACACGTGGAAATTACTCATTCGTCCACATTCGCATCGCAAGCGATCGAGCGGTGATGCGATTCGTGAGTGATACGAGTGATATTGTGCATACGAATTTTTGATGTTTCCAAAAAATGTTTATTATTTTCTTTGCTAATCTAGCATTTCAACAACAATACATTAAAAATCTATGCATTACATGCAAAAATTCTCTTCTAGTTATGATAATAGCCGCTTCGATCACTCACCAGCATTCTTCACCATTCGCCATTCATTCATTCGCGTGCGATCCAAACTGCGACGAATGGCAACGAATGTCCATGTCAAGAAATTTGCGCATCGCTTCCCACTGGTGATGGGTTGCATGTTTGATCATGACTATCCGTTTGCTGCATCTTTCTCGATTCGCTTCAGCAAAGAGGAGTGAATATGAATGGGGTGAGGCGAATATACCGATCCTTGCCTGAGACTCCATGGAACCCCCTAAAACTCCCTGGGACCCTCTAAGCCCTAGACTACCCAAAGAACAATTATAGCTTCTTTAGACAAAATTTTCAGAATCAAGCTTAACCCTCTAATAGCCATTTGATTTCGACCTTTACGTCATTTTTCGTCATCTAAAATCAATTTAAACTTGATTTAGAAGGTGATCCGGAGCGGACCTGGTGTGATGGTTAGAACACTTGACTATCACACCGAGGACCTGGGATCGAATCCCACTGCCGACAAACTCACAAAATGTGGGTTCTTCCTTCGGAAGGGAATTAAAGCGTGGGTCCCGAGATGAACTAGCCTAGGGCTAAAAATCTCGTTAATACAGCTAAAAAAATAATAAAAAAAAGAAGGTGAGCCATTTTAATTCGCGATTTTGTGAATTTTGGTTTTGAATTTCCTATTTTTTATTGTTGAACATCCCTATACTAAATTATTTTTCCTGGAATCCTATTTGTGATACTGATTTTTTTAAATGAAAAAAATATGATTATTGTTAACATATGGCTATTTAATTTGTTTTTCATGAAAAAAATATTTTTATTTTTAAGAAACCTTCCTTTGCTTTACTTCATATAAGCTTTCTTGACAACTATGTCATTAACACTTTTTCTTATGCACGATATTGTTTCTGAATAGTTCTCTCTCTGTTTATGTAGGGCATAGAAAGGTGCATAAATCAAAAAGTTGTTAAACAGCTTGCAAATATTCCCATTTAAACAAGGGTGTTTCAGTTACTGGAACATTTTCTGGAGAAAATTCATAAAGTATCTCTATTTAAGGTATAATTCCGGAGTTCCATTATAATTACTAAGTGTTGTTGCGTATTTTTCTTATGATTATTTCTTCAAGAATTTTTTGAGGAAATTGATTTATCACATCAGTTGGAATTGCCACAGGAATTAGTATTTAAAAAAATGTGTGATTATCCTTTAAAGTTTAAAGCAATTTCAAAAATGTTATTTATAAAGTGGACGCAGTTTTTAGCGAAATTTATGGTTCAATTTTTGTGATATCTAAAATCCTTGTATTTTTTTTTGTCTCAATTCCTTATAAAGATTAATGATTAAGTAACTCACATAACTAAACCACTGTAAAAATATGTTTTGGAAAAACCTTTAAAAATGTATTGAGTTTTTCTTTATTTTTTTCAAATTTAATTTACCTATTTCCATTCAAAAAACGAAAATTATATTTTTTGAAAACTTCTGGCAGAATGGCTACAAAGGTTATAAGCTTTATCCTGAAATTTTAATAAATCCCTCGATATATTTCAGCTGAAAATAAAATCACAATATAAAGGAGAAACCACAAAAAAATTGGGGATTATAATTGTAATTAGAATAATTTTAACACATCTCTGGCATTTTTTTTAAACAATACTTACAATACTTTATATTATTTCTCAATTTTTTTTCTTATTATCGTGGCAGGGACATTCTTGCAGGAATTCCTTTTATAAGTTGAACTACACAGAAAAAAGTCTGAAAACTACACTTCACGTAAATATTAGGACGTATAAATTTCCATTTTATTGCATTCGATTTTACATAAAAGAATAACTTGCAAGAAAAATTGTAAGCAAACTCCATACTGCAGACAACCTGTAAATTGACTAGAATCGAATGAAACTTGGTGGACATGAACAATAGGTGTTTCTAAGCAACTTTGAATAGTTTGTTTTTCGAAATTTTTCAAGAGTAACTTTAGAGGAGGGCCTAATTTTTTTCATTGATTTTTTTAATTCGATGTAACTCAAAATGATAAGAGCTACAAAAAAGAATTTTCCCAATCCGATGGAGAATTGTGTTGAAAGCGATGGAGGCCAATTTGTTACAGCGAACTCGATGTAACAACTTTGAACTGTGTAGGATTCCTCCGAGAAATCTTTTGGAATGCAATCCTTCTCATGCTCTTCTTCAATATTCTCAACGATGACTTCCACAGATTTCTTTAGGAATTCTTCCAGAATGTATCAAATCTTTTTCGGATTTTTTATAGAAAGAAGATTCTTGGAGGATTTTCTAGAATTATTTCAGCAACAATTGCTCCAGAAATTCCTCTATGTATCCCTTTAGAATGTATTCTCACCCAGTTATTTTTTTTTTTTTGAGAATTTCTCCAGGAATTCCTCCATAAATATTCTTTGGGTCTTCTCCAGGAGAATCTGAAGAAATTTCTCACAATATGCATCTTGAAACTATTTCACGGGTTTCAGTTATCTGAGAATTCTTTCAGTAATTGTTTACGAAACTACTTCAGGGTTTGCTACAGGAGTCCGTGCGTGTATTTCTGATGGTTTTTCCCCAGCAATATTATAGCAATTTCCTTTACGATTTTTCTTGGACTTCTCCGGGAATACATGTTTGGGAATTTTTGGAACGTGACTTCGAATAATCGATTCTGGCCTGGTTTGTATCTTTAAGGCGAAACTGGATGCACTTCCTCATTTTTTGTTTTTTTTTTTAATTTTTCATTATATAACGAAGCAATATTTTCAAAATCGGTTTCCATACACATTCAGACGAAGGATCAAAGGTTCTTCTGATTTTTTTTCCTGGTGGAAAATGTGTTTCATTAAAAAAAAAAAAACATTCTTTGCAAAAAATTGAAAAAAATGGATTTTGAAAGAAATGTTCTGAATAAAATGGTACCATAGATTTGGAAATATTGCTTCACCATTGAATAAAAAATCAACAATAAAAAAAGGAAATGCACCCGGCTTTGCCTCAAAAACGAAAATGCTTGCTTACAGCTAGAATTGGAAACTCGTTCAATGGAACCAGATATGACTTTCGTAGTTGGAGTCAAATGTATATTGAGAACTACATTGTATTCCCTGGTGGCCGGAATAGGCAAAAATTCTCGATTTTAATTTAAAGTTAGTATGATAGTCTCAAACGCCTGGTGGAGACTAGTGAAACTATAACTGAGAACAGACATCACGGTTTAAAACCAGTTTGATTTCCATTCCACATTAAGTTCTCATTTCCCCTCCGATCTTTCGTCAAACTACTCGATGCAGGGCTGTTGCACTTTTCCCCTTATTCAGCAAAAACCAACACAATCTCGCTACCCCTCAAAACGAAATACACGCGCAATCTTCCCCTTCGTGCTAAACACACATAAGAAAACGGACCGTTGCAAGCACACCATCGTGAATCCATGGCTTGGTGGTTAGTATTGACTACTAAACAATCATATTTTCCACGGAGTGGATTGGCAGCAGAAAAAAACACGACACACCTCCTCACTCCCTCGGTCATTAGTATTCTCCCAATCCCCAAACAGTCCAAGGACTGGTCCGAAAACGGGCAAAACGCAATACAACCATTTCAACGGCGTTCTAACCTTTTGCTTGGCCGCTACGTGTAGATGATGTTGCTAACTGCTTACAGGCACTTGACTCGATGATGGCCGAGCCGAAGTGGTGTTGCTCCGTGTTTCAGCTCTGATAGGGTATCGCGCTACTTGGGCGGTGGTTTTCTTCGTCTGTTATTTTCGTCTGTTTTCCACTGTAACTCGGTCAATTTTGAACCGATTGACTTGAAATTTTGTACACGGGTAGATACCATACCTATCTCACCGCATTCCAAAAATTGTGTCAATTGGTTCAAGATTGACTGAGTTATAGTGGAAAACAGACGAATATAGAAGCCACCGCCCAAGTAGCGCGATTCCCTATGTTGTTATGTGAATCACTTTCGATTCAATTTTAGTCGTTTGCTTGCACATGTGCACATATGATGCTTCGCGGCAGTCTGTTATTGAAGCCATTATTTTCAGCAAATGTTGCAGCAGCTTGTAATGCTTTTATGAAAAATGTTGTGTGGCATGCTATCGAAGGAATGTAATATTTACCTGATGCTGATAATTTTGAAAAAAAAAATTGTGTTGGTAACAAAACAATCGGTAATATTGCGATTTGGGCCGTTGACCTAAAAACCTTAACATTCGACCTCTTCCTCCTAACTTATAGACAAACTTTAACTTTTCTGGCACCGTTACTCATTGATATCCACTAAACATTGTCCATATAAACGTAAAAATAAAAATTATTATTTTTTTAAGTTTAGCACGTCTGCACTTTCGTGAAAGATACGACGCGACGTAAGCTAGCTAAAGGACTATCATACTTGAATCCAAAAACAGATTGTTCACTCAAATTTAGATTTTCGATTATTACTTCATCATGTGGCAATCAATAAAACACTTTGAGATGTACATTTTTTTAGAACAAATGCCTGAATTTGATGATTTTCCCTACTGATTTTTTCATTTGTATCATAACTCATCGGAAGAACTTAAATTATCGAAATAGCGACCGTTTTGAAAAATAATTGAGTATGGAAATCAGTTCTCCTGATTAGGGTACATCATTTAACCCTCCTTTGGCATTAGGGTCATTTTTTACCCAAACCTTACACTAGGGCAGCGAGCTTCTCTCAACGTGATGCAAAAGGAAGGTTAAACAAAAAACTGCACCTGGTTTTGTTTATTTTGCACTCTTACAGAAGAGTTTTCAAAAACATGCTTTTTTATCAATTTTTAATCATTTTCAGCATTCCAAAAAATTTCTGACTCTGCAGCATTCCGCGATCTAGACAAAATTACAATAAAACATAATAAATATCTTTTGTGAATCGCAAGTACCAGACGAGAAAATAGATCATTTTGAAATGTTCACCTTTTTGACTAGTTTTCAATTACAATTTATGTTCAATTTAAAAAAAAAAAAACAACTTCTTTTCAACTATTTTTTAATGAATGACCTTTTATTCTCGGTGTTATGTTATGTGGTATGGGAGTTTTTCAAGGCGAAACGAAACGAAACAAAATATATAATTTCTAATACGATGCGGTTTGTTCCGCGGAATTTCGCAGTTATATCAATTTTGTGCGAATTGATACTGCGTGTTTGCGGTGATACGAATTGCATTATTAATAAGATTGCTCCAATGACTAAAACAAGCATACCAATAAAGCGTTCATGATCATTGGCGATTGTTTCAGAAACCTGAAGCAATGATATGGATACATCAGCCAGATGTGTACCAATCAAGCTTTTAAGAATAGCGTATCTTCTGACGAAAGCATAAAACCTAAACCTAAATTAGGTCCCATTAGACGTGACAAATATTTGTTCAAACCAGTCCAATGGCTCCTTAAGTAAAAAGAAATCGGGTTGAATACTGTTTCGTTTAATTCCATTAAGGATTTGCATCCTTTGACAGATACGTATTTTGACCTCAATTGTGAGGTCATCTCCAGCGTCTCTTACTTGACTCGACTCGAGTGAGATTAAAAGGAACAGTACCGTAAACCGGGGTCAAATTGATCAGTGGGGTGAAATTGATCATTGGGATACTACATTGTAATTCCATACTAGGAACACTTAAGCGTCGTAATGATCTTAAAATTTTTACGTCATCTTATTCATAGATGTCATAGATAAGTGTAGCCTCTTAACTTTTTAGATAAAAGGTAGTTTTGCCTTATTTTTTAGGAATTAGCCCTTAGCAATCTCAGTAGCTGAAATGATTGCTACTAATCAATCGATTGCCAATAGAACATCGCGTGAATTCTCTGTTTTGACATTTTTGTGGAGCCTTGGCTGGGAAGTTATGTAGCTATTCTGAACATGAATTAATTAAAACAAAGTTCATTTTATGACGAAATAGTCAATTATTGTGATAGAAATCACTTATTTCAAATGAAATCGCCTACCTTTAGGCGTTAAGAAGGAAATTTCTAAATTTAATTTTGCATTTGAAGTATCAAATTCACTAGTTGTGAGAGTTTAAACGCGTTATTCAGTTTTAGAAGAGCAAAATTAAGCTGATAAGGAGGTTTTCCTTTCTAACCGATGCTTAATTATATGTTGATCAATTTCGCCCCAAAGGGGCATTTCCAGTTTTTTGATTTTTGGACTTATTTAACATAAAGTTTGAATTTGTTGAACAAAATTCTTCCACATGGTTCCATGAAGATTTACTGGGTACTGATTTTACAGCCCATATAGCCGAGGCGGTAAACGCACGGGTATTCAGCACGACCATGCTGAGGGTGACGGGTTCGATTCCCGGTCGGTCCAGGATCTTTTCGTAAGGGAAATTTTCTTGACTTCCTTGGGCATAGAGTATCTTCGTGCCTGCCACACGATATACGCAAGCAAAATGGTCATTGGCAGAGGAAGCTCTCAGTTAATAACTGTGGAAGTGCTTATAGAAGCTGAGAAGCAGGCTTTGTCCACATGAGGACGTTACGCCAAGAAGAGAGAGAGAGATTTTACAGAAATTATTTTTGCAATATTTGCATTGCCACTAAGGGGCTGTCCATAAACCACGTGGTCATTTTTTTGGGACTTCTCAACCCCCCCCCGCCCCGTGGTCATTAGTCCATACAAATTTTTTTATTCGTCCATATAAAATGCTCATTGAGCGAACCCCAACGCCACCCCCCCTCCCTTATGACCACGTGGTTTATGGACAGCCCCTTAATATCAACAAAAAATGTTTTAAAGTGATCAATTTGACCCCGGATTACGGTACTTAACCCGATTTTCTTTTTACTTGCAGGTATTCCACTAACACGCCCAAGTTCATCATCATCAGATTTGATTTTAAAACTCTTTCAAGAGTTCCATTGGAAATTTTATGGAAAAGGGTTTCTCAAGAATTTTTTCCATTATCAAACCTTCTACCGAATTTGTTTTAATCGATTTCTCCTGAGATTTTCATTTTTTTTTTCTAGAAACATGTTTTGAGAGAGATTCCATGTTTTCTTAGAACTTTGCTAATGTATCCCACATCCTATATCATCCTCTCCTAAAATTTTCCATTAATCTGCTAAACTCTGCTGTTGGGAATGTAAACTGAAGACTGGGATTAAACTCGTGTTTTTTTTTTCAGAAAATTTAACCAAAATGTTATATATGGTCCCGCATACCGCAAATGTTGAAAGCACACCTATTCAGCAAGAGTTTAATGGTAGGTCCAAGATAAAAAGTTAATTCGAGATATTTTCTTTATTATAGAACCTGGGAGTGGTTTGTCTCTCGCTATTCGAGATGTTTAACACTTTTCAGTAGCTTGAGATTAGCAAGATCTTCGATAGATCATGCGGACATTTACACTATTTATTTGTTTTCGAAATTTATTAGTCAATCCGCGGAATTCTGTTTAATTTCGTCAAAATCTATTTTTTGGAGACGAAATTTTTAGAATTTGGCGAAACGAAACGAATTTCAAAATCGAAAATTTCGCCTAAGTGAATTCCGTGGTGTTCCGAGACGCAAAAACGGCTACGCTCAAAAATGTGTTCGGCCTGCACATTTTTAGTAAACCTCCATGCCGCACATGACTGTGTTGGAAACACACATTAAATTGCTCGTACGCTCACATGAGCATGTATTTTGCAATAAATTCGACATGGCAACCTCACTGGGTTTATAAACCACCTTCAAATACCGAAAAATATTGATATTTTGCAAAAATGTGAGCGTACGAGCAATTTTAAAAAATGTGTGTTTCCAACACAATCCCTGGGTGTTACTCAAAAATAAGAGTTTTTATTTTAGAGAGGAGGATTGCCTTTAGAGGTGTATTTGGCGAAATCATTCGGTATACCGTATACCCTTACTCGGGCTGCAAAGGAGTCGATAAGGAGAGCGTCCAACATAGCTCTGGTCCTCACAAGTTCCTACCTCATGCTTCCACGGGTCAAGCGATAACAAAGACCGCCAGCTAAGAGTTGTGTGCTTAGCTGGTAGTGCAGCCTGGGCTTTGTTGTCCTTCTGATTTCAGCTAGATTGAGGAGGTACGATTCGAGCGTCTGTTCACCAAGGAGGTGCGGCTCAAACAGCGTCTGTTCTGGCATCCAGTGGCTGAGTAAGAAACGCTGCACCACGCCCAGCTAGATCCAAGGTGGTAGCCCTATCAGCGTGGTCGTCCCAGTGTTGGTTGGGACGTTAAACAGAACTGGCACGATGGCCCTCCGGCGAGACAGGAGTGTTGGCGTAAGCCCAATAAGCCACCCGTAAAAATCCCCATTGCGAATAACATAGGAGAAAATACGACTTGCCGACTACAATCGGCAAAGACCCACGCGACGAAATAAGGACTACAATTGGAAACTTGGAACATGGAATTGCAAGTCACTAGGTTTCGCAGGATGTGACAGGATAATTTACGACGAACTACATCCCCGCAACTTCAACATCGTGGCGATGCAGGAACTTTGTTGGATTGGACAGAAAGTGTGGAAAAGCGGGCATCGAGCGGCTACCTTCTACCAAAGCTGTGGCACCACCAATGAACTCTGGGAACAGGATTCATAGTGTTGGGCAAGATGCGACAACGTTCGATCGGGTGGCAGCCGATCAACGCAAGGATGTGCATGTTGAAAGTTAAGGGCCGTTTCATCAATTACAGCATCATCAACGTCCACTGCCAACATGAAGGGAGACCTGATGACGAGAAAGAAGCGTTCTACGCGCAGTTAGAGCAAACATACGATGGTTGCTCGCCGCGTGACGTGCAAATCGATGTCGGGACATGAACGCGCAGGTAGGAAGGGAGGAAATGTACAGACCGGTAATCGAGCGAAACAGCCTGCACGCAGTATCGAATAATAACGGCCAGCGATGCGTAAACTTTGCAGCCTATGGTATGGTAGTCCGAAGCACCTCCTTTCTCCGCAAAGCTATCCACAAAGCTACCTGCAGATTACCCGACCATCAAACAGAAAACCAAATCGACCACGTTCTAATCGACGGTAAATTCTTCTCGGATATAACCAATGTCCGCACATACCGCAGTGCGAATATAGACTCGGATCACTACTTAGTCGCTGTATGCATGCGCTCAAAACGTTCGACAGTTATCACCACGCGTCGAAGTCGAACGCCGCGACTCAACATCGAGCAGCTGCGTAACGTAGAAGTGGCTCAAGACTACGCGCAGCAGTTAGCAGTGGCCCTACCAACGGAAGAGCAGCATGGTGCAGCTACACTTGAAGATGGCTGGAGGGACATCCTATCCGCCATAGGTAGTACCTCGGCTACAGCACTAGGCTTCGCGACTCCGAATCACAGCAACGACTGCCAGGTACGACGGCGAATGTGAACAGTTGAAAAACGAGAAGAATGCAGCATGGGCGAGAATGCTACAACACCGCACGAGAGCGAATGAGGCACGTTACAGACAGGCGCGGAACAGGCAGAACTCAGTCTTCCGGATGAAGAAGCGCCAGCAGGAAGAACGAGATCGCGAAGCGATGGAAGAGCTGTACCGCGCTAAGGACACACGAAAGTTCTAAGAGAAGCTGAACCGCTCGCGCAGAGGCTTTGTGCCACAAGCCGACATGTGCCGAGATAATCACGGGAATATTCTCACGAGCGAGCGTGAGGTGGTCGAGAGGTGGCGGCAGCATTACGATGGGCACCTCAATGGCGACGTTGCAAGTACCGAAGGTGGCGTGGTAACAGATCTAGGAGTATGTGCACAGGACGAAAGACTTCCGGCCTCCGACCTCCAAGAGATTGAAGAGCAGGTTGGCCGGTTGAAAAACAACAAAGCCGCTGGGGCAGATCAACTACCAAGCGAGCTTCTAAAATACGGTGGAGAAGCACTGGTGAGAGCACTACACTGGGTCATTACCAAGATTTGGGAGGAGGAAGTATTACCGGAGGAATGGATGGAAGGTATCGTGTGTCCCATCTACAAAAAGGGCGACAAGTTGGATTGCGGGAACTATCACGCGATCACACTACTGAGCGCTGCCTACAAGGTACTCTCCCAAATTTTATGCCGCCGTCTATCACCGATTGCAAGAGAGTTCGTGGGGCAATACCAGGCTGGATTCATGGGTGAACGCGCTACAATGGATCAGATGTTCGCCATCCGCCAGGTGTTGCAGAAATGCCGCGAATACAACGTGTCCACACATCACTTGTTCATCGATTTCAAATCGGCGTATGATACAATCGATCGAGAACAGCTATGGCAGATTATGCATGAATACGTATTCCTGGATAAACTGATACGATTGATCAAGGCGACGATGGATCGATTGATGTGCGTAGTTCGAGTATCAGGGACACTCTCGAGTCCCTTCGAATCTCGCAGAGGGTTACGGCAAGGTGATCGTCTTTCGTGCTTGCTGTTCAACATTGCGTTAGAAGGTGTAATAAGGAGAGCGGGGATAAACACGACTGGTACGATTTTCACGAAGTCCGTTCAGCTGCTTGGTTTCGCTGATGATATTGATATTATTGCTCGTAAATTTGAGACGATGGCGGAAACGTACTTCCGACTAAAGAGTGAAGCCAGGCGAATTTGTCATTAATGTGTCGAAGGCAAAGTACATGATGGCAAAGGGCTCCAGGGAGGAGTCGCAGCCGAATTCATATCGACGGTGATGAAATCGAGGCGGTTAAAGAATTTGTGTACTTGGGCTCACTGGTGACCACCGACAACGACACCAGCAGAGAAATTCAGTGGCGCATTGTTGCTGGAAATCGTGCCTACTTTGGACTCCGCAAAATTCTACGATTGAATAAAGTTCACCGTAACACGAAGTTAACTATCTACAAAACGCTGATTAGACCGGTCGTTCTTTATGGCACGAAACATGGACCCTACATGCAGAGGACCAACGCGCCCTTGGAGTTTTCGAACGGAAGGTGTTGCGTACCATCTACGGCAGAGTGCAGACGGAAGACGGGACTTGGAGAAGGCGAATGAACCACGAGCTGCATCAGCTGCTAAGAGAACCAACCATCGTCCATACCGCGAAAATTGGGAGCTACGGTGGGCGGGTCTCGTCATCAGGATGCCGGATAACAACCCGACTAAAATGGTTCTCGAGAATCATCCGACCGGTACAAGAAGACGTGGAGCGCAGTGAGCTAGCTGGGTCGACCAAGTGGAGGACGATCTGCGGACCCTACGCAGAGTGCGGAACTGGAGACAAACTGCCATGGACCGAGTGGAATGGAGACGACTACTATGTACAGCAGAAGCCACCCCGGCCTTAGCCTGATCGGTAAGGTAAGCATTATCTAAAACTAATTCATACTCTAAATACATTCTTGAACACATTAATATCGAACAAATAGTACACTTCATTGAAACGTTGACAACACACATTTAGAGGGTTATTCAGGCCATATTGAGTAGTATCAACGGTTTCGGCTGTGTAAGAAACACATTGAAAAACCCTAATTAATCCACCTAGTGGTGATGGTGCCTTTCTCGTGCTTTTAAGTATCCTTTCACCAAAACTCAAACGACACGTTGATGACATTGACATAAATACAAAATAAAAACTGCTTGCTAAATCAACTCAATATGGATCAGGGTTGTTAACGTTAATCAACGATTAACGCCGTTTCGTTAATTCGTTAACGTTAATTGTAACGATTAACGGAATTCGCGTTGATTTTTCAGGCGCGTTGATCAACGGTAACGTTATCGCAGAGCGTTGATTTAACGTCAACGATTCCGTTAATTTTGCGTTAATCATGTGAGTAGCAGTTGTAATTTCCATAAATCTGGTTTGAGTAAAAACGTCTCAAACTTCAAAACTATCATTAGCCGAGCTAACATTGGCCAAAAAGAGATGGATAATCTTTATTATTTGTCCAGCCTATAGGGCACTGCATGAAATGTTTTCCTTCTCTTTCACTCTTACAGTAACTTTGTAAGCAACAAGGCCACGAAACGTCAAAATCCCATACAAAATCAAAACAGTGCACTGCCCTATGGTCCACTGCACGAATTTATTCTGGCCTGCTTACTCTCACACGAAATTTGACGTTTGAGAGGTGCCCTCAAACGTCAAATTTCGTGTGAGAGTAAGCAGGCCAGAATAGATTCGTGCAGTGGACCATATTCACTTCAAAAGAGTCAAATAATGCATTCATTCCGATCAAAACCACAGCTCCCGTCTTCCATTAGCTAACCCAACATTATGTGTGGCAACTCTTTAAGCGACGTATTGGAACCTTGCCTAGCACGCAAAGAGTTATTAGTCCACTAATGTGGGCGCCATTTCATGGGTAACGAGTCATGTTATGACATTATAGCGGGTTTTGTCTTCCATGAAGCATATTCGACATCCATTGAATAAATTTGAATGAACTCAAAGAAAAAGAACAATTCGAAATGGGAGAAATGACGTCTTCGGCTAAAATTCGATTCATTCATTCTGTTTTTGGCAAATTCAACCACTGACTTTGAGATTATATCATAAACCCAGTGCATCTTTCGCGATCGCGACGTTTAATCAAGATAATAAATAATTTCGCTGTTGAGGGAATCCCCCTAATACCTAATGTTGACAACTTTCATGGTTATTAGCTGTTATTAGCACTCGTTGGATGTTACCTTGAGGTTTCAGCTTTGGTTTCAGCCATGAAAAAAATCATGTCTTGAATTTCTGGCTTCTGGTAAAATCTCATCATTTTGAAGTCATCCGTTTTAAACTTTAGGAAATATGGAATCCTTTTTTAAGTAATCCAGAGTTTTGATAATTAAAAAAATCTTGCATTGGTCTTCCGTTTTGTGAGCGATCAAAACTACTCCTGGGCAAAACTGACAAGAAAATTTCTTCACACGACACTGACGTTTGACATAAGCATGCTTGCTGTGATCAAAAATAGCCTCCTACACGTGGTGTACGCCCACACGTGATATTCTGATACAAGTAAGAGATACGCCTTGATCGTCTGTTCGCCTGTTCTATTATAAAGATGGTGTATTGTTAAAATGCAAAATTGAAACTCCATCGGCTTTCAGTAACTGCTGTAAGCTGAAATAATAATTGCGTACCTTAGAGATGCACGTTATGGCATCTGATCTAGAAACCATTAAGAAAGATTCATCTCAGAATAGAAAAAAAAACATACAGCAGGTAATTAACGATTCGGTTAACGGCACTCGTTGACGTTGATTCAACGCAACCCGTTAACGTTAACGTTGATTGCCAAGAAACTCAACGCACCGCCGTTGACGTTGATTTGGATGAAAGTTAACGTTAACGGCGTTAATCGTTGATTAACGTTAACAACCCTGATATGGATACATTTTATATTAGCATTACATCCAATATTCAGAAAATATAAGACAACGATCCAAAATTCAAACCAAACAAGTGTCATGAAGCCGCAAAATTTTGAAACGTCATTTTAGATTTTTCGGTCATTTTTTTTTTTGACTCCGGGTATCTACCCCAACTAAACTAAACGCCATCTTGAACATTGAGACACCATCTTGGATGTTCTGGTATTCATTTTTGGACTCCGTACCTAAAATTACATGAAATAATCGCCGTATTGAATTTTGGCATGTCGTCTATGATTTTCTGGTGACCAGTTTTGGACGAAGACCGGCATTCTTCCCCATTCCAATTATAGTCATATTGCAGACCTTGTGAAACAGCGCACAGCTTGGGTTTTCTGATCACAGATTTTGAATTCTGGACATGTTTCCATACAACATATGCCCATAATGCAAGAATTCAAAATCCTAAAAAAAGGCGCTAACTTGAATACGGGGCATTATCGTGGATACTCTGGTGGACTTCGAATATATTTCCCATACCAAATACACTTATTTTACATAGTTTTAGAGCTCAAAATTCCTTTAAACAGCCGCTATCTTCTGTTCAAGGTTGACACGATCAAATTCTTATTTTTCCATTCAACGTTGACCCATCCTGCTATAAATTTACACCTTAGGAATCTGAAATGGTGCGATTTGATGAAACCTATTCGTCACTGTTGTTCATGCCGAATGTTTATCAGGCCATTAAACAAAGCCACGATTTGATTTTTCACATGAACGTTGGTTCTGCTACACAACAGCTAGTCTTATGTGATCTAAAGCTATTTTCTTGTTAACCGTTTATTGGATTATCAAAAAATCTGCGATCTGATGTGTCGTATCCGTATGTATGGGTTTGGTTCATTTTTATATATGGCAATTTTCGGTGGGATACCCGGATCTGATTCCATGACACTAACGGTTGTCCCAAATCTGTTCTGAGATTATTTTATTGCTAATTCTTCACCTTTACCCAACCACGGCGATTTGATATATCGCATGTATGGGTTTGATTCACTTTTACTTTTAACTATAGATAGTAGAGTAAACATAGATCCGCGGACACCGCTGACTAAAATGTTTCAAGCGTGTTAGCAGCAATTTTCAAGAGTGTGACGGTGGAATATGACGTCATGCGCTCCATTGATGTTGTCCAAATCGTGACGCCATGCTCGTTTGGATACAGATTTTGACATTCATCAACACGGATCTATGTTTACTCTACTATATATACTTTTAACCACTTTCGAAGCCACAGCCGAACCCGCAACACTACCGGGAATCTAATGTGGTCTGACCCTTTTTTCCATCAGGTTGTCGTGGTTTGATGTACCGCATCCATGGGTTTGGTTAAATTTTACATTTTACTACCCGGATCTGATTCCGAGTAACTACCGGCTGAACCAAATATGGTCTGACACTATTGTCTTGTTAACTGTTCATCGGTTAACCAATAACGCTGCAAATTGAAGGTGTCACATGCAGGGTTTGACCATATCGACGGGACTCTCGGAACGAATTCCGGAACACTACCAGTTGTCTCTATTGTGATCTAAGGCTATTTTCTTGCTAAGTGTTCATCAGGTTATCGCATAAGCCACGATTTGATGTGTCACATACCTGGATTTGTTTACTTTTACATTTGGCCTCTTCCGGCCACTCAAAACCGATTCCGAAACACTTGCTGGCCGTTCATTAGGTAATCAAAAAAGCCGCTATTTGATGTGACACATGTATGGGTATGTTGGGCTCTTTCAGATTTGACCACTTCTGTGGGAGCCCCGGAACCGGTTCCGGAACACTACTGGTTCAGATATGGTCTGAGATGATTTTCCTGCTCATTGTTCATCAGGTCATCGAAAATGCCGTGGTTTGATGTGTCGCATGCATGGGTTTGGTTCAATTGTATTTTTGGCCACTTCCAACGGGACGCCTAGATCCTGTTCCGGAACACTACCGGTTCAGATATTGTCTGAGACTGTTTTCTTGCTTATCGCTCATCAGGTTATCTAAACTGCCGTGGTTTGATGTGTCGCATGCATGGGTTTGGTTCAATTGTATTTTTGGCCACTTCCAGTGGGACGCCTAGACCCGGTTCCGGAACACTACCGGTTCAAATATGGTCTGAGATGATTTTCCTGCTCATTGTCCATCAGGTCATCGAAAATGCCGGGGTTTGTTGTGTCGCATGCATGGGTTTGGTTCAATTGTATATTTGGCCACTTCCAGCGGTGTGCCTAGAACCGGTTCCGGAACACTACCGGTTTAGATATGGTCTGAGACTATTTTCCTGCTTACCGCTCATCAGGTTATCGAAAATGCCGTGGTTTGGTGTGTCGCATGCATGGGTTTGGTTCACTTGTATATTTGGCCACTTCCGGCGGGACACCCGGAACCGGTTCCGGAACATTACCGGTTCAGATATGATCTGAGACTATTTTCCTGCTTACCGCTCATCAGGTTATCGAAAATGCCGTGGTTTGATGTGTCGCATGCATGGGTTTGGTTCAATTGTATATTTGGCCACTTCCAGCGGTGTGCCTAGAACCGGTTCCGGAACACTACCGGTTCAGATATGGTCTGAGACTATTTTCCTGCTTACCGCTCATCAGGTTATTGAAAATGCCGTGGTTTGATATGTCGCATGCATAGGTTTGATGCATTTTCATATCTGGTCCCTTCCTGGGGTACCGTTCCGGAACACCTAAATGGCCATATCTCCGGAACGGCTGGACCGATCCGAACCATTTTCAATAGGAAACAATGGGACCCGATTCCGCGTCGAATGAACCGTCGGTCATTGAAATCGGTTGAGGTTTACTGCCAAAAAGTGATGTGAGTTTTTTTGTACACACTCACACATACGCACACACACACGCACACACATACACACACACACACATACACACACACAGACATCACCTCAATTCGTCGAGCTGAGTTGATTGGTATATATGAGTCCACCCTCCGGGGCTTCTATCAAAAAGTCATTTTTGGAGTGAACATATAGCCTTTCCGGTACACTTAGTGTACGAGAAAGGCAAAAATATTAAAAAAGTAATACAAGACTAACTTTTCCTAAAAACTGAAGAAAAAACGCTCATCTCTAGACATCTATGAACTAGATGAGGCATACATTTCATGATCTTAACGACGTGTAGAAGATGCATATTTTAAATTACAATTTGGACTGTGTATGATCAATTTCACCCCGCTGACCAATTTGACCCCGGTTTACGGTACTTCAGCAAGCTCGATTCTTCGTACCAGCACGCCGAACGCGCCAGCAATCTTTCTTCAAAGGGGCTGTCCATAAACTACGTAGACTCTCAAGGGTGGAGGGGGGTTCTGGCAAAAGTCTACGGTCTATACAAATTACGAAAATTTGTATGAACGAAAGTCTACGAGGGGGGAGGGGGGTGGGTTCTGAGATGACCAAAAATGAGTCTACGTAGTTTATGGACAGCGCCAAAGCAGCTCGATATCGCACCATATTTGGACAAAACCACCCGCTTGCACTCGACGAAGTTGAAGTTTTGATTTCAATGTAAGTAGGGATCGATTAAGAAATTCAATTAAAATTAATTTAGTATAAGCAATATTCCTTATGTACAGTTTAGCAGAAGACGGTAATAAATAAATAAATTAAAATGTAAACTTCACCCAATAATTCAAATATTAATTAATGACGCATTTAAACAAGATAGATTTTGAAAAACAATAGTTTTAAAATAGTATTTTAAAAAAGAATCATTTTACAAAAACTGTTGGAGGTTCTTGTAGATACATCCAATAAAATTCAAGTTTGTACATTTCTTATGTTTTATTTATGTGTATTTTGTGTGTAGCTAATTCTACACAAGGAAGAACTCCTGAATGATCTTCGAAAAATAAATATGAATTTCTAAGTGAATCCTGGAAGTACTCCTGAAAGAATCATCTAAAGCATTCTAGAAGAAATTCCAGAAAAATAATCCGAGAGGAATCTTTGACTGAATTCTGAATTTTTAGTCAAATAGATAGACTAGAAGAGGTTCCCAGAACCATCAAAAAACCAAGATAAAAAGTGTTAGATTTTATGATGGTTCTGAAACCCTCTACTAGACTAATTGATCATCAAAATGTTACTTGAGCCAGATAAAAATCAAGAAGGAATCATTCATGGGACACTGTGAGGAATTCCGTTTTTTTTTTTAATCTATATATATAAAAATGAGTTTGAAGTTCCTTTGAGGCAACAAAACTCACGAACGGGTGAACCGATCAGAATGACTTATGCAGGGTTTGATTCGTATTCATGGTGGCTGTGTTTATATGCAGAAAAAGTGACGAAAATCGTTTAAAAAAGTATGAAAATTGTGAAAATACTGATTTTTGATGAGCTTGGAACAAATTTAGCGTGATCAAAATTAAATCAATCTAGAGTGCGTTGCTGCGATAACCTCAACAGTTGTCAAACAACCGCAGCTTGGCAAGACAAAGTTTGCCGGGATAGCTAGTAAATAATAAATTCATTGAACATTTCCTGAATGATTTTACGAAAACTCTTGAAGGAATCAATGAAAGAATTTCTCAAGAAATCCCGAAAAAAGTCCCGAAAGGATCCAAAAAAAAAATCCGAGAGAGACTCCGTTTATGAGTCCCGGAAAAAGAAGACCATAACATTGTATAGACCGTTACAGTTATTAAAAGCACACCTTAGTATAGCGAGGAAATAATAATTTTCATAATAAACAACCACGTTTATATTTTTATATTTTTACCAAAAGCATATTCTTCGATATATGTAACAAGTTTGTTTATTAAAACGTGTTTTTATATTCATAATGTTCACTACTAAAAATCAACTTTTTAACTCTTTTTACAAACCACTGTTTTATACTTATGCTAAATTCATGTACTATAAAATATTTTTTTCATTTTTTTCACAGGATCATTTTGAAATCATGTTTTTTGAGATACTTGATTGACGTTTTTGAAAAATAACATTTAGCATGTGCTTACGGGCACTTTACAATTTGAAGAAAACTTAAAAATTCAACTCTTTTCATTTTTTTTAAAGAATGTGTCCACATATTTTGGAATTTTTAAACATAATCCTACGACAACAAAAATATTTCACTCTACGCACGGTGAAGCTTAGGCATTGCTTTTACTTATAATTTAAGTAAATTGTAGTTTTACACATGCTCTAGTATAATTTTTTCTACTTGTTTCAGCTATTGTAAAAATTGATTTTTGGAAATATCGATTGAATTGGAGTAGAAGTTTCAGGTCCAAAAGACTATATTTGAAACTAAAACCAATGATTGTCCGATAGACATGCAGGGATGGCATTCACCATTTGCAAAGAGTTACATTCACTTGCTACTATCTCAGTTCATAAGCATGCTATCAAAAAACATTGTATGGATGACTGTAAATTACTGTAAATTGCATTCACGGTGTGGAGAGTTGCTTTCACAGCTAACAGAAAAATTAGGCAATTAATGCACTTTACTAAGTGGTCATTGTTCTTTACTAAGTAGTCATAATTAATCGGTCGGAGTGAATTTTCGTTTAAAAAAGGGTTTTGCTGTCCATCGAAATACATCGCGTGAGTGGTAAGTTGTATCCTACAGACACTGGTTAAAATTGTTTGCTGTTTGTATGGCGGCCACAAAACCCACAATTCCGATTATAATCCAGCATGTTTTCTTAAAATACAGTTTGTTATTACATATTAATAATCGGCTGTGATTTCACCAGTGGTCATGCATTCTCTTCGATCTGTTTCCTGGAACAATAATTTAAGTGGCTTTCCCCACGAATTTCATTCTTATTTTCGTGAAATAAGTTTCAGTGGCTGTCAAAGAATATTGCACACCGTGAACTGTGTTCCTACTCCCGTGACCTAAATCTTGCTTCCAGGAACTAGGATCCTATTCTCGTGAATTATGTTCTCGATAACTTGATTTAATGCTGTCGAACGCTGCGTTACGGAGGCGTTACGAATGCGTTGTGGAACTATGTTCTGAATTTTGTGATAATCATTCATGGTGTATATTCGTAAACGAAAATCTGGCATGTTCCGGCTTTCGTGATCGAATGTTGACATTTTTGGGAACGGATTATTTTGCGTGTGCTCACTTGCAAAAAGAGGCAGATAATCCAAATAAGCTGCATTTGTTTGCGAATTTCCAAGCTCGTTTGTAAGTGTTCAAGACGGCCATTGTGGCAGCCATATTTGTTTTCTCAAGTGTTTCATCTTAAGAAAAAATTAATATTTTTGAGTCACTTTTTGAAGCATGAACACATGCTTGGAAATACCCGTCGTATGTGCAACGGCCTTTTACTACTTAGCGAAGATAACAAAAGCTATAACTAGAAAATTCTGTAAATCGCTTCTCGAGGCCACATTTTGTATCCGGCGAATGATGTTGTGCCGGACAACAACGCGGGTCTCTTCGGCAATGATGACAAAGTAGCAAACCCTATGTAGTCGAAGAATCGCCAACAGTTTATTGTAGTTTAATGAGTTTTTAATGAAATGTTGTCGGGTAGGGTGTTGGACAGACCACAGCACTCATTCAGGTTTTGTTGTTTATGCTTCTCCAATGCGCATATCACATAGATACGGAAGGTTTCGTTTGATGGAGAACTGGTCATTACATGCCTATGTTATAAAGCGATGAATAATATATCGCGAGAAGTTTTTCAAACCTAAATGCTGCAGGGTAGAAATCTCACAAGTGGGGATAATTTTAGTAATGAACATGATAATAACAACACAGAGGTATGATGGTTTCATTGATAACATTGTGTGTTGGATGAACAAAGTAATTATTTATTTATTTATTTATTTATTTTTAACTAAAAATTTGGAAGAGGGAAAACCCCTTTGAGCGATTTCCATTTGAAATACTTCTCAAAAAGGCACAAAACCTCTTCATCTTTTCAAAGACCAAAGTAATTCTACCACAGAAAAGAAATTTTGACGACCCAAACATTCTATGTATACGGATGATAATTACTAGTTTTTATCATAAATATTAACACGATGAACTGTTATCATCATGCAATAAGTGCTGGAATTAGGCAGTTAAAAGTTGTTCAAATACAATTTGAAATTTGATACTCATCAACACAGTTTCACATCCTGAATCTAGGTCACTAGGCTACACTCGGACAAAGAGCCCTTCATCAACCTATGCATCGCATCGCTTGCACTTTTAATTGCATCCGAATTGACCCTTGATGCTCCCGGACGACCGGACAAATGACTGCACTCGTATGTAGCTCTGACCAGCAGCGAACAAGTGAAACCGTCCATCCATCCGAGAGCGAGCGCGCATCACAATGCATTTTCACCCCTTTTTGGTCCCCGCTCCCAGTTCGATTCCGGCGAGGAAGACAACAAAGAATGCTGCCACATCATTGTCCCCGGTTCGGGCGGTCGGGGCCCAGCCGGAGTGCGGCTATCGAATCTCCTCCTGACTGAGTTCGCGGCGCGCGGAATGCCGTTGCCGGGCGTTCATTAGTATGCATACAGCATGCAGCGTGGAGTGGAGTGGTGGCTCGCATGATGATGAAAAAAAAAACTTCCTCCAGTAGGGCAGTCGTCGATGCATCTCACTCACATATGGGCTCGCTGGACAATGGACCAACAATTGTGCATATTTCGACGAAGGGATCGCTCTTTGTGTCACCACGTCACGTGTACAAAAGGAAACCTGACCTGACCGCTGGCTGCTGTGGACGTTATTCCTGATGAATCAATAGAAAAATGATCTCGAGTGTCAGCTAATGTGTAAGGGTATGCGATATGTGGATATCTCTCTCTCTTCTTGGCGTAACGTCCTCACTGGGACAAAGCCTGCTTCTCAGCTTAGTGTTCAATGAGCATTTCCACAGTTTTTAACTGAGAGCTTCCTCTGCCAATGACCATTTTGCATGTGTATATCGTGTGGCAGGCACGAAGATACTCTATGCCCAAGGAAGTCAAGGAAATTTCCTTTACGAAAAGATCCTGGACCGACCGGGAATCGAACCCGTCACCCTCAGCATGGTCATGCTGAATACCCGTGCGTTTACCGCCTCGGCTATATGGGCCCTCGATATGTGGATATGCTTCCGTTGAATGATGCCTGGAAGAAGCGGAGTGCGAAAATGGAACGGCTATGCCGTTCACAGGAAAAAAAAACAAAACGGAAGTTCTACGAATGAAACGTAACAAACGAATGAAACGAATGAAACGAATGAAACAAAGGAAACGAATGAAACGAATGAAACGAATGAAACGAATGAAACGAATGAAACGAATGAAACGAATGAAACGAATGAAACGAATGAAACGAATGAAACGAATGAAACGAATGAAACGAATGAAACGAATGAAACAAAGGAAACGAATGAAACGAATGAAACGAATGAAACGAATGAAACGAATGAAACGAATGAAACGAATGAAACGAATGAAACGAATGAAACGAATGAAACGAATGAAACGAATGAAACGAATGAAACGAATGAAACGAATGAAACGAATGAAACGAATGAAACGAATGAAACGAATGAAACGAATGAAACGAATGAAACGAATGAAACGAATGAAACGAATGAAACGAATGAAACGAATGAAACGAATGAAACGAATGAAACGAATGAATCGAATGAAACGAATGAAACGAATGAAACGAATAAAACGAATGAAACGAATGAAACGAATGAAACGATTGTAACGAATGAAACGAATGAAACGAATGAAACGAATGAAACGAATGAAACGAATTAAACGAATTAAACGAATGAAACGAATGAAACGAATGAAACGAATGAAACGAATGAAACGAATGAAACGAATGAAACGAATGAAACGAATGAAACGAATGAAACGAATGAAACGAATGAAACGAATGAAACGAATGAAACGAATGAAACGAATGAAACGAATGAAACGAATGAAACGAATGAAACGAATGAAACGAATGAAACGAATGAAACGAATGAAACGAATGAAACGAATGAAACGAATGAAACGAATGAAACGAATGAAACGGATGAAACGAATGAAACGAATGAAACGAATGAAACGAATGAAACGAATGAAACGAATGAAACGAATGAAACGAATAAAACGAATAAAACGAATGAAACGAATGAAACGAATGAAACAAAAAAAAAACGAATGAAACGAATGAAATGAATGAATGAAATGAATGAATCAGAAAAATATTTCTTTACATGTATAACAAATTTTTCGTAGACCAACCAAATATCGCATACCTCTACCACCAAGAGCGAGGAATAAAATCAATTATCTTTCACCGCAGCAGTAGCCAGCAACAAACAATCAATCATCCTCAACCGTCACACCGTCAAGTGCCAGCTCACGATACGTCCATCTGCGGTGTCTTCAGTTCAAATGGTAAAAGGGAATCATCTCGCGCCCCGAAATTAGCATATATTCAATTCGCCCGAACAGATCACTTACACCCAACCACTTAGCATGGCCGGCCCCAACGACAACGACGACGACGACGGAGACGACCAGCAGGGGCGTATCAATTTACAATTAGATAAGCTCATACACTGATTCATTCTCGACGTCGCCGATGACCAACCCGCCACCAGGCCTCGCCCGTTTCCTCAGCGCAAAGGCATCAAAGGCCAATTGAACCACAAGCGGATAAAACTTGTAAAACAATGCCATTAGTGGGCGAATCTTCTTTGAAGGGGCTCCTCCTCCCGCATTGCATTGCACTGGCCTTTGCCAGGAGGAGTTACATCAGGTGGGTTGGTAATTTCAAACGGCGCGGTGTAATGCATTTCACTACGAGAGGCCCGGTGTGCAACATACCAACCAGCTGAAAACAGATAACGGGCTTGCACAGAGGCAGGTGTGGGGAGAACGAGGTGAAAGGTGATATCTTTAAAAGAAAGTTTGGAGTTTGGAAGACCTCTTCCTAGGAAGCTTGGACGACCTCTTCCAAGGAAGCTTGAAAAGCTTGGAAGACCTCTTCCAAGGGAGCTTGGATTACTATTTCCAAGGGAACTTGGAAGACCCTCTTCCAAAGGAGCTTGAAAGACCTCTTCCAAGGGAGCTTGGATGACCATTTCCAAGGGAGCTTGGAAGACCTCTTCCAAGGAAGCTTGGACGAAATCTTCCAAGGAACCTTGGAAGAAATCTTCCAGAGGATCTTGGAAGACCCCTTTCAAGGAAGTTTGGAAGACCCCTTCCAAGGAAGCTTGGAAGATCACTTCCAAGGGAGCTTGGAAGACCTCTTCCAAGGGTGCTTGGAAAAACACTTCCAAGGGAGCTTGGAAGATCTCTTCCTATGAAGCTTGGAAGACCCCTTCTAAGAAAGCTTGGATGACCATTTCCATGGGAGCTTGGCAGACCTCATTCAAGGAAGTTTAGAAGACCCCTTTCAAGAAAGCTTGGAAGAGCACTTCCAAGGAAGTTTGGAAGATCTCTTCCAAGGAAGCTTGGAAGATCACTTCCAAGGGAGCTTGGAAAAACACTTCCAAGGGAGCTTGGAAGATCTCTTCCCATGAAGCTTGGAACACCCCTTCCCAGGAAGCTTGGAGGACCCCTTCCAAGGAAGCTTGAAAGACCTTTTCCAAGAAAGCCTGAGAGACCTCTTCCAAGGAAGCTTGGAGAACCCCTTCCAAGGAAGCTTAGAAGACCACTTCCAAGGGAGTTTGTAAGACCTCATCCAAGGGAGCTTGGAAAAACACTTCCAAGGGAGCTTGGAACATCTCTTCTTATGAAGCTTGAAAAACCTCTTCCAAAGATGCTTGGAAAACCTCTTCTAAGGGAGCTTGGAAGACCTTCCAAGGGAGCTTGGAAAATTTCTTCCAAGGGAGCTTGGAAAATCTTTTCCAAGGAAGCTTGGAAGACCTCCTCTAAGGGAGCTTTGAAGATCATTTACAGGTGAGCTTGGGAGACCCCTTCAAAGAGAGCTTGGAAGACCTCTTCCAAGGGAGCTTGGAAAACCTCTTCCAAGGAAGTTTGAAAGACCTCTTCCAAGGAAGCCTAAAAGACCTCTTCCAAGGAAGCTTAGAAGACCACTTCCAAGGGAGCTTGGAAAAACCAAGGGAGCTTGGAAGATCTCTTCCTATGAAGCTTGGAAGATCTCTTCCTATGAAGCTTGAAAGACCTCTTCCAAGGATGCTTGGAAAACTTCTTCTAAGGGAGCTTGGAAGACCATTTCCAAGGAAGCTTGGAAGACCTCCTCCAATGGAGCTTTGAAGATCTCTTCCAAGAGAGCTTGGAAGACCATTTCCAAGGAAACTTGGAAGACCTCTTCTAAGGAAGCTTGTAAGACCTCTTCCAAGGAAGCTTGGAAGACCCCTTCCAAGGAAGCTGGAAAGACCTTTTACAAGAGATCTTGGAAGACCACTTCCAAGGGAGCTTGGAAGACCACTTCTAAAGGGCCTTGGAAGAACTCTTCTAAGGAAACTTGGAAGATCTCTTCCATGGTAGCTTGGAAGACCTCTTTCAAAGAAGTTTGGAAAACCTATTCTAAGGAAGCTTGGAAAACCTCTTCCATGGAATTCTTAAGGGTTTTGGTCACCGTTGAGTTGTATATTTAGGGATTGTTGATTTTGTTCGGTGATTGCAACACACTAAAACACGATAAATCGTGTTTTAGTGTGTTGCAATCACCGAACAAAATCAACAATCCCTAAATATACTCTTCCATGGAAGCTTGGAAGATCTCTTGAAGACCTCTTCCAAGAGAGTTTGAAAGACTATATCCAAGAGAGTTTTGTAGACTTCTTCCAAGGGAGCTTGAATGACCCTTTCAATGGAGCTTGGAAAACCGTTTGCAAGGAAGCTTGGAAGACCTCTTTCAAAGAAGTTTCGAAAACCAATTCTAAGAGATTCTAAGGAAGCTTGGAAGACCTCTTGCAAGGGAGCTTTTTTGATCATTTTTAAATGAGCTTGGAAGACCTCGTCCAAGGGAGCTTTGAAGACCTGGATGACCTCTTCCAAGAGAGCTTGGAAGACCATTTCCAAGAGAGTTTTGTAGAGTTCTTTCAAAGGAGCTTGGATGACCCTTTCCAATGGGGGCATGGAAGTCCTCTTCGAAGAGAGCAGGGAAGACATCTTTCAAGGAAGCTTGGAATACCTCTGCCAAAGGAGTTTGGAAAACATCTTCCAAAGAAGCTCACGAGAACTTTTCATTTAAAAACCAAATTAAGCTCATAAGAGCATTTCTCACTTATCTCCCTATCTCTCTGGTTCCCGGCGTAATCTAATTACCGAAGGAAAGATCCCTTCGGTTGAATGCTAAGTTCGAATCAATGGGTGCGTGTGGGTATGCGTAACTGATAGCCGATACTCGATACCTGCACGGAGGAACGGTGGAAGATTGCTAATTTAATTAAAAATTGCTTCTTCCCAGGGCAAGCTCGGCAAGGGCTAGCAGCAGAAGCAGCAGCATTCGCACTATCGGGTTGCGTTAATTGCGAATTGCGCCTACTGGAAGTCCGCCGCCGATAGCAATTTCCAGCGTAATGGGCGGGTATGCGTTGTTACATGGCGGTATGAGAAATGACTTAATGAGATTAGAATGCACTGGGAGTGCGATTGAAACAGGTAGGATGCTTTATGATTATTAATTACGACGTTCCTTTGAACTTATTGATCATTATCGGGGAAGCAAAGTGCCATTGATGTTCGCCGATAAAGTGATGAAAGCTTGGGGGTTAATTTTAATGGGTCATTTATAAAAAAAAATTGTAAAACTAATGACTATATGAGTGAAACATATGTTTCCTTTCTGTGGCTTATACTATTCAACGATCGCCTTATCGAATCCAATCACATTACAACCATTCAATGCAATTTTAAACAAAAATCGTCAAAAATGTCGTTCATTCCAAATCATGCAGCTTCAACCATTCTGAACTTCATTCCTGTTTAATTAGATCTGACCATGATTCATGGTCCACGTATGGGAAGACACTTTCACTTCCTTCTCTGAAAGTTGAAGCTGTTTTTACTTTCAAAATTTCCAGTTCAATTGCTTCATGACAAAATACAAAAAAAAAGAAAACGCATCCCATGGAATCAGGTGTCGATGAACGACCAAAAATTGTAGCGACCACCATACCACATACTGCGTAAGATACTCCACCAAACCAGTCGCAACTTTTCAGCGATGTTTCAGTGCAGAGTTCCCGGCAGTTTGGTCAATCTAGCTTTCATCGTTTTGATACTGCACACGGTTGTTGACCACAGCACCGCATGGCCCGTCCTCAGTGGATCACCAGAGCTAAGTCACTTCAATGGAGCCATAGCGCGAACCGACATAACCTGTGCCCGGCGAGTGATTGGGAAAGGAACCGCTCTTCCCGTGAACGTGTACTTTGCGACACCGGTGAGTATTTTATGAAACAAATTTAGGATTCGCTTAAAAATAACCATTCAACTGTCCATTTCTAGCTTACGATCACGGCCTATTCAGCGGAAGCGACCGAATACAGCAAGCAAGGATTTGCGCTAGGAATCGGGAACGGAGGTCTCAATAAAAACTCGATCAGTTTGAACGTTGGTGGACCGATAAGTGTACTGCCGTATGCAGTGGAGGTTTCTTTCTTCTGTGCCGCTCCTCCTCCGGCAGGGTGAGACATTTGGTTAGTGTGCAGTTCTGAAGAGATGATTGTCATTGTTTGTTAGTTTTAGTATACCAAAATATTTGATAAAATAACAAAATTTGTATGAATAAATCCGTGCAAACCCACCCCACAAGTATATATTTTTTGCCTTTCTCGTACACCAAAGTGTACCGAAAGGCTATAATATGTTCACTCCAAAAATGAAATCTGGAACCGGTTCCAGATGTCCCACCGGAAGTGGCCTAATATAAAAGAGTTCCAAACCCATGCATGCGACACATCAAACAGCGGCATTTTCGATAACCTGATGAACGGTTAGCAGGAAAACAATATCAGACCATATCTGAACTAGTAGTGTTCCGAAACCGGTTCCGGTGGTCCCGACGGATGTGGCCAAATATAAAAGAGTACCAAACCCATACATGCGATACAACTAATAACGGCTTTTCTGATAACTTGATGACTGGTTATCAAATAAATAGGTTAGAACCACATAAGAGACAGCCGGTTGTATTACGGAACCAGTTCCGGGAGTCTCGCCGGAAATGGCCAAATATAAAAGTGAACCAAACCCATGCATGCGACAGATCAAACAGCGGCATTTCCGATAACCTGATGAACGGTAAGCAGGAAAACAGTATCAGACCATATCTGAACCGGTAGTGTATCGGAACCGGTTCCGTATGTTCCGCCGGAAGTGGCCAAATATAAACGAGTACCAAACCTATGCATGCGATACAACAAATAACGGCTTTTCTGATAACCTGATGAATGGTTATCAAAGAAAGAGGTTAGGACCACATTAGGGACAGCCGGTAGTACCGTAACCAATTCCAGGTATCTCTCCGAAAGCGGCTAAATATAAAATTGAACTGTACCTATGTATGCGACACAGCGAAGCTAGGAATTTTTAATAACCTTATGTACGTTAGCAAGCAAATAGGTTCAGACCGGTGAAAATGTTTTACGCATATGTTCACATCTCAAACGTTACGCAGTAATTGAACTTTACATGTTTTTGACTTTGCTTGTCTCAAACTGGCTATAACTCGAAAATGGTCAAACTTATCGCATTTGAAAGATGATTAAATTTGCTACCAAAAAGATCTTGGAACCTATTGGTTAAGTTAGATAACTAAAGCAAAACAGCTCGAAAGTAGTGTTTTGCCTTTCTTGCATACTTAGTGTACTAAAAAACTTTATGTTCACTAAAAAACGATTTTTCGAAAAAGGCTCGGTGGATCAAGTCGCATATACCAATCAACTCAGTTCAACGAATTGAGATTATGTCTGTATGTGTGTATCTATTTATGTATGTATGTGCGCAACATAAGTTCACTCACTTTTAAGGTACTTCCCATTGGCCGATTTTTCGGATTATAGCTTGAATGCTATCAAAAATGGTTCAGATTTGCCAAAACGTACCGGAGTTATGGTCATTTCAGTGATCCGGACCAGCACCGGTAGGACTGGCCGTATATAAAACTGAACTAGCCACATCATGCGATATATAAAACTGCGGCGATTTTTGTAACCTTTAGCATGGTTGACGAGTTTTGTGCGGAAATCATCACTGGAGACCAGAAGCTCCACGATTTCGGCCCACAATTCAAGATGGCAGCCAAATGTTCAAGATGGCGGCTGTTTAAAAGAGATTTAGGCTCTTAAAGCATGCTATATGGGAATATTTGATATGGGGAAGATATCTGGACTCCTAAAATGGCGACTAGAATATCCAAGATGGCGGTCTGAAATCCAAGATGGTGGCTTCAAATAAAAGATGGTGTCTGTTTAAAAAAGTTTAAGGCTCTAAAACCATGCAATGTGGGTATGTTTGGTAAGGGGAAAATGTCCGGAGTTAAAAAATGGCAACCAGAATGTACAAGATAGCGATCTAAAATCCAAGATGGCGGCTTTAGTTTCAAGATGGCGGCTGTTTAATGAAGTTTTAGGCTCTAAAACCATGCAATATTGCAATATTTGGTAAGGGGAAAACTTCCAGAGTCCGAAATGGCGATCAGGATATCCAAGATGGCGATCTAAAATTTAAGATGGCGGCTCCGAATTCAATATCACGGCTGTTTAATGGAGTTTTAGGGCATGAAACAATGCATTATTGGTATATTTGGTATGGGGATGATGTCTGGATTCCAAAAATGGCGACTAGAATATCCTAGATGGCGGCTCCAAATTCAAGATGGCGGCTGTTTAATAAAGTATATTTTTCGTAGGAAAGATGCTTGGACGCCAAAAATGGCGAGCAGAACATCCAAGATGACAATCTAAAATCCTAAATGGCGGCTTCAAATTCAATATAGCGTCTTTTTTATCAAGAGTTTGAGGCTCAAACATTAAAAGCAAAATAAACGATATGATTTCTTGTACCATGAAATGGATTTCCGTTAATTGTATGAAAGTGCGATATACATCAACATTTCGCTTGAGTTTTATTGAAATGGGATTTCGAAGGCACGTGAAAGGCGCCATCACCGCTAGGTGGATTAATTAGGGTTTTTTTCTAGATACCACTGCACATTGGCTGATTTCGTCATTTTAGCGTGCTTAATTGATAACTTTTTGCCTTTCTCGTACACTAAGTGTACTGGAAAGGCTATATGTTCACTCCAAAAATGACTTTTTGATAGAAGGCCCGGAGGGTCAAATCACATACCAATCGACTCAACTCGACGATTTGAGGTGATGTCTGTGTGTGTGTATGTGTGTGTGTATGTGTGTGCGTGTGTGTGTGCGTCTGTATGTGTGTGTACAAAAAAACTCACATCACTTTTTGGCAGTAAACCTCATTCGATTTCAATGACCGACGGTTCATTCGACGCGGAATCTGGTCCCATTGTTTCCTATTGAAAATGGTTCGGATCGGTTCAGCCGTTCCGGAGATATGGCCATTTAGGTGTTCCGGAACGGTACCCCAGGAAGGGACCAGATATGAAAATGCATCAAACCTATGCATGCGACACATCAAACCACGGCATTTTCGATAACCTGATGAGCGGTAAGCAGAAAAATAGTCTAAGACCATATCTGAACCGGTAGTGTTCCGGAACCGGTTCCGGGTGTCCCGCCGGAAGTGGCAAATATCAAAGTGAACCAAACCCATGCATGAGACACATCAAACCACGGAAATTTCGATAACGTGATGAGCGGTAGGCAGGAAAATAGTCTCAGACCATATCTGAACCGGTAGTGTTCCCGAACCGGTTCAGGGCGTCCCGCTGGAAGTGGCCAAATATACAATTGTACCAAACCCATGCAAGCGACACATCAAACCACGGCATTTTAGATGACCTGATGGACAATGAGCAGGAAAATCATCTTAGACCATATCTGAAGCGGTAGTGTTCCGGAACCGGTTCTAGGCGTTCCACTGGAAGTGGTCAAAAATACAATTGAACCAAACCCATGCATGCGACACATCAAACCACGGCATTTTCGATGACCTGATGGACAATGAGCAGGAAAACCATCTCAGACCATATATGGACCGGTAGTGTTCCGGAACCGGTTCTAGTCGTCCCGCTGGAAGTGGCCAAATATATAATTGAACCAAACCCATACATGCGACACATCAAACCACGGCATTTTCGATAACCGGATGAGCGGTAAGCAGGAAAATAGTCTCAGATCATATCTGAACCGGTAGTGTTCCGGAACCGGTTCTAGGCGCCCCGCTGGAAGTGGCCAAATATACAATTGAACCAAACCCATACATGCGACACATCAAACCACGGCATTTTCGATGACCTGATTGACAATGAGCAGTAAAACCATCTCAGACCACATCTGAACCAGTAGTGTTCCGGAACCCGTTCCGGGGTTCCCACTGAAGTGGTTAAATCTGAAAGAGAAACAAACCCGTACATGCGACACATCAAATAGCGGCTTTTTAGATTACCTAATGAACGGCCAGCAAGTGTTTCGGAATCGGGTTTGAGTGGCCGGAAGAGGCCAAATGTAAAAGTAAACCAAATTCAGGCATGTGACACATCAAATCGTGGCTTTTGCGATAACCTGATGAACAGTTAGCTAAAAAATAGCCTTACGTCACACTAAAGACAACTGGTAGTGTTCCGGAATTGGTTCCGAGAGTCCCGTCGAAATGGTCAAACCCTGCATGTGACACCTTCAATTTGCAGCGTTTTTGGTTGACCGATGAGCAGTAAACAAGACAATAATGTTAGACCATATTTGGTTCAGCCGGTAGTTACCCGGAATCAGATCCGGGTAGTAAAATGTAAAATTTAACCAAACCCATGGATGCGGTACATCAAATCACGACCAGTCTTGTAAACATTCGACACTTTTTACTACCTTCATTTCGTTGCCGCAGTCGGGTGTGAGTCGGCTTTGTTACATTCGTGCGCTATCGTTACCTCTTTCCTACACACAACACGAGCAGTAGAACGAAGATCAATAAACATAAGAAAGGGTCAAATCAATGTCATCTGACACGATGACATGTGTCTAATCCTAGCTTTACGCATAGATTTTCAGCCAATTCCGATTATGAATGTTAATATTAGTTTATTATTGCATGTTGCATTGAATACGACACACTGATGGGCAACATAGCTTTTATTATGGAAGAATACAGGAATAACAAAAGCCGAACCGTCTGCCGAAGCCGCTATCGTGGTGAAGTACATTCGTTTGACATTTTTGTTTCGAACAGTACTTTGATTGCTTGTGTTGCGAATGTCGGAGACAAAGGAGGCCGAATATCGACAAAAAGGTTCAAATGACTGTGATCTCTAACAAGACTGATCACGACTTATCGATAACCTGATGAAAGAATAGGGTCAGACCACATTAGATTCCCGGTAGTGTTGCGGGTTCAGCTGTGGCTTCGAAAGTGGTTAGAAGTAAAAGTGAAGCAAACCCATTCATGCGATATATCAAATCGCGGTGATTAGGTAAAGGTGAATAAATAGCAATAAAATATTCTCAGACCATAATTGGGACAATCGGTAGTGTCATGGTCCATGACTCATGGAATCAGATCCGGCTATCCCACCGGAAATTACCAAATATAAAAATGAACCAAACCCATACATACGACACATCAGATCGCAGATTTTTTGATAATCTAATGAACGCATGAAAAAAAGCCTTAGATCACATTAGAGACTAGCTGTTGTGTAGCAGAACCAACGTTCATGTGAAAAATTAAATCGTGGCTTTGTTTAATGGCCTGACAAACATTAGGTATGAACAACAGTGACGAATAGGTCTAAGTTCTCATATATGAGAACAAAATATAGACAAAACTAAAGCGATCTCATCAAATCGTACCATTTCAGATTCCTAAGGTGTAAATTTATAGCAGGATGGGTCAACGTCGAATGGAAAAATAAGAATTTGATCGCGTCAACAGAAGATGGTGGCTGTTTTAAGGAATTTTGAGCTCTAAAACTATGTAAAATAAGTGTATTTGGTATGGGAAATATGTTCGGAGTCCACCAGAGTATCCAAGATAGCGGTCCAAAGTCCAAGATAATGGCCCAGTGTTCAAGTTAGTGCTTATTTTATAGGATTTTAATTCTTGCATTATGGGCATATTTTATCTGAAAATATGTCCAAAATTCAAAATTTGTAATCAGAAAACCCAAGCTGTGCGCTGTTCCACAAGGTCCGCAATATGACTATAGTTTGAATGGGGAAGAATGCCGGTCTTCGTCCAAAACTGGTAACCAGAAAATCATAAACGACATGCCAAAATTCAATACGGCGACTATTTTATGTAATTTTAGGTGCAGAGACCGAAAATGAATACCACACAGTTCGAAAAAAACCTGTAAAATTATGACGGATCGAATGTAACAGAAGGACCCCGTCATATATGATGGAAATTTTTGTGCGATCTTAAAATTACATTGCAGATATCTGTTAGAAAATATAAAGAAAAATTGAGATCCGAGCGACAATTGAACTCAGATTCTTGGAGTGTGAGTAGCACGCCCGAGCTCTCTCGGCTATCTCAGCTTGTTGAAGAGCAGACAGTCAAAGTTAAACTGCTTCTACCATAATGCACGCATTCCCGACATGCTCCGACTGCTGCAAAGAGTACTGAGAGAGACAACGGGGAAACCGCCACAGCTGCGAGCAGCCGTTCTTTAGCTGACGACGGAGAGTGGCTGGCATGGTTTATAGCAGATGCATGTAAATTTAAAGCGAATATGCTTTAAAATCTGTAAACAAGCCGTCTGGCCAGCAGTGGAATGCTCGGCTGACGTTGAATGTTGGCGATTTACATTTTTCTGTCGCAAATTCCGGTTGATCTTCAATTTACGTGCTGTTTAACTTTCATATTTTTTTGCTGTGCAGAACATCCAAGATGGTGTTGCAATGTTCAAGATGGTGGTTGGTTTAGTTGGGGTAGATATCCGGAGTCATAAAATGATGACCGGAAAATCTAAAATGACGTTTCAAAATTTTGGGGCTTCATGACACTTGTTTGGTTTGAGTTTTGGATCGTTGTCTTATATTTTCTGAATATTGGATGTTATGCTTACACTCTTAAAAATTAGGAATTTACTCCTGACGTAAATTATCAACGTACGTTAACATCTCATGACTGAATAGCGAATTTTTCTCAATTTTACATCCATCATGTAAGTTCGAGTTGGTTGCACAAGATGTCAACAAACCTATCTGACCAGATAGGTAGAAACAGTTTTACATTTATCGTATATCTCACAACTCGGTGATACAGCCGAGAGGTATAGTACGAGCTTCTCAATCAGCGGACCAGAGTTCGAATCCAGTTCATTATTTTACTTACATATGTTTTATCTCTCGCTTCGGCTCTAGCGATTGCTAGCTCCACTTTATTTGTGATAAAAGATGTAAATTTGTGTCAAACGGGCCGCTCCTTTTATGTGCATCCAAGTGAACTTAAATTTACTTGATTTTTTCTAAGAGTGTATATAGCCATATTGAGTAGATTTAGCAAGCAGTTTTCATTTTGTATTTATGTCAATGTCATCAACATGTCGCTCGAGTTTTGTTGAAAGGATATTTTAAAGCACGAGAAAGGCACCATCACCGCTAGGTGGATTAATTAGGGTTTTTACTATGAAGTTTAGCGTCATGGTGTCTTCGAGAACGTTTTTTACTATAATGAGGAGCTTCTTTTGAACTTCTGTGAAAAGTGATCAATCCCCCTAAAAGTGAGATAGAAAATTTTTTTTTGATTTTTTCAAGATACGAGGTTGGTGTCCTTACAAAAGTTCTAGAAAATGTTTTGTTGGAGCAACTTTGCCGAAGACACCAAGTTTGTAACTCCGTTACTTTTCAAGATACGATACGTTTTCTATGATTAGCTCCTTGAAAAAGGTTTTTGCGCAATAACTTTCTAAAATTGATTCTACAACATTTTTCTCATGTTCTACAAAGTTATTAATAATGGTAAAACACACAACTTTGCTGAACATGGCATCCCGCTAATTGTAAAATTAAAATAGTTATAACGGTTTTTACAGTTTTTTTTTGGCTGTATTTCAAGCATATATGCTATACAAAACCATTTTACAGTTTCTTACAGTTTGATGATTTTTGCTTTCTAAGAGAGACAACTACTTGTACTGCGTAAAAGGAAATTTGCATATAATTGCCTATAGCTGAGTTATATATATATAACTTAGCTATAGGCAATTATATGCAAATTTCCTTTTACGCAGTACAAGTAGTTGTCTCTCTTAGAAAGCAAAAATCATCAAACTGTAAGAAACTGTAAAATGGTTTTTGTATGGAAACTTACATCCATTTATGTTACTCTTATATGGGGTTTATTTATATTTTCAACATAGCTGTCAAATAAGCTCATGTCAGCTTGCACTTGTATTGTTATTGTAAGTGTGTGTTCATATAAAGAAAGGTTTGTGGTGTATTTTGGATCATTCATGAAGTACGTTACATAAAAACTCACCATCTACTTCTATTTTCTTACTAATTCACAGTGGTCCACATCAGGCCAAACATTTCTATAGGTCCTAAGTGCAGATGAGAAGCTCTCTCTTTAGATTATAACGTGCTTGTATTTATAAAATTTGATTTACTTATTGCGTCGGAAGGTAGATTAAGGAATCCTTTTCCGATCTACAAACCACAAATTGTCATAATGTCCACAGTTACACCGTAATAATTTAAAGAGAATCGGAACAAAGAGAGCCTCTCTTTTGCAGATTGGACCTTCAGATATGTTTGTCGCCATATGTCTACATTGGTAATAGTAAATTATTAAGCTTATTGCACTTCAAGAATGCTGCTGTTAAATCGCTATCCGACGAAATAAGTAACACTTTATGCGCCCTTTTCGTGGAGCATTGTGAGTTTTATGTAACGTACTTCATGGATGATCCAGAATACACCACAAACCTTTCTTTATATGAACACAAACTTACAACTTTGTACACACTATAACTTTGTAGAACTTGAGAAAAATGTAGAATCAATTTTTAGAAAGTTAAATAAATTTTCTTTTCAGTTGATTTTTCGCTAAAAAAATGAACATGTTTTACTAGGAATTTTCCTCACAATTACGGAAAGATTTCCTGGTTGTATGTAAACTAATGTTCATGGTAAAAATTCACATAATTTGTTGTTCGATATCTTACAAAAAATATTGAGAATTTGACACGAAGCTAAACAAAATTAAACTTTAGCAGGCTCAGTGTACTAGTTGTGGCTACTGTACCTCAAATTACTTATGTTGAACCTTTAACGATGCAAATCAACAAGAAAAAAAATTGCGAACAAAAGATCACGTTAACAAAAGACGCCTGCGTACCACCCCTGAAATCTACCGAAACTCCTCTGAAACTTCCTGAAATGACTTCGAAGTCCCCCTAATACCTCCTCGGACCCCATGTAACGCACCTGAAAGCCTCCGAAACCCTCGAAACTGCCTCCGTAACGCCCCTGAGATCCACTGAAAATTCTCCAAAAGTTCCTGAAATGCTTTCAAAATATTTCCGAAAACGCCTTCGTAACGCCTCAAACCCCCGAAAACGCTCCAGAAACCAGCACCGAAAATCAATGTCCCCACTTTCTTACACTTTCGGTTCTCGAGTTGACGTTTTCGTATGACGTTTTCGTTTGACGTTTTCGTTTGACGTTTTCGCAGATTTAAGAATTGCTGGAACTCAAGATCTGCATTGCAAAACTGTCATTTTATATGCCCATCACCTTGATTTGCTTCACAATCATGGTGCCATATGCTGTATTCAAGATAAACAACATTTATGTTGATGATTAACCTGGGCTTGTTAGGGGAATATCTGTAAATAAAAAGAAAATCGCGTTAAGTACTGTTCCTTTGAATTCCACTACGAATTTGCATCCTTTGACAGATACGTATTTCGACCTCAACTGTAAGGTCGTCTTCAGTGTCTTGTACTTGACTCGAGTCAAGTACAAGACACTGAAGACGACCTTACAGTTCAGGTCGAAATACGTATCTGTCAAAGGATGCAAATTCTTAGTGGAATTCAAAGGAACAGTACTTAACGCGATTTTCTTTTCTTTTTTTTATTTAACATTTATGTATCGAGTATAACATAAAACAATAGTGCGTGACGGTAGTATGCAACATTGGCAATGACGGTTTGTTCGCTGTAATAAGTGGTAAAAAGTACTCTACGGCTAACTGCATGAAACCCCTTGGGAGTCCGTAAAACTTCTTTGGATCCCTGGAAATGCTTTTAATACGCCCCTGAGTCTCCTTAGAATGCCCATGAAATCCCATGAAGCCTCTCAGCGACCCGCTGAGACACCATTGATACCTATTCAAACGCCACTGAGACCTCCTGGTACCTCCTGAAATGTCCTTAACCCTTCAGGACGCGCGCCGTTGTAAAAAGTACAACACTACCAAAAAACCTCGCTCGTCGTATACAGTGCGTGCGCGGTGCAATTTTAGCTGCTTGATGGCGCGCGTCCTGAAAGCTTAAAACCAGCTAATACGCGCGCTAAAACTTCCCATGAAACTCCTGAGACCCCCTGAAACACCCCTGAGGCCTCGTAGAATCCCTTGAGACTCCCTGAAACGCCCCTGAGACCTCCGTGTACCCCGCTGAAACCCATAGGGGCCCCCCTGAAATGCCCATGTAACCTCCTTTTAATCTCTCCTTTAAACGACACATGGACGCTCTCTGAGCAGTTCTCTCTCTTTTTATGTAGGGCATTAACAGGTGCATAAATTATCCAGCATAAAAAGAAAGTTTTGCCGGGGCCCATGGTGTAGTATTCAAACGTTAGCTACATAAGCGGATGGCCATGGGCTCAATCTCAGACCCGGCATTTGCATTTTTTGTCAGGGCCTGTCCATAAACTACGTAGACTCGGAGGGGGCGGGAGGAGTCTGGCCAAAGTCTACGCCCAGACAACCAGTAATCGTATAATATGTAGCATAGGATGATAAACTGGAGGCCATATGCGATCATGCCTCCATTTAAGCGCATGTAAAATGTAAGCATATCGCCTCCACTTTAACATCTCATTCAACATCTTATACGATCACTGGTTGACTGGGCGGTCCATACAAATTTCGAAACTAGGATTCCTGTGCGATTGCATACTTGGAGGCGTATTCTGTGGGTCTGGCGATATTTCCTCGATTTTAACAAAAAAAACTGTATCTAATAGTTATCAAAATAGATGTCTGTTAAGCGGCAAATTTGATTATTTGCAAGAACATATTTGTTAATTTATGATACTTTTATTATTCAGCAGTATTCATGGTTAAACATTGAGATTATTGCCCAGTCCAAATTATATATAACTAAGGGTGTCCAAAACATATATTCGGTGTCCAAAAATGTAATTCTAACAGGCGATTGGAAAGTGTGATTTTCTAAGCTTAAAATGCTTTCGTTTAGGTTT